>NC_138927.1:4616783-5031783 GCF_965231255.1 Vanellus vanellus | reverse complement strand
CCTCATCACAGAACCAAGAGCCGTAGTGCAACTCCCGCACCAGAAAAGAAAGAGGCGACTCCTGAGCCAGAACCCTCTGTGAAACCAAAGGAGACTGTTGTTCAAGAGGCAACTTCAAACAGGTAAGTGTGATAACGTTGTATGTAGAACTATATATTACCTTTTAAAAAATTATCTTTATACCTGTTTGGAGCTTGATTTAATTATCTTCAGTAAGATTTCTTTTTTCTGTGTAGAATTCTAAAGGCAGAGTGCTTAGCTGCCACTGTGGTTTCATTGTCCTGGTCATCTTTTCCACTTCTGACAATGTCATCTTGTTTTCTAGCAAGTTGACACATAGCCTGTATGTTACTACTTCTTCTCTTAGAGTCATTGTACCATGTTTTAATTTTTTCACAGTTTTGGAGAGGGATGTCTAACATCTTGTCAGAGGATGGGCAGGAGAATGTTCATTGTAGGGAAATATCTTGGCAGCTTCTGAAATGTTACTCCAAGGGCTATGTTTTGGATGTGTTTATAAATTAAGTCTTTATTTTTAACAGTGATATCCCAAAAGCTCCTAAACCTGAACCTCCTGTACCAGAGACTAAGGAAAATTCACCAGAACGTAATTCAAAGAAGGAGAGAGAGAAGGAAAAAGAGAAGACTCGTCAAAGATCCCCAACTCGGTCCAAGTCAAGGTCAAGATCTCGATCACGTTCCCCATCTCATTCTCGACCACGAAGGCGTCATAGATCGCGGTCAAGGTAGGACTTCAATTTCTCTTGATTGCGAAGGTTGAAAAGTGAATATTTTTCTTCTGAAGGTGCCACTTAATGTAATGTTCTCAGTTAAAGTAGTGATGTTTTTAGGGATGTTGAGCTATGGATATTTTAGGCCAAATGAAACATACATTCAGTTGATAAAGGTGTTTGGGAGTTGTTTTCTTACCAGTTCATGAGAAGATGGACAACTGACTGGAGCAGGAATAGGGTACTTAAGACTGAGTATGGCACTTGTTAGATAGTGGGAACTATGTAGTTGTCTTTTAGGAGGTAAGTTTGATGCTGAAGGTGGTGTAAATTTTTATTCCCCCTTTTTTTGATTATTTTACTTCTTAGTAGAGAGGTGTTGGTAAACTTTGAAGCACTGATTGTGTCTGAATGTACCACTTTGCATCATAATCTAAATGCTACTTTAATGTGATGCGCTTGGAGAAAAGCAACTTTACGCTCAGTGCCCTGAGGATAAATTTCCTCAAATCTGAAAATTAGATAGTTGCTTTTCATGTGAATTTTTGATTGTGACAGGTCTTACTCCCCTAGAAGGCGACCAAGCCCAAGACGACGGCCATCTCCAAGGAGGAGGAGCCCTCCAAGGCGAATGCCTCCCCCACCCAGACACAGAAGAAGCAGATCCCCTGTGAGGCGGTAAGATTCCGTTTTTTGAGATAACTGAAAATGTTGAACTTTGAAAGTTGAAGGGAACATTAGTTGTGAGGAATGAGAGTTATGAAAATTGCCTTGTTCATCTTACCTTAGTACTATCGGGTATAAGATTTGAGTGTTGTGAAAATTGCAGTGTCATATTTTGTAAGTGTGTGCTGTGGGGGAACATAATAGCTGTGAAATGATTTCTTTTGAGTTGAAATGGTGATGAGAATTCCACCTCTTTGGAAAGTGACAATTTCAGAACCTCAGCTTCTTCAAATGGCTCTGGATAGCTCCCAGCATACATTGGCATGATGGTTTTATTACTTTTTTGCTTAAGTCTTAATGTTTTTTGTTTGTTTTTTTTTTCCTGCCTGGGGAAGAAAATTAGAACAAGTAACTGGATTTTACTTGTTCAGAGTTTTAAATTATGACTTACATTTCCATCATAAAATCAAAACTAAATTTTGACTTAATGTGTTTCTTCTTCATGTTCTTTTACTTAAAAATCTTCAAGGTCTGCTCTCTAGTGCTGGAGGTTACATTTTTTGACAGCATAAGCAATTGTTCTAGTAGCAAAGCTCTGAGTTTCCTTGCAAAGAAAATTATGTACTTTCGGCACTGTCAAAATAGGTATTTGTCTTCATGGGAAGAGAATAGATTCCTATCCTCTTCATAGGAAGAGAATTAAAGCAATGCTTCCTGTGTACAGCAGTTGTTCTTTTTTAGGAAAGAACAGTTCTTCCTTTTTCCTTTTTATGACAAGGTGATGACTATTCTTTTTTTTTTTTTTTTATCTGAGATTGTAAAGATGTTCATTTCACACAGTTACTGGGAAAACTGTGAAAACTATCAAACATGTATGTTGCAAGATGTACAAGAGCTCCCTTTCAGCAAATGTTTATTTCACTCAAGGTAGGGTTTCTTTTTTCCAGGTTCTCAGGAATTCTGCAGCCAAAGGTGGATTCTGCAGGTACACAATTGCAACAGAACTTGCCACAAATTTTGCCGCAGAATTCTAGAGGCCCTACCTTTTTAAAATTACAAAGTAAAGATGAAAGACTAAAACATAAGAATGGATAGATTGATTCTGAACTGTTGTTAAGTTGTCTGAAATTTTTACCTCCTGGTATAAAAATTTTTTAGTGTACTTGCACACTAAACTCTTAAACAGATCTGTTCTGAAGATCGTTAAGTGACATGTGCTAACACAGAGAATTCTCTTAACCGTCCAAAAGTTAGAGAGCCCAAACAAAACTAATTGCTCCCAGGAGCAAAGCTTAGTTGTAGTTTGTAGATTGACAGAAAGCAAGCACAGGTAACACTAACAATTTTTTGCTCACGATGTAGTTTAAAAATAGCTGTGAAAGATTGGTTATTATTCTCCTCTTCTCCAAACCAAGTGTTGAAGGCTGTCCACTATGTTTTGGAAGTGCTGTTGTATGTGGCTCTATGTACGTGCTTGCAAACAATGCAGTTCTGTGTTCATGCTCAAACATTTCTTAAGCTGGCTAGTCAGAATCTAATGTTATATTTGATTTACAGGAGAAGACGGTCATCAGCATCCTTATCTGGCAGTAGCTCTTCCTCCTCCTCCTCACGTTCCCGATCACCACCAAAGAAACCACCTAAAAGAACTGTATCCAGTCCTCCTCGTAAAACACGTAGGCTCTCTCCTTCGGCAAGCCCTCCTAGGCGGAGGCACAGACCATCTCCACCAGCAAGTCCACCTCCAAAACCACGTAGGTCTCCAACACCCCAGCAGTCAAATCGTGCAAGAAAAAGCCGTGGCTCTCTTTCGCCTAGCAGAGCATCAGGTAAGCAAATAAAAAATTGTATTCCAGCAGCTTTATCATTTTGTGCTTTTGTTTTCTCAAAGATGGTGTGTACCATTTGTATGAGCAGAAAAGCATGCAAGAATGTAACAAATTGCAACTGAGTGATTTGATTTTGTCTTTTAGCACCCAAACATAAGAGTACTGAAAAAAGAGAATCTCCTTCGCCAGCACCAAAACCAAGGAAAGCAGAACTGTCTGAATCGGGTATGGCTCTCACTTTTCAGCACTGCTTTTGGGTGGGGTTTTTAGTCAAAGATGCATGATGACAAAAGGCAGTGGTAAAGTGCTAAATGATCTTGGTAGGCTGGCATTGAAAGCAAAGAGCTTTCAGAAGTATGAAGGTGGTCACTCATACTGCCTCAAGTACTTCCATCTAAATTTTCTTGGGAAAAGCTCAGCCAAAGTGTGTACCAGCCTCAATGTTACTTTTAGATTCGGGAGGGGAGTGTGCTTGATGATCTACTGTAATATGACTTTGCTTCTGCCTGAATAAGGCAAATTTGTATCTTCAGTTTAAATAATCTGTCTATGTATGTACCTTTTCAGAAGAAGATAAAGGAGGTAAAATGGCTGCAGCGGACTCTGTTCAACAGAGGCGTCAGTACAGAAGGCAAAACCAACAGTCTTCATCTGGTATGGATGACATAGATTTCCTACAACTGTATTGTAGTTTACTCTTGCAGGAAGTAGTTATTAAATTCAAATACTGATCAAAATTATTTGCTATGTGCACTGCAGTGCTATTGTACACTTATAGATTTACGACTCATAATGAAGTCACTTTAATTATCGCTCATGAAAAATAAACTATAACTGTTAAAGGTTGTGGTATATCTCTTGTTAATGGGTTTGTATCTTTAAAAGTTTCACTTTTAAACTCTTAACATCACACAGACGCAAATACTGTTTGCTGTGGATTACTTAATCTGTTGTTGCATTAGGTTATTTCCTAATATTTTGGACTCTTGTATGTTTGAGATCAGTAGATCAACCCAGGCCTGGTATAGGTTTTTCTCCACTTAATGTTTCTATAAGTAACTGCAGTTCACCTTTTAAATTACATGGTCAGTCAGATTTTATGTGGACAGTTAGGTTGTTGCAAATATTTTTACCCAGCTCTGATGGATTTATTTATCACTTGACTTCAACTAACATTTTTAGTTGAATTGCTTTTAAATAGAGGCTTCTTATTTTGTGGGAGAGCAGGTTAGTAGTTTAAACTGCAGTATAACCCTATCAGTAAATGTGTTAATGGTGTCATGAGAATCATTTTCCAGAGAGTGATCCTTCTACATTTATAGATTCTGGTTCTTCATCTTCATCTGAAGAGGAAAGACCCAAAAGATCCAATGTGAAGAATGGGGAAGTTGGTAGACGCCGACGCCATTCACATTCACGCAGTCCATCACCGTCTCCACGAAAACGGCAGAAGGAATCCTCCCCTCGGTAATTTCTTCTTAAGTCTAATGTATAGACGTTTGTTTTTGTTTTTTTTTTTTTCTCCCCTAACTATTTAATGTTGTTTATCTGCTATGCAACTGTCAGCAAATACACAACAGAATTGTCATGTCCAGTTTGCTCGATCTTGTTATGCTCATTTCATATGAATTACTCAGAACTTTATTTGAATATGTTCATTTTTGCCTCAAATACATGGCAGATAGATTTCTTTTGTTTTGTTTTTCCTCCACTGCTATCAGGATGCAGATGGAAAAGAGGTGGCAATCGCCAGTGATGAAAAGGTTGGTTAGAAATTAATCTGTTAAATAGGATTTACATATAGAAAACGATTTAGACAGGCTCTCATTTATTTTGTCATGGATAAGTATTTGCCAGCCTTTGTCTTTTGGACTTCAAAGCTCGAAGTAGTAGGGTGAGGGAAATTCAGACTGATGTGTTCCTTAATGTGCTGGATCTGAGGCTATTGCACTGGCAAAGACAGAGGAACACCTGCTCTGTCGTCTTCATTGTTTGCTATTTGTTAATTCACATAAGCCTGTAACAGCTGATAACATTAATGTTATTATCATCTTACTGATGCCTGAAAACAACGGAATGCGTGTATTCTTCAGGGGTTGTCTTATTCCATATACACAGATTTGAAAGTTGGGTGAGCATTACTTTGTATTTTTGCTGCCATTTTTGCTGTATTTTTGATGTTCTGGCTAAAACCCTCCTGAAGACTTGCAACAGGTGATTAAGATCTTGATGTTCTGAGTCACAGATAATTGGAATTTTCAGAAGTCCCATTCCTCAGTTCATTAGATATTTGAAACTAATAGTAGTAGACAAGTAGTAGACTAGTAGCGAATGCCTACTTTAATTTCTCTTTTCTTATGTAGGCAGTATTGTTAACACTTATTTGTGCAATTGCTTGCTCTGTGTTGATCTCGGGATATAGGAAGGTGCAGGAAGCTGGGTGCTTGATGGATTTACTAATCTGATATAATGACCCTTGTGAGCAATCTGTAATTAAGAACTAGCTAGAATATAGTTGCAGCCATACGTAATGATGTATGAGATTAAGAACGACTACTTCTACAAATGTAGACCATTCTAATTATGGATCTTGTCAATTTTATGTAAAACAGATTGGAATTCAAAGATCTTAATCTGTTTTGCAATACTAAATACACCTACTCCCTGTTGTGTAAATACACGTTTAATTAAGACAACCATGATGTTAGAAGGCTGGTATTTTTTCGGATCATAAAAGAACATTGTCTTTTGGAGAAAACTCTTACCTATAAAAAGCAAAACTCATTGCCTTGGAGAACAACAGCCAGCATATTTGAAATCAAGTATCATTTTATATAAATGATGTTGCTTTTTCATTACTCTAATTTTTTCCAGCCATTTTATCTTAATTGCCTATAAAAAAGGAATGTTTTACTTTGCAAAGTATACCAATATTCCTCTCCTTTAAAACTCCAGGACAGTGTGCATTTGATTAAAATTTCTCCTCCCAGAGGCTGTTGTAAAGCTTGCAGAGCAGAAAATGGCTCATTTTGTGAATAATTTTAATACAGATAGCTGCAGTTCAGCAACAACTCTGATTTTTTTCTCTGTATTTCATGAAATAAGTAATTTTGGATTTCAGACCCATAGATAAAAGCTGTTCTGACTGCTGCTGAACACAGTTTTGTTCTGCCTGACGCAGCTGGGCATTCCCAGTTCCTCCCTTGTGCTGGATCTAGCAATCATGTCACTGCATGGTGACAAAGGGGTGGTTTTTTTGGATTAGTTTCCTGGTGGATCTGTAAGCTGGTCTGACTCATTAGATGATCACTAGATTCAGTGCAAGGGAAATGGCAGAAATGAGCTTTCAGAGAAGAAAATGGGAGAGAGTTGGGCCTCCTCTTTGGCTACAAGATGGGAATAGACCAGATTAAGCAGAATGTGGAATTCTCATGACTGTTGTCGTGGTCTCTGAGAATTACAGTAAAATATGTTGTCTCACGCTCTTTCGAAAGACGTGAGCATCTTTTTTTTTGCATCACTGAGTCTAAATTTCATTTTGAAGTGTATGAACAAGGTGATTTTATATAGTGAAAGCAGAAGAAAAAGAAGAATCTTGTGGCTTAATTACAACTCTTCTGAGAAATCCCTTTATCTCTTTAGTAGGAGGAGGAGAAGTCCATCGCCCCCACCAGCCAGGCGGCGACGCTCTCCTTCGCCTGCCCCTCCTCCTAGGCGGCGGCGGTCACCCTCGTTACCTCGTCGAAGGTAGTGTATTGCGTTTTTGTCATGAAGTGGTTGCTTTTGCTTCGTTGACTTCCAACTATGACTTGTAAAAAGATGGGCCATGATTGAGGAAACCATTTCCTTGATTCACAGTTCCGGAGGGGAATGTAGTTTTGCTAGTGAGACTTTGTGTGGTAGGTGTGTGGCGTGGGTATCACTTGATTGCTGTATCAAATCCTGAGTAACACCCATTAAGCTGATTTTGAAAAAGTTTGGTATTGAGTAAAGTTTTAAAGACTTTTTAGAGGTATTCTCTTCCCCTCTTTGAAAAATTGTGAAACACTTGTAACTAATTCATATGCCAATGTGGCACCTGAACATTTGTTTTCTTTGTAGGTCTCCATCACCACCCCCACGCAGACGCTCACCTTCTCCACGGAGATACTCTCCACCGATACAGAGACGATACTCTCCTTCACCGCCACCTAAGAGAAGAACAGCTTCTCCTCCTCCCCCACCTAAACGAAGGGCATCACCTTCTCCACAGTCAAAACGCAGAGTCTCCCATTCACCACCGCCAAAACAAAGGAGCTCGCCAGCTGCTAAAAGGCGTTCACCTTCGATATCTTCCAAGCACAGGAAGGGATCTCCTCCCAGTAGGTCCAATCGGGAAACACGTTCTCCACCACAAAACAAAAGGCATTCACCTTCACCACGGCCTAGAGCTTCTCATACCTCTGCAAGCCCACCACCACCACGAAGGGGAGCTTCAGCTTCACCCCAGAGAAGACAGTCTCCATCTCCAAGCACTAGACCAATCAGGAGGGTGTCAAGAACACCAGAACCTAAGAAGACAAAGTAAAAAAATCCATCTTTGTTGGTGGTGGTTTTGTGAGGGTTTTTTGTTTGTTTGTTTGTTTTAATACGGTGGGAATAGCTAGGGAATCATATTAAAATGTTTCTCGTATCTTGAGACTGCTCAAGTGTTGGTGGCTCTGTTCAGCTTCCACCATCATAACACTGATTTTTTGGAAGTTTATTAGATTGGAAGCATCTGTTAAAATAAAGTGCAACATGGGGAGAAGCATTAAAGAGGGTTCATGTAGAGTTTGAGGGGTCTTTTAATAGCACAACAAAGCACTGGGATTGAGCAGGTGAAAAGTTTGAGAGAAGTTTTGTTGCTAAAAGAAAAATGAACTTTCTCTTATTTTAAAGCTAACTGCAGAAGAGAACCGACACTTCTCATTTGCTCATAAGTGGTCATCCAAGAGGGAAAAAAAACATTAAGAATTGTAGCAGTTTTCATTAGCGTGATGCTGCTCTTATGAGCACATAGTCAAAAGTACAGTGCTGGCTTATTCTTTCAGAAAGAAAATGTAGCTGAACATAATGTCTTGCACTCTTTCATCATTGGATGATAAAATAGCATTGCTATTCGCTTGATTTTTAATGTGGTTATAAATTAGTCATATCGGAAGAAAGGGAGCAATCATTCCTGAACAACAATAGTATTATTGTTTAACAAGCTATTAAGTTGCAATATCCTTTTGCATTACAGATCCACAGCGGTATTAGATTGTTTTGCCCTTTGTAACACGTGCCAGCAAAGTAACCAATCGCTTTCTAAGTAGCAGCTTAGCCAAGTTATAAGCACATGTGTTCATTTGGGTTTTTGTTCATTTTCACATTCTTGTTTTGTCTCTTCTATCTCTAATTGTGGGCCTTCTATTTTTAAGGGCTTCCACGCCAAGTCCACGTTCTGCGAGACGGGTGTCTTCATCGCGGTCTGCATCAGGATCACCTGAGCCAGCACCGAAAAAACATCAAGGACCTCCATCTCCTACTCGGTCTCGTTCCCCTTCTGCAAACTGGTCACCTGCAAAAAAGGCTAAAAGCCCAACTCAGAGCCCATCACCTGCAAGGGTATTTGTTTGCTAATAAAAGCAATACTGTTTTGGGTTTTATGGCAAGTTATTTTCATGAAGTTTTAGCTGCTGAAAAGCTCTAAGCTTATTCACATGGAAATAAAAATCTCGGAGTGATCTTTTTTCATAGTAAAAAACTTAAAAACAATTTGCAAGATAATTTTTTCAATCTTAATATCTGAAAAAGAGCTATTATATATAAATTTTAACTTCTGTAAGAAAATACTTTCCTGTCTTATGAGTCTACATGAATTTCATGTTGTACAAACTGAGGTCATCTCATTTATGCTTTGTAGTCTAATGTGCAAACTCAGGCTATTCCCAGTAGGAGGAGAAGAGCTTGTTTGGCAGCCTTACCTGTTCTCCAAAGGTGTTTCCTAGGGACACTTCCACTCTTTGCCAGAGGAGTGTTTGAGGGAGTTAGACTCCACCTGCAGTATTAACTTTCGTGAAGAGGTTTGCCTGTCATTGCTACGGCCAGTGTATCAAGCTAGCTTGGTGTTATGTTCCGTTTGAAACAGAAACGCCCCAGCTGTGCATTACAGTATCTGTCTTCTAGGATTGCTTGTGCCAGTTGATTGAGAATAGGACTTCCCCCAGTTCTGAAGATGGTGTTGAGTTTACTGAGTTTCAGGTGTTGCTCAGTTCATTCAGATTCCCAGGATGGTTGTGGGCTTGTTCTGATGACATTTTGAAGCCTTAGGAATGAGTTGTAATGTCTGAATTTTGTTACAGAATTCAGATCAAGAAGGGGGTGGAAAGAAGAAGAAGAAAAAGAAGGATAAGAAGCATAAAAAGGATAAAAAGCACAAGAAACACAAAAAACATAAGAAGGAAAAGGCTGCGGCGGCTGCAGCTCCTGCTGCTGTAGCTGCAGCAGATACCACCTCGGTACAGGAAGACCAGGAAGCAGAGACAGAACCCAAAAAGGTAGGAATTTGGTCCCTGTGCTTTACTTTTTCAGAGTCTAATATAAGAAAATAGATGGACATGAATGTGCGTAGTACTCTTGGTGGTCGAAACAGCGATCGTAGTTCAGAAATGCTACCTGGTGTCTCATGATTTTACTCACTGATTTGCAATACTGGGAGGGCTGCAGCTCGGCTTTGCTCTCGGTGTTTGAAGAAATGCTTTGTCTTTGTTTGAAGGAGACAGAAAGTGAACCAGAGGACAACCTTGATGATCTAGAAAAACACCTGCGAGAGAAGGCACTGAGGTCAATGAGGAAGGCGCAAGTGTCACCACCATCCTAGGCCGAATCCTTTGATATAATGTACATTTTATTTGGTTTGTACTCAGAATTCAATTTCAAATTGCTAAATGTGTTTGAGCTTTAGAATATAACATTTGTTGTAATAATTGCTAGGTTGAGGTTCACCATGTACAAAGGGCATGGATTTACATTACAAAAGGTGTCCACAGTGTACTAGTGACATTCTTTCATTGGCAGTCGACATAATTTCATTTAGAGCGAGACTTCTTAGAAGCAGTAGGAATTTGTTTTGAAGGTTTTAAACATGACCGTCAGTTCCCTAGTTTCTTTGAAATTCAACAAAGTCTTTAGCATAATTTGTGAGGGTCTCATTTGACTTCTTTTGTATCCACTTACATTATGCTACTAACCTTTGTGGTTTGTACGCTTGCCCAGAAGTAAAACCACTGCAGAATTACCGAGGAAGTACATCTATTTTAATGCTTTCTACTGTTGCCTGTGTAGTCTCCATTAAAGCGAATCAAGAATAGCGATCTAGAATGGTACATAAATGAAAGCATGTTGTTTACCAGGACACTGTGGGTTTATATTGATGTAACATGTTGATTTGGAACACTGGAATTTCATTTGTATTTTTATGTTCTTTTTTTAAAGGGCAGTTTCCATGATCAGCAGTCCCAGAAAAAAATTCCTTCAGTTACATAAATTTTGTTTGTGAGATGTCGTTGCCCCATTCATAAAATCTTGTCTTGTTACGGTTCTTCTGAATGGTATAAGCAACTTTCAGAGATGTGGTCTTTGAAAGTTTGAGGAACCTGAACTTTGGATATTGTCATGTTTTCACTGTTTTTTGTTTTTGTTTTTTTAACTAAAGCTATATAAAGCTTGTGGATTAAACAAAATAAATTTCTAAATTTAAACAGATGTTGGCTATTTTTATATGAACATTTACATTTGCTAATCAGCTTTCTTTTGTACAGGGTTAATGAATACACAGTTATGAAAAAAGTATTTGATCCAGGATGCTGGCTGCCGGAAAAACTGGGGCTTTTGTTTTTAACTGTCCTGGGGGTAGCAGAAACAGCCCTTTGTTAATTCAGCGACGCTCCTCTCGTGTCTGGATTGGTGTTCTTGCAAAGCAAGAGTCAAACAGCCGACCTGGTCAGCGCTCTGTTCGATGGATAAGCTAAACACGAAGTATTTGCTGGTGAAAATTGTTTGTCATAGCAGGTAGAATATTTCAAGGTCTCGCAGAAAAATTAATGGCAGGTTTGCATTAACTTAGCTACAAGCTTTGGTCCCATAAACACTGGCTTGAATGCTCTTCTAAAGGATCCTGGTGGCTCGCTGCCTTTTTCATAATCATATTTGAAACTTGCTGGATTGCCTCTGTCAATTTTTTTTTTTTTTTTTTTAAATTCAAGCTCTGTTTCTGAAATCAAGCCAATTCTGAAGTCTAAGGTTCCTCTGGAAGGAGGAATGGAACGTGCTTTTGAATTTTTTTTTTGTCCTGCATCTGAAGTAGATGTGATGTGCACAATTAAGTGTAGATATTTGGTTACTCTTTTTACTTGACATCGTGTAGGGTTTTGAAATAAAACAGGTATTATGTAGATACTGGATTGAAGGGGATATCTTTAAAGTAGCTTCCTTCTGCACTTCCTTATATGCTGAATCTTTTGTTTCTTAGCATAAGTATACATTGTATGCTAAAGTGCTTGTAAACTTAGTTCGACAACACTTGAATGTTGAGTATCATCTGTTATTAAATGTGTATAATAAATTCCAAGAACTTTCTGGACAAACACATTTTAAAAAGTACATCTGAGTGAATTTGGTGCTTATGAAACTACAGAACCTGACACCGTCTTGTGATAATTGCTTTGCCTTGTTCACTTTTTTCCCCTCCTGTGATGTTCCTTGGCGGCACAAGGGACTCTGAAATTCAGTCCTAAAATACGGTATGTGCGCAGCCATCACAAGGAGTTACTGCTTTCTTCTTTACAGTCTGAATCTTACTTTCATCTGGGGTTTGTGACCTCTGTGTGCCTTTTAATCTTGGGACAAGTAGAAGTTTTTAAAATACATTTTGTACCTGAGTCACTGACTACTTATCTTCCCTTATACCTGTTTTTCGTCTCCGGCCTGCAGGACTGCGCTCTGAGAAAGGGCTTTGCTGTTGATGTTGGAGGGGTGGTGAAGACAGGCCGGACCTTCCCAACACTGTCAGGTGGTCCCCCACCTTTTTTTCCTCCTGTGGAGTTGCTGCTGTTAGGTGCTCCCTCGTCCATATTTTTTTTTTTTTCTAACATCTATTCATAAAGAATGGTTTAAGCTTAAAAAGAGCAATTAAATGTGCTCTTTGAGGAGAATATAATTTCTAAATTGTGTTTAGTTTAATATTTTAATTCCTTCCAACTCGACCATTCATTCCAATATTAACACTGCATTGAAACACCAGTCAGGTGGTAGCAAACCTTCTCTTGCCTCCTCGCAGCTATTGCGTGGTTCCTGGCTGCTCTGAGTACTGGGGCAGAGCTGCCTTCTGGTACAAAATCCCCCCACGGGAGTGACAGCCCTTTGCGTTGTGGCTGTTCTGTGACACCGTGTCCTGGTGAACTGCTGACTTAAGTCGTTGAATTTCTCTCCTGATCTTCTAATTAAGATCTCATCATCCGAACCCAAACTTGTCTGATCTGTTCACCACTCGCTCTTCTCTGTTGACCTCTTATCTCCGTTTCTCAACCCTTCAGTCTGTGGTTGTGCTGCTGCAGTTCAGGTAACCGCGTGCGCTGCCTCGTGCGACGTGGCAGAGCTGCGTCAGTCGCGCTTGCTCTTTCTATTCTGAAACTGCTAATGCTGTATGTTTGCTCGTTAATCAAGGCACCCTTCCCGAAACAACGGGTACATCGGTTTAGATAAGTGACTTGCTGGAATAACTATACTCAAAAAAAGATAAATTCAAGTTTAATTGGACTGTATAATTTAGATGAAAATGAGTCCACAGGAGGGAGCATAAGGATGGAGTGAGTCACTGCCAAGCCCGTGTCTGTAGTTCCTAATAAAGATGTATTTGTTATGTCAACAGGTGGGACAATAGCAGGTGTGTGTGTGTGACAGTTTGAAGTTTATAGAAACCAGTGTTGGATTATTAAATTTTTCCACTTGTGTGACTTTGGGAATTTGCATAGGGAGTTTGGTGTGGATCAGCTTCCCGAGCTCCACCACTGCAGTTTTACACTCTGAAACTAATCAATGAATTGCCTTAAAGTTCAGGACAAAGACTGTTCTGGTGGTTTGGAAGTGTCTCACGTTCCCCGACAGCTGCTGTAATCTGCGCGATAAATCACAGCACGAAGGCAGAGCTCTGTGCTCAGAGCTGTAACTGTAAAACTTCGCACGTTACAGCTCATACTCGCTCAGCTCTGCATCGTCTGACGCAAATTAACTGTCCAAGAAGAAGCTCAGAGCTCACGGTCGCGCTCGTGCAGGCTGCGGCGGGGGGAGCCTTCACTCGCAGGAGCAGCTTAAAGGCCACGTGCTGATGGCTTTCCTCAAACATCACCTGCTCATATGTATGTTTGGGTGTGGAAAGCCGTGCTGTTGAGAGAGCGGCTTTCGGCAAGGCTTGGAACCGTGTTTGGATTGAGTTCCATTTCAGCTGTCGTGTGTGATAACCTGTGTTTCAGTGTTGGATCATCTGCTCACAAAACCTCGAATTGTCAGCTTAAAGCCCCTCGTTGGGTGTCGGGGAAGCGCCCAGCCAGGCACTCGCGGCGCTGACAACACTCCATTCGCGTCTCAGCCGGGTCTGAAATGGCACGAGAGGCTTTGGCAGGGGGGAAGAGCTGCCACCCCGCAGAGCGTTCCCTTCCCGCCTGCCTTCACTTGCTGAGCAGTGACCTCATTTCCCTCTTGTACAGTTGTGGGTTTTTTTTAATTCTCCTCTGTCATATTCACAGAACTTCCCTGTGGAATTACTGGTTTCTCTTGATCAGGTCTCAGTCACTGTAATAAATTACCGTGACAGAAGTAGATCTCTTTAAGGATAATAAAAAGATTATTAATTCTGAGAACAATGGCGCAGGTGGTTTGTGTATTTCCAGACTTCAATCACCAGTTTGACTTTCGAACTTGACTCCAGCTCTCCTAGGATGAGTTCAAAGAGGTCATAACTGCTCGAGTCCATCCAGCTTCGGCACCAAGCAAGAGGTGAAGACAACAGAGACGGTTGGCTGGAGGTAGATGACATAGTCTCACAGTCACTCTTATCTGAGCTCTTTCTGTCTCGGAAATCAGAGTTGGTACAGCAAGAACATTGCCTCTTTCCTGCCGTATGATGCTCTTGAATGCAAAACACGCACAAACTGTTTCTCTTGTGACCCTGCCTTTGTTTCAAGCCGGGTTCTGGTCCAAAGCAGCAGTTTGACTTTTGCTTTCTCTTGTTCAGGTTTAGTTCTGACTTGACTCCACAGCGTTTCCTTCCAGTATGAGTGAGGCTCAGCTGACATCCATCAGGCTTAAAAATCTGACGGTCCATCCACTTGTGATAATTTGTTTGCTGCCTTGGTTGCCTGGAGGCTATCGGCGTGCAAACACGCGGGCGAGTTCCTGATACGCCCCGTCCTGCACGTGGATTAAGCCCGGGGAGGATGACCGGGGGCGAGTGGGGTTTCACTAAGTTAACCTTAACACAGTGGAACCACCGACACACATCTGGAGGTGATCTGACTTTGGGAGGTGTCCTTAACTACTCACTGCTGACTTATTTTTAACCCCTTTGGCTGTTCTGCAGGGTCGGCTGACGGGAGCGGAGGCAAGCGGAGAGTGCTGGAGGTGATGGGGACGCTGCGTGTGCCGTATGGCTTTAGCAGCTGAAGATGCCTACGAGAAGAGGGATTTGGCTTAGGGGAGCCGTGTGTTTTTACTTTTAAAGGGAAGTATTTTGGGTTTTTGCCTTAAATGCCGGCTGCGGTTATTGCCCGGATGGGCCTTTTGGGGTGGCCTTGACGGAGCAGAGCCGGGAGCCGCACTGGGCCGGGGGAGGTGTGCCGGTGCGCGCGGAGCAGGAATGGGGGGAAAGATCATCTCTCTAACTGCATTCTGCCACTTCAATCAAAATTAGATTTAAACATGTTTGGAGAAGAATCACTCTCTAAAATTGTAGCTGTTAAAAGTCTAATTTATAGGTACCTATTGAAAAGTTACTCGGTGTAGAAACTTTCAGAAAAGGACGCTTTCAGACGGGCACGCCGCCTCGTTTTTAAGAACCTTGGTGCAGAACTTGAGCCTGCGGCCCAAAGATTTGGGTGTTTTGGTGGGAGAAAAGCGTGATTACCGCTGTAAAATAGTCTTTAAGTCGCGGTTCTTCAGGGTGTGAGAAGGAAATGGGGCTGAACTCGCCCCGTTCGCTAAAGCATCAGCTGCTGCTGACCGTTAACGCAGAGCAGATGCACAGTGCGGCAGAGCAGGAAACGTTTTTCTGAAGAAAAAAAAAAAAGAAAATACACCAAACTTTATCAAAACTGTTTTAAGCTCTGCACGTGTCGAAGGAAGAGGTGTGCTTTCTGCTGTCCTGAACTTGCAAAGAACAGCAAGAAAGTAAAAAAAGCAAAATTCCTCAAATGGGTTCGATTCCAGGCAGCGTAGGAGCAGCCAGATCGGGCTTGTCCCCAAACCTACCAAAGCGGCGTGGGAATTGTTCGATTGTTCAGCTTTTGGAGAGGAAAATGGCTGTTAAAATCATTAGTCATTGCAAAACAACTGGGGGGAAAAAAAAAAAAGTGTTCCTCTGTTTTGTTTTAATTAACTTTTGCCTAAATGCAGTTTGGGAAAATAATCAGTAAAAATTGTAGTTGTAGGCAAAAAAAGAAAAGGATGTATTTAACAAAATCCAACGAGCGTATGTTAACGATGTGCGGTAACAGCTTAAAAGTATACGGGGATGGTATATCAAGATTACAAAAAATAGCCTTCGATTTAGAGTTAAGAGACTGTGGAATCGTAAATCCCACCCTCAAAGGTCGTCTCAACTGCCCGCCTTAAGAAAAATGAAACTACAAATGCAAAATGATGAGTTGAAAAGATGCTTCTTGTCTGCTCACTTAAACCGGGGTTAAAATCAGTGATTTAAATGGATTCAAGCGTGCTAATAAGAAACACTGGTTCCACCCCTCCTTTCTGCGGCCAGGGAAAGGCCAGAGCCTCCCGCCAGCTCGGAGCCCGGCGGCTCACGCTGTAGGAAACGCGGTGCTGGAGGCGCGAGAGCAGCCGGGACTGGGACAGACCCTCCATCAGTCGGGGGATTTTCTGCCTCTGAAGGCACCGAGCCGCCCCTGGCCCCGTGCGCCGGCTCGTTAGCGTTGGCATCTTCACTTCTCATCAGCAGACGGGTTCGCCTGTACTTTACCGCGCTGGGGATGAACCGAAAGCTGTTGCTTAAGGGAGAAGGATCACAGCCGGTTTGTCACGGAGCTAAAAGTGCTGCTGGAAAGGAGCTGGCTTTTTTCTTTCTTTTTTTTTTTTTTTTTTTTTTCTTCCCCCCTCAGCCTTTCATTTACAAAGACGAGCCGCAACGTGCCTCCCCTGCGCTTTGCTGGTGTCTTGTCAAGCTGAGCTGGGGCTGTGCCCGTCCGTCCCGCAGACAGGTATCGTGCGGAGCCAGGCCGGGCGTCCTGGGGAGGGGGAACGCTGCGAAAGCGCATCCTTAGCTGGGAGTGCCGTATTGTGTCGCGGGCTGCAGCCGCCTCCCGGGGCAGGTGAGTCAGTGTTTGACTCCCCGATGCGGCTGGGTGAAACTGGGATTAGAGGGCACGGTGACTCACGGGGACAGCAGCCGCCCTGTGCCTTGTGCAGCGGTGGTTTGCTTTTGTTTTCTGCTGAGATTGTGTTGGAAAAATCCTAAAAATCAGCCCTGCGGGGGGAAAGAGCGTGCTGGCTCCCAAACTGGGAGCGGTGTCAGTGCTCGGAGCGCGGCTCGGGTAGAGGGTTTGCCGCAGGCTCCGAGCCTTTAACGGCAGGTGTGTTAATCGCAAAGTAATTATCTTTGGAGTTCGTATTGTGGCAGAGTCCTCAAGAATGGTGTTTTTTCTCATCCGGGATCAATCCCTCGGGGTTCGCACGGTGAACGCCTGTCGCAGCCGGTGCTGCGGGACTTGACCTCGGGGCCACGAGCGGGGCCGGGGGGAGACTGCGCAGCCCGGGGAGGGGGACGGGCATCGTTCTGAACTCCCACATCTGTTTCCCCGGCCAGGGCACGATGTAACGCGTTCAACGGCAGAAGGGATGTGGGCTCCGGCTCCGGCCTTCCTCCCATACAAAGGCAGGATGCGGTTGCCCCTCGGGCAAAGCGCCGAAGGTGGCCATCGCTCACGCAACCCGCGCGGCCTTTGTGCATGGTGGGAAGAGCGGTCGCCGCGCGGGAGGAGGGAGGTGAGAACTGGAGTGAGCGGGAGCTGGCGGCGCGGTCGTGGGGGCTGCGGCATCGGCCCCCGACAGCGATACGGGGGTGGGACGCGTCCCGCTGGGAGACAGATCTCGCTGTTGCATGAAGGGAATAAATGCGGGAAGAAATGGAGAAGGACATTGTCGAATTGAGTGCTCAGGTCGCTCTTTCCGGTTGCGGGAGAGGAATAGGGCTGCTCCGTGGACGTGAGCCACATCTGCTGCCCCCGGGCAGGGGTGGGCGATGCTCTGAGTCGCCAGCCTGGGAACCTCCGAGTCCTTCTGTTTTACTTAAAAGAAAACACGGAAAACGGCTATCTTGGGAAAGCGACTCCGGGAGGGCAAAGAATTGTTCAATTCCTCCGCAAAAGCTTTGTGTTAAATCCAGGGGCAGAGCTGCAGCTTGTGTAAATTGTTGTGGCTCCGCTGAAATAAATGGAGTTTTGGCTGCCGCCGGCAGCTCGGGGATGGCCCCTGGAGACGAGCCGCAGCTCGCGCGGTCGGCCTCACAACAGCACGTGCATCACTTATCTGCTCTGCCAGATCTTCCTTTGAGTTTTCTCCCCACCATTGACCGCTGATGCCGTGTCCCGCGCCGGCCCGGCCCTGGGAGCGCAAACCGGGGCTGCCTCCGCGGTGCCCGTGCCCTGACCCGGCGGTGGGAGAAGCGAATGTCCCCGGTGGGGACCGGCTGTGCCCGGGCTCCCGGCACTGCTTGGAAAGCTCACGCCTGGGGGGGGAAGCAGCTTTTTGTAATTCCTCATTCAGGTTTTAAAAATAATTGGCTACGTGCTTCAAATGGAACAGAAGCCAATGGGGCGGTCGCGAAAAATTTCGATCCCTTTTGTGAGTAACCCCCACATGTGTCCTCTCTCCAGGAGGGCGGAAACTCCCATTAAAAACCGATAGTCTCTCTGTCAGCTGGATTTTAATTCAGCGAGTGGGTTTGACTACTGATGTGAAAAAAATTACCTTTGTCAGTGCAATGATATTTTTTTAATGAGACAGAAATGGTTTGGTGCCTTTCCAGCTTATTAAAATCTTTACGAGTCCACATGTACGGGCGCATGGGGACAAGAAGGGAAAATTACATTAAGTGCATGATTGGCAAAACAAAATTGAGCTCTTTCTTATTTATTTATTTTTAATGTATTACAAGCATGTGCATGAATCCTTCTATTATTTATGCGGGAGGATAAAGGGAGCTGTTCTCACAGCTTCGGGAGGAGGCAGAGTCCCCTTTCAGCTTCAACTCTTCTCTCCAGACGAGGAAAGTGGACACCTCGCAGTTATCCGGGACAGAGATAAGTGAAGGCAGCTGTGTGAAAAGGGAGAAATTCACGTGTTTTGTGGGCGAATAGGGCATTATCCAGGAGGAGACCATTTCCACGGGGTTCATGTCAGTGGTCTGTGGGTTCTCTGGGCCACCGCAGGGTAAAAAAAATAAACAAATTAGCCATTAGCCTGCTGAAAAAAAATAGCCTTTCACCCTCCCAAGTGCGATCAGACTATTTCAGCCGGAGCATCCTATGAGATAAGTCACCCCACCGTCTCCTTACGGCTCTGGACCGGCTGACGGGGCTGCTCCGGCCGTCAGCCCCAGCTGAAAGCGCTGCTCTCCAGCTGCCGGGCTTCGCTCCATCGCTCGCCCAAATCGCGCTGCCTGCCCACAGCACCGTCTCAAGGTCGGCCGCAGTGCCAGCGGGGACTTGGCCCTTCTCCAGCTGCTGCTTCCTTCCTCCCGGCCCGCAGCGCCTTCCCCGGCCTGCGACGCAGCACGGAGAAAGTGCAGCAAACGTTGATCTAATTTACTGCTCGGTGTCCTTTTCTGGGTGTTTTTAGCTGGGGGAGGGGAGGGAGAGGAGGTCGGTGCGGAGCTGGGGATGCGGATGCGCTGTGTAAAGCCAGGGAGCTCACGGGATCCCTCCCTCCTGCCTCAGTTTCCCCATCAGCACAGCGGGTTTAGCATTCCCTGGTGGCAAAATGAAGATTCATATTGATAAAATACTTGGCGATGCTCACGCGATTAACACAATTTTCTGATAATTGAGGCTCTTTTGGCAGTTGAAGAGGCGACGTTGCTGCGGTGAGGCCGAGGAGCAGTCCCCGTGAGTGCTGTGGCAGGAACACCCCCACCCCTTCGGGATGCATTTACTCATGTAACGCTTTTCCTAAAGCCCCCTGGGGCCGACCGCAGTCCCCCATGGCCAGATCCCAGACCTAGATAAAGTTCAGACTCGGTGGGGGGAAAACAGAGGAGAGGAATGAAGATTTACAGTCCCAGGGATAAGAGCAAGCAGCAAATGCAATACCCTCCTGGCTGTGCTGTTCTCCCCCTCGCCCCCAAAAAAGCGCCCAGCAGCGGGACAGGCTGGGGCTGGCCGCAGTGGCTGCAGCTCCCGGACACTGCCGTGGTCCTTTGGAGCTCCCTTTGCCCGGCCTGGCCTTGCCTTGGCACCGGCGCTGTGCCGGCTCCGTCGGGACCTTCCCCGTGCCGCTGCGGCTCTGAATGCCGCTATTGTGAGCCCCGCGGCCGCCGGGCTCATGCCTGGAAGGGGCCCCGGCTGCCCCGCTTTTCGGGTGAGCTGTAACGATGCCGCAGGTCGAAAGGCTGCGGTGGGAGATTCCCGGGACGTGACAACGATGCCGAGTCCTGCCGCCTCTGAGCCCCGGTGCTCCTGCCACAAGCTCTCCCGCGCTGTCCTGCCCCCGGGGTAAGGGGCCAGTCTCCGGGTTATGAAAGGTCCGGGTCCCCTCCACTCCTTCCCGCACCCGCTGCAATCCCCACGGCTCCGCTCTGCTGTGGGTCTGTCACACCCACCCCCTATCCACCACATTTTGATTTTTGTGAAAAAAAATTAGCATCTGTTGCTGGAAGTGAGGCCCCCAAAGGAAGAAAAAAAAACCACTCTGAAGTCCCTGTCCACATCAGTCTGGTTTGTCTGCAGTAATTTTTCCCCTGGGCTTTGCCATCGTGGCTGAGAGACTTTCCAGTGGTGCATTGGGAGTACTGGGGGGGGGAAGCTGAGCTCTGGGACCCTATTTGCACCTGTGCTGGACACCAGTTTTCCAACTGGGCGAGCAGACGGGCGGCTCCTGGCGTGGTGCTGTGTGGGTCTCCGTCATCTCAAGGAGGAACCAAGGCGGAGTTTGGATGCAACCAGCAGCGCCAGTTTATCTTGGCCAATTACAGGTGGGGATTTGCCTGCGGAACCCGGGTGGCACCAGCCCCTTCTCCTGCTACTCACGTGGTGGCCTCTAGGCTGTGTGTTGCCACCGTGACCCGTCAGTGTCCCCGCGGTGGCCACCCTTGGCTCCCTGCCTGCACGTTCCTTGGAGATGGAGATGTCGAGGATGCAAGAAGCGAGGAGCAGAGTTGCCCAGCACCACCCGTGGTGGCCCCTGCGGTGACATGCCGTGCGTGGGACCTTGGCTGCAGGGACAGAGGACGGGTGAGCTGCCACCACCCTGCCTTGGGTTGGGCTTGCCTCTCCGGCTTTCCGCGGTGTGTGGGAGCTGAGATGGAGCTGCACTACCAGCTGGCAAGGAAATAACCCCGTGGAGCCTTGTCCTCGGCGGGATGGGCACGGGGCCTCTTTGGGAGTGCTGAGAGCGGGGATTTAAGTGGGTCTGGATGTAACCAAACCTCACGTGGGTTTGTTGTGCTCGAAACAGGGACTTGCCCTGCTGGGCTGAAGCCCGAGCAGTTGCACACGTTGAGTCTTCCCTCTTATCGTGCCTATTGATGCAAAGCAAGGCGTCTCCCGGCACGACGAGTGGATTAGCAGGATAATGCCAGGGCAGATGGCGTGGCACAGGGCGATGCAGCCGGGACCTTCCCCTACAAAGCAGCGGGGGGTTGCCAAGACGTTCAGGGAGCCCGAAAACTGTCTGCCCCTGGGGTGAGTCCCCCGAAGCCAGCCCGGTGTGGCTGGGCGCGTGGCCCTGTCCCCGCGGGACACAGGGTGTGCGGAGAGTGGGATTGCTGCCCGCAGCCAACAGAGGATTTGGGTTTATTGTCTCGAACTGCACATCCCCGCTATTAATGAGCAGCCAGGGTGTCATTTGAATTTAAATGACATCACAGACGCAGCCCTGCTAATTGCTCATTTGCTTACCCGGAGCGAGTGTTAAATCAGTAAAAGAAACCTGAATGGTGGAAACCCCTTGTGCATCTCGTTAGGAAGGCGGCAGAAAAGCAGCTCGTGTTTTACCTGCCCCGGTGGCAATGTTTGCCGGCTGCCGCACGCGGCTCTGCTTCAGTCCTGTCGCTCACCTCGCTGCGGCGAGCAGCCAGGGGAGCGACGCAGATGGGCCCAGAAATACTGCAATTCCTGCCCGGGACAGATGCGAAGGGTTTAAAAGGGGGAAACCTCGGCAGCGTTGGCGCTCGGAGAGATGCAGCGCGGGGCTCAGGCAGCCCCGGGCTGGGCTGGGCTGCAGGCAGAGGGATGGCTCCAGCCCTCAAATATCTGCCCCAGTTTTGTGCCCAAACTTTTGGCTCTAAATGGTTCTTATCGTAACTCAGTAGGAGCCTGAAGAGTGTCTTATAGTGATCGTTACACAGAAAAACCACGGGGCTAAAGAGGTGATCGTTAAAATTGCAAAATCAAATACCCGGTGTTCAGAAATACCAGAATTTCAGCCCGAGCAGGTAGAGCGTGTGCTGCAGATAACCGGCTCCGTAATGGGAAGATTTGGGAAATCTTTGCTCTGGTTCTGCCCCGCAGGATTGTTGTTCTCCCCATCTGCAGGGCAAAAGCGGCTTTGTCGAGAACCGCAGCCGCTTCTGCGAGTTTTTAAGCCGTGACTCAGGAGATTTACGTTCAGGTCTCCGTCCTGCTGTGGGCATATCGGGGCTCTGGGACGTCATTCCCTTGGCACTGCTGTGCCGCCGCAGGCTGCAAGGTTTAAAGAAGGTGGAGGAGTTTCTGTCAGTGTGTTTAGAGAGCTGCTGGCACTATACGTGCTGCTGCAATACAAATAAATTTATCAAAAAGATTATTCCTAAGCCCTGGTAGAACTGTGAGATCTTGGCTTCTTGTCCCAACCACGTTTCCTTTTCTTTCTTGAGTCCTTTGAAAAAAAAAAAAATCTGGCTCCTTTCACCGTGACTCAGATAGGAGGAAATAAAATCCACATTCATCATGTCACCGCTTGAGTCAGATCGGCATTTACGCCATTAGTCCGGAGCAGGTTGGCTCCGTGATGGGTGTTTGCTTTGTTCCTTGTCATGAACGTAATTAATCTTCGATGTGGACTTTGCCCAAAGAACCACCTGGAAGGCTCGGGGGAATTCGGATTCGTGGGGCACAGCTTCACCCCCTTGACAGAAGGTCCCTCCGTGGAGGTGTGGGGCTGAGCTGGGGGAGCAGCAACCTGCGAGGGACTCATCTTTCTGCGGGAGTAATGTCACGTACCTGCTCCGTGACCAGGTCTGGTGCTCCCTGCGAGGGAGCTGCCCCTCTTACTGTGGGATTTGGCTGGGATTTATAGCCCCC
The DNA here is from genome assembly GCF_965231255.1 of Vanellus vanellus. Lineage (NCBI taxonomy): Eukaryota > Metazoa > Chordata > Aves > Charadriiformes > Charadriidae > Vanellus > Vanellus vanellus. The sequence goes on along the minus strand of NC_138927.1, from coordinate 5,008,770 downwards.
AAAGCAGCGCTTTGCTGGGCTCCAGTAATCCTGCTGTCCTTACGTGATAAAGACAACTAAATAGACACATCAGTATCTTGCTGCCTGCCAAGCCTTGAGGGGCAAATGCAGGGAGACAATTTGGGTTCTTCGCCGCTTCTGATAGCTGCCCAATCTGCTGAGGGATTTAGAGGGCGCTTGTCTGATGTTCAAGGCTTAGCGCCGCCGGAGCAGTCCGAGACTGCTGCCTGGGGAAAAGATGGGGAGAGGCGGCTGCCAGAATGGCATTGCACCACGAAGGGCTTTTGCGCCTACGGCATGAGGGTGGTTACCCCAGCGCCACGTTCTGTTTTGAGGCTCATAGCAGGGGGAAGAGGAGGGCATTGAAGTTTTCCTTACCTGGGACAGGACACGAGTGACGGGGGGACACACCATCCACCCGGGCTGGAGCAGGGACCTGCCTCCTCCTCGCACGTCGTGGCACTGGGAACAGGTAAGTGCTCAGGGCGGTGAGGAGGAGGTGGAAAATCCTCCCTCGTGCACGAGGGTCTGGCACTGACTGTATCTCCTGGCCACCCACCCCAGGGCTACACCAAGCCCAGCCCCGGCTCCTTGGTGTAGCCCATTTGGACCATCTTAAACTCCAGATAAACAACCCAAGCACTGCTGAGGTCAGCGGGGCTGTGCTGAGAACGGGCTTGGGCTGGTGTTCAGGGGGAGCAAAACGGGGCTGGACATTGGCACCCGGGAAGGAAAGAGAGACTGAGCCTGGAGGGACGATGCTCATCGTTATGGGTAGAAATGGAAACAGCCCTGGGAGACAGCAGAGGTGTGGAACTTCTGATGTTGACTAGTGTCTACCTGCGCTGCTGAATGATCTGGTGCTCTGCAGGTGATCCTGGGGCAAATCACTTACCCTCATCCAGCTGTTCCCCTAGGAGAAGGAATTAATTGAATTATTTTGTTTTGATGACCCCTCTGAAGCAAGCTGACTGCAACCGCTGCTGACCCACCAGCAACTGCCAGGTCAGTAGAAGACTCTGCCAGGCCGAGGTAGGGTCCTTTTTATTCCGAGTGTGCAGATATGGAAATAAAGAGATCTCAGACCCTGGGTGCGAGTTAAGTCTTAGCATATATCACAGTGCAATGAGCCGGGGTCCTCGCTAGGACCTCAAATGAGCTGTTTGCTTTGTATTCTCCCTCCCCTTGTGGGGTCTGAGCCCCAGTGTGGAGTAGCACCGCACACCTTCATCTGCTGCACATGTTTGGCAGCCGCTCATGAGCAGAATGCAGCCCCCTTCTCTCCCTCAAGGGTTTCCCCTATGGTTGAAGCTTTGCTGCGGAGCAAAGAACATCAGCAGTGTCTTTACTGAGAAGAAAACACATAGAGTGGTTTGTATTTTTAAAGGCGAGAGTCTTGCAATAAATTGGGACAGATGATCAGGTGCCTACATTGATAGCGCGGGTTTGGATCAAACACGCCTGGGGATAAGGAGGTTTTGGTGTTGGATATTTTATTTTTTTTTTGCTCAGCTGTTAGCCTGCACCCGGGAGAGAAAATACACTGGCTCCGTGTCATTACTTTAATTGGAGTGATCCTCTGCAGATGCCATTTGGAGGCTGATGAAAGATGGGGAAGGGGCTGGTGCTCCTGCTCCGCTCGCACACAATGGAGAACACGGGACATGAGAGGCTGCGCGCTGGCTTTCGACACCGCATCTTCCCCCGGGGTCTTTTACAGAACTTGCAGATCATTAAAAAGCCACATCAAACAGCATTTCTTCCATTTAAGCTTCATGACAGAAGCCAGTCCATGGTGTTGAAACCCAGCTGGGAGCTGCTGGGCTATAGTGGAAAGAGTTCCTCAGGGGCATCCTCAGCTACCGGCAACTTTCAGGCTTTACAGCTGATAGAAATACGGGAGGAAACCCACCTGGTGGCATCGGATCACTGTGCTTCAGGGTAGTGTGGCTGATTTAACCACTTCATTAAGCAAAGCCAGGCAAACCTGGTATTTTTGAGAGAAGCAGGTTGCTTGGTGTTTTTTTTTCTTTTACCAAATCACGCTATCAGTCCAGCTCTTTGAATCACCCGGAGACTAACCTTAAAAGAAAACAGCAATGACCTTAATTTATTTACTTTCAGGCAACTTCTGTACATAAAGGTGGGGAAATACAGATTTTATTTAAGCATGCACAAGAAACAGTGTCCTTTTTTCCCCTCAAATAACTTTTAAAACCAGAACTGCAATAGATTTGGGGATATTCTTAAAGAAGCTCCAGGTGCCGTGGTGCGTGTGCGTCTGCGCAGTGCTGCTGCAGGGATGTGTTCCATCGCCTGGACTCAGCTTCCAGCTCCCTTCACGCTTAGCTGAGGCTCAAACTCTGCTGCTTCGTCCTTCCCAGGTCCCCTTCTACAAAAGGCTGAAGCTGAAGTCTTTGTTTCCTGATGCTCACAGTAGAGAAAAGGCCGATATCTGAATTTTAAAAGTAGGGCAGTGAGAAATACACGGAGAGGCGACGAGAGGCATGGCAACAGCCTCCTGCTGAAAGAGGAGAGTCAGGCATTCAATTACTCGTGTTGTATGTGTGGTCCTGAGAGCCAACTTTCCTTTTCCCCTCCTTGGATATCACCTCCAAACACGGGGAGATGCCAAGCACTTTAACTTTCCCAGTGTTTCAGCGACACTAAAAGAAGCGAGGTGAAAACCCTGCCTGTGTCAGCGTTCCCGTAAACCTGCCCCCACCGTGCCTCAATGTAGGGGACCTAAGGCAGCCCAGGGAAACCTGCAGACAATGCCTGCTTTGTCTACCTCCCTTCTCCTCAGGCGCCGTGAGATGCTGAGTCCAAACATTTAACCACAAAATGCATTAATTACCGTCCAGCTCCCCGGGGTAAGGACCATATGCCAGTAAGCAGAAGAAAAAGCATGCTATTGCATGGAAAGTACATCGATTGTTAAATGACTCCAAGCTGCAATTACTGCCACTAAAAGTTCTTGATTAACATTTCCTAGAAACATTTAGTCCTCCAACCTCTGTGCTTGGAGCAGTGTTAACTTGGACCATGCAAAAGAGGAGCGACCCAGAAATTGTGGGATGAAGTCACCTTCCCACATAATGATACGGGATGTGTCCTCTGCTCCTGTAATTCTGCCTTAACCCACAGCAGAGAGCTGTCTTCCACTGTATTTTTCACCAGTGTCAGATGTTAACCCTGGGTCTGGTTCCACGCAGCGCTGCATGTCCTCAGCTGCTCACTTCAGCGCCTTGTGGGACCAGCTCCGTCAGCCTGCAGTTAATGCTAAAATTTGGCATCCGCCCCGGATGAAAATGAGCTATCTAGGGACAGCTGGTTGGGAGTTACAGCAAACTGCAAACAGTCTGACACAAGCAGAAGTTTGGTTTCCCCCGCACCCCCTGTAAATCTGGCGGGCTAACAGCCTCCGATCAGCTTCAAAAACAAACGCTGCTCAACACAGGGGTAATAAAATATGAATGAGCAATATCAGCAGAACAAAATACTCTGTCCTAGGTGGATGGAGCCCAAAATCTCGCTTGGTGCCTGGATGGGAGGCTTAAGGAAATTGGAGCTTATGGGGTTACTCTGCTAAAGGGGCACCATCGCAGCAGAGCATCTGGGACACGTGGTCTCTGGGCCTGTGGTCACCGCTCTTCCGCTTCAAGTCTCCAGGGAAGGACCTTGCAGCATCCCAGCCTGCAGACAAGCCCAGGAACCCGAATTAGCATTGGAATGAGAATGCTGGTATTTTTAAACCAGGGCGTGTCGTTTCTGCCTTTCTTTTAATAGGTGTCCGTGGGCAGGTTCTTCTCGCAGCTTCATCCACCATCGCTTTAAAGAGCTATAGTGAACCTGACCGTCAGGCCAGGCTCTCGCGTCCAGCCGCAGCCGGCGATGGATGGTCCAGCGAGCTGCCATGCGGCCTTCTGCCTTCCAAACCTTCCTCAGCACCCTTTCTTCTCGAAGCAGTTTCATTATGCTTAAAAGCTGGGATGTTCATATGGCATGCGGTCCTGCTGAGCTGGGACATGACCCGCGTGCTGAGCTCCTCCAGTGCCTGAAAAACTCCCTTTAGAAATAAAGAGCCATTTCCGAACCCCGGGGTCAATGCGGCAGCAAATTCCACCGGCTGAACGTGCACAGCGAGGGCCGGGGCAGGAGAGCGCTTGCTTTGATATCTTTAACATCTGATGCCTCCAGTTTCAAAAGCGCTTGGAAAGTTTGAGATGGAAAATTGCTGCATAAAGGCCAAAAGCGCTAGAGAAGTGAAACAATAATATGCTGTTCTGCAGCTCTGCCAAATGGAAATAAGCCTTCTCAATACAGCATAAAATAATATAGAGGGAGTGACCTACTGATCTAAGCATAGGTGGGGGGGCCAGAATTTCTTTGTTCTGACTCCCTGACTTGGTGCACATTTAGCTTTGAATAAGTCACTTAACTTTTCTGACTCATTCCTCACAGCTGTAAAAGGTGGGTAATGCTCACTTCCCTATGGATTGTTAGGAGGACTGGTTATTTATTTTGTAAAGCTTGGGCAAATTAATTCTAAGTATTATTGCAAAAAAATCTTCCAGAATAACATAAGCATCAATTACAGAACTAGGAAAGAATCGAGAGCTTTCAATGCTCAAAACCCTTCTGAGCATCATTAGAGAAAGAGGTTTCATTTGAATGGGGAGAATGAGGGGTTTAGTAGGTGCCAGCTGGAAGCCAGGAAAATGTCATCTAAAAGTAAAATAACTGAAAAGATGTTAAGCAACAGACGAGACTGGTGCAGCTGGATATAAACGAAATAAGCTAGCTATTAGCTGCTCTGCAAGATAACAGCATGCGAACTCTTTTGTTACAGAAGAAATTCAGCGGTAGAGAGGAAAAAACGGTCCTGGCAGCTCCTTTGTATGGCTGGTAAAACATAGAAAAGCACAGAATGCCTCGCAGACCTCAAATTTGTTGCTCTACACCTACCTTTAGTGGTGCCATGGGAGAGCTATTGTACTAAAAACACTGCCTTTTCAAAAGTAGGTGGTTCTTTGCTTTGGGGAGGCTTATAAAGTATTTGAAGTTTTACAGAACCCTGTGATTTTGAAACTTTTGGCAGAGGAGGATGGTGAAGCACACAGAGGAAGGCTTGGTCCTCGGCTAGAGGGGAGTATCTGGCTCAGCGTTCCTCATCCTGGCACAGCTCAGCCCCGGTTCAGAGGACTCAGCTCTTGCCTTTCTCAGCAGACACCGAACGAGCAGCACAGGATAACAATTTTCCCCTGCCAGCATGCTGCAATGGCCTTGCAATAAAACTTCCTCGTTACCGGTTCCTGAATCTACTGGGGACATTTGGCCCAACTGGCACAAATGTCTTACTCTGCCATGTGGAAAAAGTGAACGTAAAGCCCGAAACCTGATGCTTGTGGAAGGTGTCTGTGACAATCCCATTTAAGGGAAATGTTTTTCCCTCCCATCTATCCCACCCACGCTCTAACGAGGGTGTCCTTTGTGGTACAGGCTGCAATTAATTTAAGGGTAGTTATTCAGGGAGGTTCCTGGACAGGGCTGGACTACACGGTCCTGCCTTGCTCCCAGATCGGTTTGGTTACAGTGACACACTGATTTCCAATTTAGACTGTCCCACCCCATGAATCAGCGAGATTCCTTGGACTCTCTGTAAAGCAAACAGGAATCTTCCACCGACTCCCAGGAGTCCACTGAGCTGAGGAGGGCTGCACAGAAGCTGTAGGAATGGGAATGAAAAGGACTTTGTCACATCGGTTGCCCAGCCCTATCGGCACTGGGAGAGGGGCCGACAGCAGTTTTTCCTGCTCTAGATGAACAATTCAAGGGCATTCAAAGATGAAATTTGCTTAAAGACATCCGGTTATGCAGAACCGAGGGCAGTAAAATGCCTGGAGAGATAGGAGGTTTTGTTATTACCAGTGAAGACTCCGTTGGTAACCATTTCATGCGGAGCCGTTTCTGGCTGCGCGGATGCATTTGGGTACAAATTACAGGGAGGCTCGTCCCAGCGCCGGGTCACAGACGGCATTAAAGCAGTAGAGGCGGAGAGCTGCGTCTGCAAGTTGTTCGATGCCACCTCGGGGTATCCCACAGCCCCAGAGCATCCTACCCTGGGAACGGCTCTGCCGAGACGCTCAGGTGCAGCTGAACTCAGACTATTAAAAATAGAGTCTGAGCTCCTGAAACAAACGGAAGGACTGGGAGGGAGGGCGGGTGGTGCCGGGGTATAAAAGCCGCTCTGTTCGCAAGGGCTGGGGCTCCCGCAGGCATGAGGTCGCATGGGGAAAAAATGTGATCGCGGGCTGCGTGCCGCCTTGTGCTATTTTGGTGGAGAGACTGGAAAAAAGGGCCAACGGTTTAATTTCCTTCCGATGTTTCGCCTGACTCTCCTGCGCGTTCCTCTGCCCAGCTCCTCAGTCCCTGACCTTAATAGCGAGGGAGAAACTAGGCTGGATCACTCCTCCCTACCCCTCGATATAGATTTATTTTTTTCCCCAGCCAGGAAAGAAACTATTTCTGCTGCTCTGGCCCGTGGTGCGGCGGATCCGTGAGGGGGAAGCGCCTAGTTTTGAAGCTTCTCCGCACAGGCGAGGCGGGCTGCGGCCCCGGGGCTGAGGTGATGGCGGCGGGGAGGGGGGGGAGCAGACACGACGACCTCCTCCCTGGGCCTGGCAGCGCCAAGGCCCGGCCTAAGCAGGCCGCTCCCAGACATTAGGTCATCGGGAACCGCACCAGAAGCGGGCCTCACCCCGGGGGTGTCCCTCCGCCGCTCCGGGGCCGCCCCCGGCCCTCCCCGCCGGGGTACACCCCCACGCCCCCCAGGCGGCACCGGGGCCCGCCGTGGAAACCGTTGCCCCCTCAGCGCAGGCCCCGCCTCCCTCAGCACAGACCACGCCCCTCGGCGCTGGCCACGCCCCCCGCTCCGGCCCCGGCTGGCGGCTGAGCCGCTGGGGCGGGGCCGGGCGCAGTCGCGCGCAGGGCGGGTGAGGAGAGCGGAGAGGAGCGGAGCGCCGTCGCCGTCCCGGCTGGTCAGCGGCGAGAGGCGGGCGGAGGTCTAAGAAGCATGGCGCTGTCCGTGCCGGTTAACGGGCTGAAGGAGGGCGACAAGGAGCCCGTCATCGAGCTCTTTGTCAAGGTAAGGCAGGCAGGCAGGCCGGCAGGCGGGTGGGTGGGTCCGTCCGTCCGGTCCCGTCTCGGCGCCGCGCGCGCGCTCCGACCGTTGGGCGCCCCCTCCCCCAACCGTCGATTTTCCCGCTCCCAAGTTTCCCTCAGCCGCTCGCCGCTCCTCCCCGCCGGATTGAAGGGGCGACCGCCGCCTTCAGAACCCCCCTTAACCCCGTGCCGCCCCCCCCTCCCCGTACCCCCCCCCAGCCTACTCCCGGCGCCCCCCCCCCCCCCCGCCGCGCCGGGCCCGGGGAGCCCCGTTCCGTTCCGTTCCGTGGCGAGGCCGGGGACCGGGCGGGGCGGCGGGACTCTCCTCAGGGCGTCTCCGGGGCGGGCTGCGGGCGACGCCCCGTCGGGTGGCGGCGGCGGCGGTGCGGTGCCGCCGCGCACAAAAGGGCCCTTCGGCGGGGAGGGGAGTGCGGGGCTGAGTCAGTGTGTACAGATGGTGCGGGGCGATAATGCCAACCGCAAATAAGTCACTTGGGGAAAGTGTGCCTGCCTGTGCCTTTGCTGGAAAATTCTTTGCCGAGAGCTGGTGCGTTGCAGGGCGGTGGGCATCGGGAGCGGAGGGGAGTAACAATACATCACCCTGCACGCTGTGCCCGGGAAGGTTAAAGGTAGTAAAAATACGAGTCACTTTTCACTCGGTCCTCTGCCTGAGAAGTTCAACTTTTGCATCAGAAACCAAACATGTAAATGCATCGTGAGTTTTTCCTCCAAACTAGAAGAATGAGCGTGTGTTGGCTGCCCTTATCTGGCAAAGATACCGTATGGTATCGCCACATGTTTTGCATTCATGTATCGCAGTATGATGCAATATTTTGCATCTTCTGGGGCTCTAGTGATGCAGCATCTTCCTTTTACTTTGTATCAAAAGTGCAGCGAGTAAAGGGTGCTAATCTTTTCTTTCTGTGCTCAAACTTACTTTGAAAAAAGCCTCTCTGGAAACAAGGTGTTTTAATTTTTCAGATGAAGTTTCTTTATGTTGAAGTGAGAAAATAATGGAAAGCCTTCATCTGAGATCTTGGGAATTGCTTAATATAAAAGACACGATGACAAACATGAACATTTCCAGCAGACTAGGTAGAGCTTTACAAACAAGTTCTTAAATATAGATGTTATTTATTAAATGATACTCTAAAAATACTGAATTTTCTCTGTTTTGGACTTTTTAGTAGTCTCAAGAGGCAGTAATGGGACCCAGGGAAAGCACTGCAGTGGAGGATTCCAGACCTGATTTTAGTCATAATTTAGGTTCTTAGTGTAGAGGTTAGAATTTTACTAGTATAGCAATTAAGTTACAGATTACTTTGAATTATTTATAGCAGTACTTCTTTAATATAACATGCCAATTTATCTTCATCTGTCCTAAAGTTCGTTGGCCGATTTTTCTTATTTTTAAACAAATTAGAACAGTGATTGATGGCAGAAGGATTTGGGGGCAGGGGAAATAAGCTTTGTGGGCCTCTTTAAAGAGGATGTTTCATGCATGAGGAGTAGCACGAAGAAAGTGTAAAATTAGTTGTGAGAAAGTTGTATTGATTCTGATTAAATCAGTATTGCACCTATATAGATATTAGGCTACATGAAAGGGAAAAAGGTAACTTTTCTGTCCTTTTCAATCAAAACTTCTTTATCAGCTTGGATTTAAGGTGGTTATATATGGGATTATCAGTGAGAAGTATCTCCCTCAAGGAAGCCTTTTCCCAGTGTTATGAATGACTGCTGCAAGCTGTATACTGTCTGCCTTTAGGATAGAGTTCAGGTTGAAAAAGAAGTCATTCTTGTCTGCCTTCGTGATATTCAGGTAAAGGTTATTTCCCTGTAAAATCCTGCAGAGGAGAAACAGCCCCCACCCCAGCAGACAGACCGAAAGAGTTGTTTCATCCGGGTGTTGCCGCCTGTCCCACACTTTATTGAAGCTGTTCAGTATTATCGGAACAGTGTTTTTCTAAAGCTGATAGAAGTCTTGTTTGCTGCCTGTCTCATTAAGATGGTCACTTCATAAAATGCAAGCAGAATATTTATTCAATAAAACTAACAGTGTCTGTCTAGAAGATCACCACATTTTGATTTAGTCTTTTTTTCCCCTGTAAGTGGGAAGCTCAGTGTCTGCTTTTGTCTGTTGCACGGTTTTCACCTGGTTATGGGTGCAATCTAGAAAAAATCTGAATTTACGGAGTGAATGTTGGAACAAGGTTTTGCAGTGTAGATAATCACTTTCCAAACAGTATATGGGGTCTCAGTTCTACCTATGCACTGTTAGTCAGCGAAGCTTTTAAGATAGAGGTAGTGGAAAGACTTCTTGACCAAAAAAGAAATCTCTGCCAAATGCCTGCGGCTGAAGGGCGGTAACTGTATGACCTGCGTACAAAGGATTGTAGCAGCCAGACTAAGATGAAACAAAGGTAGGGATTAAAGCTTGAGAAACAAACCTGTGAAGCAGGAGAAACTGTTTGGCTTCGTGCCCAAAATGTTGGGTTTGAATCTTATTAAATTGTGATCAGTAACAAAATAGGATGGGTACAGCATGGGGAGGAGCGCACACATGGTTAGGTTTCAGTTATGAATAACTATATAGGGCTGTTTGTCACCAGCAAATTGCTTTGGTTTATTCAAGAAGACAGTGTATCAGTCTGTTGTATCTTGTATTTTCATACTCTGTGATAACATATGTGCAGAATTAGGATACTTAGGTAAGAAAAAGGGTTACAGTGCTGAAACTGAGGTGAATGATCTGTTTCTTGGTCTCATATAATAAGTTGCTTCAGCAGCTTTTTCATTATAGTGCTGGTGGGCTGCCTGCAATCTCTTTTAAACTAAGTGTAAATATTTTTCAAGTCTTTCCTCTGCGAGCTGTTTAGGAGAAACTAGTGATGTATCTGATTTAGTTTCATTTCCTCATATGTTCACATGTTTTATTAATGAAGGAGGCCCACTTCCATTGTCAAACAGGAATATTTTTGTATGCCCTAGTGACATTCTAGAGCAGTGAAGACTGCGTTGTAATGAACGTGCATGCAGAAACTTGAGTGTTGTGATCTGAATACAACTTGTATAAGCCACTTGCAATAACCGCAATTTAGTTGATCGTGTGTGGATTTTTATGGTAAATAAAAAGTGTGGTGGACTGACTTGGTCAAACAGAATTGCTCATCTGTGGAAACCACAAGGCAGAGCTTACAAAACTACTTGTGCAGTTTCTTTATGACAGTGTACAAAGGACATGGGGATGGAAGCTGCCCAAAGCTCAGGCCTTGGTGTACTACAGGGCACTCGGTAGTTGCGGTCTTCTTATAATAACAAGGTGAAGACACAGGTGATCAACAAATTCGGTATTAAAGAAAAAACCCAACAAACTCAACAAAGAAGAATTTCATAGTCATATATCTTTTGGCATGAGACGAGTTATAGTAGATGTACGTAACTATTAAGGAGGTGCTCTCTTCTTCAACTGTGTAACGTGTATATACTTGCAAGTTAATTAGACCTTGGATTTGTAGCAGCTTTCAAATAAGACGTCATTGCGAAATTGGGCACCTGTTTTGAAAATCAGATAGTGACTACTGTCTGTTTACCTGTGAATTGTACTGTCAGTAGAAAAAAAAACGTGATTTCACATTTAATAAATACCCTACTCTTAAACACTCCCAATGATTGTAACAGAAGCTTGTCTACATTTTTCTATATCTGAATTAAACAGAAATTTGGCAGGTGAACTGTTTGTCTTCCGGGATCTAGGTCCGTTTTGTTCAGTTAAATGTTGGAGCCTGTGGCAGGAAAGGGATGTGTGCATCTGCATCTCTAGCAGCGGTCTTGATACTAGCTCAGGGCTGGGTGAAAGGAGGAGTGTGATTTGTCTGAATTGCATGCATTCAGGTCTGCCTTTGTCTTGTGGTTGCCTGTGAGTATCCTTACCTAAGCTCTGATGTGTCATTCTGGAGTAGCCTGGCTGCTCTGTATCGATTTATAACAAACCATCCCATGGTCTTGTTTGTCATCATTGGGGTTGGGGGGGTTGGCAACTGCACTATATCTGCAAAATTAAAAGGAACATCAGTATAAGGAAATAACAAGACTAGTGACATGCAGTGTGGCTTCTCTGAGATAGTCTTGTCAGGGGCAGGCTTGTCACTTGATAATCTTATTAGTTAAGTCTCCTCCTTACATACAAGATCATTCTTTGGAGGTTTTGATGTAATAACCTCAGCACCCGAGAACTTTCTCAGTCTGCCTTTGATACGTGTTTGGTATAGATAGCAAAAATTTCATGGGTGGCATATTTCTTGTGAGCAAATACTGGAGTATTGTAAAGGATCCCTTTATAAACTGAGGCATTAGCATCTTGGTATATCCTGTGCTTCCTTGGTAAAATCAAGCCTTTTCCTCCTTTGGCCAGTGAACTATATTCCTTTAAGTGCTACTTGGGAAAGTTGTTATAGCCAGAAACCTCCTTGGCTTTTTCATTTGAATCTAATTGCTAATACAGAAACTGGTGCACTTGGTACAGTATTGTTTACAAATACAGAGCTGGTCTCAAGTGTAAATGTTACTTTTTTTTGCAAAACATTGGAAAATAAGCTTAACAACTCCTAGCAATCATTTTCAAAGGGATTACACAGATGATTTAGCTTTTCTCCAGTCAGAAATTGCTTCTGAATACACTTCAGCAGTAATGGTTTTATTCACTGACATCTATCCTCCCCTTTCCAATGGTTAACATCTAGGCAGTGCACTTAGATTGTCAAGAGAGCTTGTGTTTTACTTTGCAGTTGAAAGATGTCTGACACTCATGCACTTTTCCTCCTTTCCCCACAAAGTGGTCTGAGAACTGGCCAAGTTCCTGAATTTCAACTCATTGCCCTTTACAGCCTGCTAATCTGCCGGCTGGAATTGTATGGTCATCTGCGGTGGTGCTCCTGAATACTTTGCTCCATGGTGTACAACTGCTGTATGTCACAGATGCATTCTTTGAGCATAGATACTGCTGTAAGAGACAAATCTGTCCTGAGTTTTCCCAGATGGGAAATGTCTCAGGTTGTGCATTGAAGGCTTGAAGGGGAAAGACGAGCCTGGGTATCAGAGCACATATTGTGGGGCAAACTTTAGGGCCTGGAGCCTCCCAAAAGTCAGGGGTAGATGCACATCAAGGATTGGAGCAGTTCGACTCTGGTTCCCGATGCTTTTTTATGTCAGTCTGTCATTGTGTGTGGGCGCAGTAAGGAATTCATGGAAGCAGGGAAGAGTATACATAACTGAACACCAAAGTTCTTGTGAAACTATTTGAAGAGAATGAAGATCCTCTTAGAAGAGATGTCTTGTCTGTAGGTAATGATAGTCAAATATTGAGAAGTAACATGCAGATAGGAGGAACGTTTGTGTAAATGCAGTTTCACTGTTAGGAAGCGAGTGGGAGGGTCTGATAATCTTTCAGTGGGGAGCACCGTGACAGTATAAGTATCCTAAGAAGTTAGTAATCATTACCCTTGCAGCCTGAAGTGACTCAGAGTCACTGTCTAGTCTTGCACTGGTTATCCTGACCTAATCTTGTGGAAGGAAACAGTGAGGAAAGAGAGAGTTCTTTGTTTGAAGAGTATTACTGTCTGTCTTAATGTGAGTAGGGTGAATGTGAGTAGGGTGAGCAGAGAAGTAGTTGGTTCTGGAGCTGAACTTGGGGCTTTTTGAAGGTTGTGTTGTCTCTTACAAAAATGTGTGTTTGGAATAGTCTGGTTGGGGAATTCATTGAACTTCTGGCTAAATAGTAATCTATGTGCTTTGGAAAATGACTTTTGTACTCTGAGATTGCAAGTTTGATTTTTAAAAGTGTACATTAGTTAAAAGGGACAAAAAGAGCCGCAGACTATCATTATTTTCTCACCAGCGTGAGCATGTTCAGATTCTCTTTTAAATGAGACATTTATGGTGATGTGTCTAACACAAGGCCTACATACGTTTTTAACAGTGACTACATCAATTCCAAGTTCTGGCTGGGCTGGACATACCACTTAGAAATCCACCAGAACTGCTTTTAAGACTGGATAACTGTACTTGGCAGTAATTGGACTTGTTGTCTTTTTTTTTTTTTTTTTTTTGTAGATGTTCTCTTTTACACTGCAACTGATAATCAACCGAGCAGTGCAATTCCATAAAACTTTAACTGAACAGCATGGGAGCAAGCGAGGTGGTTTTGTCTGCCAGTGTAGACACTTGAGTTTGTCTAGGACAACAAACTTTAATTAAGATGGTGGTTGGTTGCAAGTTGACTGTCTGTGGAAAAGTAATTTACATCTGTACTTGTTATCCATCTAGTTTAATTTTTATCTTCAAAGTTTGTTGTAAATAACCCAGAACAAACAACTTCTTGTCCTAATAGAGGGGTTTGGATTTTTTTCCCTTGCATATTCTTCACTTTGGAATGATATAGTTTCACTCATAAAATAGATGCTAGGTACACATTTTCTGCTCACTTGTTGTATTAAGAGTTTGTGAACCTTTTAACAATTAAAACCTCCAACCCCAAAATAATTTTGTTGCCTTGATATGAGTTTAAATAGACATTTGACTTTGGGAACTTTAAATCCTTTATTTAGAATATTTTTTTCCTAAAAAATGTACTAGTTTTTAAAAAACTTGTTTTGAGTTGTTTGTTTTTGTTTTTTTTTTTTTTTAATTCAGGTCAAACATGCATTTGTGGCACAATCTGATTTTTAGGACTCTGAATGCTGTGTTTGTTTATGCTGAAGGGGAAAACATAAGCTAAACTGCTATTCATTACGGATGTCTTTGTGTGCGAGTTCTCTGAGAGTTCAAACTTATTCCTTGTATTGTTGGCCAGACAAAGGCCAAGGAACTTTACACGAGGAAAGGAAATGACTTAGTTCTGTACACTGAATATCCATATTAGGTATAAACTAAATATAGGAGTGTAATCCAGGAGTGAAGTCATATCTGTATATTTTCATGAGAAGAGCTAATGAGATCAGTCAGTGCTACTGGATCAGCTTCAGAGTTTTTTGGCTCTGTTAAAGCATTACTATTTTGGCGAGAGTTTGATGGTCTGTACTTTGGAGAGCTGCTTTTCTTAAATAAAGGAAATAGCTTTTTACGTGGTTTTGTCTAAAAATAAAATCAAAGCAAGCATAAGTATATTTCTGTAGTCTTTCAGAGTGATGTATTAGCCGCCCTAGTGAGACATGCTGTACTGGAGCTTAATGAGATAAGGCAAAATGTCCCGAAGGAGGAAGTTCTACTCTGCAAATGAAGAACTTGGATACCATCTCCCCAGGGATGTAGAATACATTCATAGAGGTGCCTTTTAGTAACCAAGTTGCACACTGCTTAAGTTGGAACCAGAAGCAACAGAGAGCAAGCCTTCCTCGAAACCTTTGTGCTCTAGCTGCTCTAAAATAAAAATTCCAACACCGGTTTCAGTCTAAGACAATGTTTTTCCTTGCTAGAGCTTTTGAATATGCTGTTAGCAGGGGGTACAGGTTCAAAACTGCAGCTCTCTTTCAGTGTGTTTTGAGAATTTGAGCAATTTCTTTGTTCATTGGCACATTCTTCTGTGGATACTGCTGTTTGCATTCTGATTTGGAGGCAGTTGTGGTTTTAGCTGTATTCCTTATTTTATTAGAATTCTGAAGCCCCCAGGTAATTGCTTTTCAGCAAGCTTTTTGACATGAAACTCATTTGGGCATTTGAGATGGGCTCTCCTGTTCCTGGTAGGGTTCGGTCTAAGCCAACCTGGCGACTGGAATGACCTGCCTGTTGGTGAAGGAGCAGTGTGCAGGGTGAAGCTGGAGCAGCTCTTCATCATTCCTCTCTGCTAATCTGTCCAACTCATTGCTCATCTTAGCTCTGTAAAATAGGTTATGAAATACCTTAAATGGTTCTTTGTTTTTCTGTCCTGCAGCAGTGATGCATGTTCAGAGGTTTATTTGAAGAACTCTTAAATGCCAAAGATAAAAATTTTACTTGGTCTTCTGAGCCCCAGTGACAAGTTTTGCGGATACTTCCTATAATTTTTATAGAGGCTTCATCTGTACCAGTGGGATGATTCTGGAAATAGGTCTCTTGGGCTGTAACCAAAGCGCACACTGTACCTTGTTAGCAAATTTAATAAATGTGAGGGGAGAGAATCATTGTCATATACAATGCCTATTCCAAGTTTATATGCTAGGTACCCAAAGGCAAGTTTCAAGCACTATAAAAGAAGCCCTTAATACTGTATAGTTAATTGCCTACTTACAGTTTCCTACTAGAATATTGCAAGAATGGGTCAAGCTCTTACACAGCAAATTTTAGTCAGTTTGGCTCTGCTTATCTTATCAAGGTTTGTTATGACTGAATCACTTTGTTAAAGGTATTGCCACTGCAGTAAGAAGGACAGAAGAGAAGAGATGCTAGGCTTCTGCTGTTAATGAATAATTTAATTTGCCTGTGTCAAGCTAGGAGGTGGTCATGTGTGTGGCCGTCCACAATAATACCAAGTTTTTGTATTCATGGCATTAAGCTAATTTTTTTCACTGAAGAAAATGGTGATTAGTATTTAATGCAGGTTTTGATCCTGCCTCTTCATCTGGTTCTCCCAAAGGATGAACATGGGATAATTTCTTTTCTCCAAAGAACTAGACGTGCTTAATTAATTTCTACTGATTTGTGAAGTTACTTTAATACATCATGAAGATCCCATAGCTTTTTCCAAGAGCTTTACAGTGAGAATTGGGTAGCAGTGAACAAGAGTTACAGGAAAGTGTACAAGACAAGTCTGCTAATTCTTTTGCTAGGAGCAGCATCACAGGGCTAAAAATAGCATCATCCTAAAATGGTCAGTTGCTGTTCAGTCAAATGTCGAACACTGTGGTGGCTTATCAGAAAGGTAATGACTTAAGAGGCTACTTGAATGGGCTGATAAACATTCCTTTCCCTGGTTTAAGAGTCAAATCTCAAGTAAATGCAGGGAATTCAGTTCATGTGTTTTTTTAAGCTTTGTGAGTTTACAGGAATTTCAGCTAATGTGGGAAGATGGATTGTTTACAAACTAAGCAAAGATGATATAGCTTGTCAACAGGCAGTGCTGACTAAGGTTGCTTTTTCCCTGGGTGGGGTAGATGTCAGTCAGGATATAGAACATATGGACTAGTTATCTTAGGCTTTTTGTATTTGCAGTTAATTTCAGGTATGAGCACTGGCCTTGTGTTTTTTGTTTTCTGTTCTTCCTGTGTTTTTCTTAAAGGACTAGCTATTTAAGATAGCAGTGATTACCTAAATTGTTCTGTAGAACTAAAATTGGGAGGGGTATGGTGGTTGTGATTTGAGCGTTTGAGTCTAACTTGATATACTATTACAGAGCTTTTTAAAGTTCCCTTATAAAGGCGTTACGCTAATCAATGTAATGCATATGAAGATAAGACTGTGATATAGGTGCTGTAAGCTGAATTTGGTGCTTTCTGAGGTCAGCTGCCTTCAGTTTGGAGATGAATGTATATTCGTTTCCTGGAAGGTATTTTCTTATTTTTAGGTGGCACATAAGAAAATATGTGCTTATCTTCTCACTTCCTTTATGAAAAAAAAGTTACCTTCTGAGTTCAAAAGCAGTTGAAAGGTATTGGGGAAACTTACAGTGGAGGTTAGTTAATAAAGGCATTAGAGAACAAGATTATGTAGAAAAGGCATGATGCAGCAGTAGCGCCATTTCTGCAGTGCCTGTGATGCTGTAGGCTCATCCACTGACAACATACAACATGATGAACAAAGGGGAATTTGAAGTAATAGCTATAAAAGGTGCCAAACTGCTGACCTTTGAGGTGATGAGAATGATGTTGGGTGTTTTATTTAGAATCTTCTTAGCATTGCGAAAGAATCGCAGGAGTTAGCTTGCTTGTCAGAGACATTTAATAGTGTGAATAAATCTTAAAGGTTGCTGCAAGCTTATTTTGTTCTTAGACTGAATCTTAAGTGACTTTTTAGCTTGTGTTAGCTGTAAGCGAGTAGGATAGGTTTCAAAATACATTAGGCAGCTTTGTTAGAAAGCTGTTCTGTGTATGAGCTGGAATACATGGGACTTGTGCCTCGGTACTTTCTTAAGATAGCAGCAGCCTGAAGCTGTCTTGAGACTTGCCTTTGCTCCCGTCTCTTTTTAAGAGGTTGACAGGGATCTTTAAATGTGCAGCAGTTTTTTATCTGTTAAGAAAAGGATGCCACACAGAAACAAAAGCTCTCACCTGTAAGTTGGGGCACTAGCTATCCACTGTCCTAAAGATGCAAGATAAAAGGTGAACTAACAAGCGGAAGTGTCCCTTTTGTCTTGTCATCCCTCGGATTAAATCTGGTTGAACCAGATTTAGTTAGCATCAGAGTTCAGGGCTTGACTCTAGCTTGCTCCCTGACCCGTTCCTCTCATAAAAACACAAAACAACTCCCTTCTCAAACTAGAAATCTGAAAGCGTGAGAATAAATTGAACGTTGTGTATTGTAGACAACACTTTTTCAGTTCTGATCTCTGCAACTTGCTACCTTGTCCCCTGGTTTCTTCTATTGAATGGTGCTACATTAATATTTGAGACATTGGGACCCTTTAAGGTGTGTTTTGGCTTGCAGATCAAGTGCTTACACATAACATCCATGAAGCTCATCCATCTACTGCCTGAACAGAAACACAAAGCAATCGGTATAGTGGTACCATATGGAGGAGGCGTTTGATTGGCGTTACTTCAAATACGGTTATAGTCCTTTCATGGATGTAATTCTTTACATCTTATCTGAAAACCCTGCCCAATAAACAGCATGGAATTCTGTTTATCCAGCTTGGCAAGATAAAGGTCTGAGTAGACGTTGCAAGGATTTAGACTGATATTACCAGATGACTTCCAGTATTCATGTGTGGAACATTAAACCACTCCTTTCTGTCTTCTTTCATCTCAGGAGTTTTGAATTGCTGCATGTTTTTCGCTTGAATCACTTTGTTAGTTTACCTTAAACCACTTCCTCTCAAAACAGTAATCCATATAGGATTATTACTAATTTACTTATTTTTTGAATTAGCTTATTGTGCATGAAACATGCAAGAATGATTGTTATCTGCTGTTTTGAGGTAATAGGTATGCATCATGTTGTTTTTCTTGTGTAGTTTCCCCAGCAGATCTTTTTTTCTTAGAACTGAGATATGTTTCAAGATTGCCGAGTTCAAAATTTGAACATACCCTCTGATTTTTTTTTTTTTTTTTCCCCCAAACTTGTTATTTGTTGGAACATTAATCTTCTAGACTTTGCAGGTTGTGGATTTCTTATTTGGGGGAGTGGGGACTTCCTCGGTGGTAGGATCAAATAGCTCCAGTAGTTGTATTTGGCAAAAGGTGTTCTGTGAGATACTTCTAAAATGCATTTTTCCTCTTCATCCAAACTTTATTTTTTCCCACTTCTGGTATGTCAAATGTGGGAGAGATTCCCTTGATAGTTTTGGATAAATTAGGAAATGATCTTCTAGTGTTCTGCACTTTTCTTTTGTTGTATTTATGTAGGCAGAGACTGAACTGTATTATGTTTTTCATCAGATGCACTTTGACTTTGCTATTATTTCTGCCATCATTTGATCCGGTTTGGGAAACTTGTAGCGTGCTCCTTTTAACTGGTTGCTGTTTGAAACAATTTTGCAGGCCTTTGGGACCAAAGATTTCTAGAATTGTGTTTTACTCTTGAGTCTTTCAGATCTATACGACATAAGGGCTTTGTGTCCTTTTAGGTGTTTCTTTGCTTGTCTGTTGTTCTTCTTAGTCTTTCAGTAAACTTCAGCAGTACCTCGGTAAAGGAAATACATGCAGGTTATTGTTTTAGGAGTCAAGTTAATTTTTATGCGGATGTAAAGACAAACATTTCACAATTAAAATGGATATTTTTTTTTTTTCTTCCCTTAGCTTGTTTAGCCACTTAAACAGATGTATGATTACTTATACTCTCTCGTTTGGGGGGAAAAACAATCTCATTTGAATGAAATCACTGCTT
Source organism: Vanellus vanellus (assembly GCF_965231255.1). Classification (NCBI taxonomy): domain Eukaryota; kingdom Metazoa; phylum Chordata; class Aves; order Charadriiformes; family Charadriidae; genus Vanellus; species Vanellus vanellus. The sequence goes on along the minus strand of NC_138927.1, from coordinate 4,989,594 downwards.
CAGGGGAAGAGAAAGGGAGGAGGTGGCTTCCGCCCGCGCTGGCTGGATCAGCTAAGCTCAATCTTCCAGACAGTGGGATAAGTAGATTTTTTTTTCTTTTTTTCTTCCAAGTAGCTGGCACTCTTGCATGGGCTAAGCTACTTGGCATTGGGAGTTGCCAGTAGTTTTACTGTGGCTTTGATAAACCAGATAGACTTCTCGGTGAGCATACCAGTTTGTTTTACTGCCTTGTAACTCTTTCATTCTTATTTGAACTTACTTTCTTATTTAGGTTTCTTTTAAAAAGTAGCCCTGTTTGTTTTTTCATATAATACTGTAGGGTGAGTGCTCTGGTGTATTTATGCCTGGGTCTTTTTCTGTGTCACATCTTACCATTAACGAGGTCTGTTTTGCCACCTTTTCAGAAGTTTTTATATTACAGTCAGTTTGTGGAGGGTAACAACTTTGTTCAAGGCAGCTGGATATCTGTAGTTTTTTCTTACTGTGATAAACTCTCTGTGGCAGCTGTTAGCTTTTCAGACTGCCTGATGGTGTCTCTAGCATGGCAGGTGTTGGCCATGGTCAAGTTAAACGCTGTGTTTGGCAGGGTACTTTCCCTGGTGGTAGATTAAAGCTGGACTCTTCAGAGCTAGTTCTCAATCAGTGTAATCCTTAAGCAAAATACTTGCAAGTGAAAAATACTGCGTTTCCTTGCTGTGTGTGGTGTTGCACTTTTTTCTGTCTGGTCCTAATCCATACAAGTGAAAACCTGGCATTCAGTGAAACACAGAAGTATGATAATGTTCTTGAGTACGTATTCTTCAGTGGATAATGGTAGCTTGATTTCTGAGTGATAACTGAAAATTAGTCTTAATTGTAGGGAGGTTGGCATTATTTAGTAATAAAGATTTTTAGACTGGTTTTGGAAAGAATTTGAAATAAAAGCACAAAGCTTCTTGGTATAGAATGAGTATAATCTTGTTGAATTAACAAACAGTCTAGGCTGACGTTAGTATAAAGAAGTCAACATTTAATATTTTCTTTACTCTGGTGGTGAGGATTAGACTGAAGATATCCTGGAATATTATGGCCGGAATTCAAAGACAAGGCAATGACAGATGTCTGGCTTCTAGTAGCGGGCTTAAACAACAATTGTTATATGATTAACCCCCTGCATGATATTTATGTAGAATATCAGAATATTTGTGCAATATTTAAAGATTTACAGTTACTGCCAGCACAGCTCTATTCAAGTGAAGAAAATCAGAGTCAGAAGTGACTCTCACAGAAACATCTACCAAACTTGTCTTTGTCTGAAAAAAAATCCCTATGCGATTGAAGAAGAATAATGTGTTGTATCACCAGCATGGTGTTGCTCTTGATGCCTGGTTGTAACAGATCTGTGCTTTAGCTCTCAGTGCATCAAATACAAGAAGATAGAGAACGGGCCTCTCGGGCAAACAGTTACATAGCAGAATTCCTTGGCTCAAGAGCACTGAAGCCAAAAGTTTCTTGGCATTCTGACTGCATTCCTTTTCCAGTATGTGCTCAGAATAACTTGGGACTTTTTGGAGCAGAAGTGGGACAAAAATTTGAATGTAGACATAAAAGTCTATGCTCAGTTTAGCTGTTCAGCTGCAGCTTTGAAAATGCATTAGGTTTCCTTCAAAGCATGTATATTAGGGAGCTATAATCATTTTTTCTGATTCAAATAATCCAAAAAGCCTATCTTGCTTAAACAAAAGCAGATGCTATTTGTTGTTTGTTCATTTTGAATGTTACGCTTGTGTTGGGAGAGAAGAAAAGTTTTGGTACAAGTGGCATTACAGCATAAATGCATTTGACCTTTGGCTTAGGAAAATGGACCTTAATGAAAGCCAGAGTTCAGTGCTCTGCCTTAAATTTTAAACAATTTTTTTATTCAGTGCTATGACTTAAAAGTAGCTTTGCATTGGGTTACAGATGGGCTAAGATGTATTTTCTCTTATTTTTTTAGTACAATAAAAAAACCTACCTTCTGAATTTGAGTTTGGTTTATTTCAGTTGCAATTTTAAAATCCTCCACTAGAAATAATAAAGCTCCACAGTGGAGTTATGTCATATGAAAGAAGGCGTGGGGTTTAATCCAATACCCTAACTGTTTGTCAGACTGTATTGTTGTTGCAGCTGATAAACATTTTTACATCAGACAGACTTTGGAACTTAACATCTCTCAGTCATTAACCGATTCCCCCCCACACCTGGGGCCTTGTAAATTTTTTTTGCTGATGGCGGGTCACTATCACATTGACAGGTAGCAAAACCTGGGCTGTCAAAGACTTGGTTTATGGTATAACTAACTCCTGAGCTCAGGAAAAGCCCTGAAGTTTTGTAATAACAAATCTTCATATCCGGTTCTGTCTGCAAAATGAATCTATTTTGTGCATAGGGGAACCATTTCGCTTTTTCACCTGATGTTATCACCAAAAGTATTTTTGTTCTCGGCTTCTGAGTAACTTCTTTCTGCAGCTGATGATGGATCATAAATCTTTAAAGCTCTTAATCAGACCTCTGTAATGAGTTTTTTAAAGTCATGTTTTGCAATTCACAAATTAACAAAGTGATTTGTAAAAAACTAGTTGTCTTCTAGCTGCTTGCCTATTGTCCGTTAGGACACTAGTCATTCATTTTCAAATACTGGTTTGAAGTTAGGGGAGCTGACCAGTGCTTATTTAACTTAATATTCTCCTCAGGAAATACCTCGATTATGTTTGCTTATGTTGTGGTACTGAAGCTAAGCTTCTGGACTTCCTTTGGTGCTGAGGATCATCCATCTGTTGGTGGCAGGCAGTTGCATCCCAATGATTCTTCCTTTGGTTACATGCCTTTATTTTTTCTATTCAAAGGTTTCCTTAGACCATATCAGATGAGTTCTCTGGCAATGTATGTCATATCGCACCAGCTCTGGTCTCTGGTTTTGAGGTCAGAAGTGCTAAATAAAAGATGAAGAGTGAGGAGAGCTAATCCTGCCTAGGTCATGTACCGGCTCCTGTAAGTGTGACTCGTGTGAGCAGAACAGGCTGAAGATCTGCTGAGTGTGGCAGCCGGTGGCAGATCCAGAGAGTTGCTTGAGAACAGCAGCGGGAACAGTCCTCGTGAGGTGCCTTGAGGTACAGATTTGTGCTGGTAAATGCCCACATTGCTCCTTTTACTTTCTAGTAAATGTCTGGTAGCTTTTCCATCATAGGAGGTGAGGTAAGGCTTAATTGGATGGGGGCATGCACGCCTGTGCTGTTCCTGCAGCATAACTCATGTCCTTTGCTGTAAGTAGCATTGTTGAAGTTGCCATAAAACTTGAAGAGCTCAGTTCTAAATCACAGAATTGTTGCTGCTTCAAAGTGTGAATTAGCCTGGGCAGTACAAAACAGATTTTCCTTAGACGGGATGAAGTTTAATCTTTTTTCAATACTGTTTTTCAAAGGTAGATAAGATCTTGCATGCAGAAAAAAAAAAAAAAAAAAAGAAAGTAGATGAGTATAAATCTACATTGGCATAATTTACCTGTGGGAAATGTCTGTTCCAGTGTAAACACGGTAATATAGCTATAGTGGAAAATTCTGAAATATACACTGCTGTGTGGAGGGATGGCATTGTGGTTAAATATTACCATCTATAAAAGCATCTAGCTATTGTAAATAGGCTGCAGAGTGAAGTATTTCTTCATGTAAGCATCTTGTGAGGTAGGAACTCATTCATCCATGCAGTAGCTAGAACCCTTACAAGTTACACACACAATTGAAAATTGTGGGTTGAGCTAGTATGAAGCAGAATGCCCAGAGTAACCAAATTGACTCTATTTTATCCTTTTTGTAGATGCTTTCAGAATTTAGTATCCTGAACACTGAGAGGTCATGTGCCAGCTTTTAAGACAATCTAATATTATTAATCTGCTGCAAGTTTTACTGTACTTTCCAAAGATAAAGGAGGCAATTTGTAATTTATGGCAGAAAGACAACTTTTTTCTTTCAAATCTTCATTAATGACATTAATAAAAAATTTAGGAAAAATGGCTTTGTATATTCTCCGCAACAAAGTATTCAGAAGGATAGTCAGCTCTGACAGGAGGGATACTTGTAGAAATGAGACCAGAAGCTTGAGGCAGCATAAATCAGTTTATGAATCCTCATGTCCTAGTATTTATAGACAACTATCAAAAGAGTCTCAGCCTTATCTGCAAAGGTACTGTGAGTTTTTAAAAATAAAATGGCTTTCCAAATTTAAGACACTTCATTGAAAAGCTTTCTATTTTCCTGATCTTTGAAAATCCTGCTGTTAGCAAATTCTACTGTTAGTCTTCTTAACTTGCAAAGTCTTTCTTCATTCTCCCCACTGTGGCCTCTGCTCAGTGCATGGCTGGGAACTGGCAGGGAGTTGAAGAAAAAGCAGTTCCTTTGCCTGAGCATCTAAACCTTTCTCTAGTTAGTTCTGGTCCTAAAGCTTAGTTCTCTTGTGATGATACTTTTTGTTGGCTTTTCTTCTCTTCCCTCTTTCTCAGCCCCTCTCACCCCCTCTTTTTTTGAAAACGCTAGATCTTCACCAGTCAGTGCTCAGGCCTTGTGTTCAACCCTTCCACTTGTGTAGCTCTGCTTCTGAATACCCTGTGCTTAGTGAATTTAACTGTCTTCCGTCATTTCTCTGAGGGGTATTGCCAGCATATCTTGCAGTATGTTTTAAAGTGGCTTAGGGAACAGGTAACAGTAATGATGAAAGAACTAGCCAGGTTTTGAGAATTGTACTGATTAAAATTATTCTTGGAAGCACTCTAATAATAATAAGAAGCAAAATCCTTTGAAATTCACCTAATGTGAAGTATGCGTCAAGATAATCTGATATATATATGGCTCTTTTAACTACTGAACCAGTTTTCAGAGGACTGAATTTTATAACAAGACTCAAGGTTTCGCGTGTCTAATTCTAGACCACTAAAAACTAACATTTTCCAACTTGGCAATACATACTTCATTGTCAGAGCAATCATGAGATGCATGCCATCACTGGGTGCCCTGGACTAGCTTACTGTTGCTATGTAATGGACCTTTGTTGTGGTAGGACAAAGACTTATTGATAAATTGCCTATAAAAAGTCGCTTTGGAATATTGCTTTATTGTCAGTGAAGTCTCTATGTACTTACAGTTATGTCTTTCCTTACAACACCTGCAATACGATAGAGATTCGTAGTTCCTGGTTGCAGTTGTCTTGCTGTAGCACTACACAGTGAGAGTTATAAGCAATAAACTGTAAGATGACTACAATTAATTAGCTCTGCCTTGTAGAAGAAGGAAAAAGAATAATAAAGAACAAAGAACAATATTGACATTGGAACACTGCCATCAAAAGGTGTGGCTGCTCAGTGGGTGCTACCCTTTCTTCACTGCTAAGAGCAGTTGGATCATCCTAAGTGTGAAAGATAACTGTTGTCTGAAATCTTGTTTTGATACATTTTGTGAGCAGTTGTTAAGAAGACACGGCAAGTAAATAGGTTAGCTGGCTTCACAGATGTGTGAATTTCACTGTAATAAAATCCTTGTTATGTCTGCAGCAAAAAAATCATTGGAAGGTGCAAGTATTTTAAAAAAAAAAAAAAAAAACAAACAACATAACCAACCCAACAAAATGATGCAGAAGTCCATGCATACCTTCCCAGTATCTAAATACCCGGTGTTTATTGTATCTAAATATTCTGAGGCTGCTTGTTTTTGTGTGTTATGCGGAGACATTTTCAGGATATCTGGTCCAGGTGTGTCAGCTGGACTTTGAAAGCAAGGGAGTGTTCCTGTGAGATGATACTAAGTTGGACTGTAAGCCTGTTAAATCTTTGGAAGAGTTAGTGATGTGAGGACTGTACAGGCAACAAAACCCATGAATTGTTACTGAATCTGTCTTTATGTAAAGATCTTTCAGTAATTGTGAGCATGCGTAGATGGAGTGGTCCTACTTTCTAATTGATGATCTGTTCTCTTCTGCAGGCTGGCAGTGATGGTGAAAGCATAGGAAACTGTCCTTTTTCTCAGAGGCTGTTCATGATTCTTTGGCTGAAGGGAGTGGTGTTTAGCGTCACAACAGTTGACCTGAAGAGGTAAGAAATATTGGTTTGTCTGACAAGCAAGAGTACAGTACACTTGGTGTAACAAATGTTTGCTTGGGGTTTCTAAATCTTGCATGGCTTATTTTCTGACATGAAAAAGAAAATCTGTCCTCATAAATACTAAGGTGTAAATGGTGCATTCATTGATGGTTATTTATAAGTATCTGTAACCAAAGAGAATTGGTCTGATGAATTCACTTGAATTTGTTAAATGATGCACTTCTGTAAAATTAAGAGCTGACGTGAAGTCTCTCATAACTGAATACTGAATCTTACTAACTTCACGTCAAGAGCCTGCAAGTGAAGACTGCTGGATGGGTATTTTATATCAACCAATCTTTGATCATATATCTAATGATTATTGGATAACGGTCACAAGTAATGTGCAAGCTACTTCTCTTTTTAAAGACTTCAAGATAATACTGCTTATTATGCAGTAAGAATAAAACCATTGTAAAAATATCTGTCCATGAGGTAAATATGAGTGAAATAGAAGTGAAATAGGTAGGACTAAAATATAAAATGTTTTGCCTTTTATAGTGTTAGCCAAATATGTCATGATGGTGCGTGTCATCTAAATTGCAACTTCTCCTTCTATGAAATGAATACTTTAGTGGGTAAGAAGGGTGAGATGTGAATCCAGGAGTCTTAATTTGGTTGGGTGTACTTTAGAAGCGGTAATGCTAAATTCAGCAGAGGCCTCGTATTTGTTTTTGGTGTGAAGTAATGTTTTCACAGCACTAATGTAACCAAATGTTAGTCACTGAACTCTCAGGAGAGAGGAGAGACTGCCAGTGCTTACAAACCTTATTTTCGGAAATAAAGCCAATAGAAATACAGTGTTCTCTAACGAATCAAGCGTAAAATGTGCAAGAGAGAGAAATCACCCCACTAGACTTAACCTCTTCTTGTAGGTTTGTTTTTTTTTTTTTAAGGAGGTGACTTGTTTTGATTTTTAAAAATCACGGAAGTTGCTGCTTCAGCGCTGGCAACTAGTGTTAAATATTTCCATGTGTTCTAAGGCTGAGACAGAGAAAACAGAGCGGGAGAAGGCAACTTTTGTCAACTGGGTGTGCATTTGTAGCAGCCCAAAGATTTTCTCTGGCCAAGCTGGGATTTTACTGCAAATATAATTGCTGCTGCCAGCACACAGAAACCAAATATATCATATCTTCCATTTAGCAGTGCATGTGGTTTGTGGAAACCTCGGGAGTTGTGCTTGTGTACTGTGTGTAGTTTTGGACTTCCTTTACTTTTAGCGATGGTGTTATTTAACCTATTGCAGTTATTGCATCAAAGGGCGGGGAGAAGAAGGTTGAAAGAGACATTTTATAATTGGAAGCATATTTATTGCTGAACCAGTCTGAGATATCATTAAAATGCCAAAGATGCTTGATGAATTGGCTTTATTTGTGTCCCTTTGGCAACTTTGAGTTAATTAGATGGGAGAATGGGGTGTAAGAATACAAATTGGTTGCAGATGTTTAAAATTGTCCTTTCTTACACAAGGAAAGCTTTCTTTCAGTTGTTTTATGTTGGGGAGGGGAAAACACAAAAAAAGTGCAAAAATTAAAAATGCACAGGAATAGGTCAAATGAACTCTACTTTTTTGTTGTATGCTGAATGTATTTTCTGGTAAAGGAAAAGAAGGAGCACTGAAGCTAATTCAGATTTGTATAAGTGTTATTAGAAACTTAATTCCTTTTATAATTTATTTAAAATATTTGTATTCATAAATGCAAATTTCTCATTCTGGATTGTCTAGTACCTAGTTGTAGAGTAGTGTAGATTGCAGAATGTCACATTCTGATAACTGCTCCAGTGGAAATGTTTCATACCAGATGGTGTTTTTTCCCCTGTTAGCATTGCCAGAATGATGATAAGTGCTAGATGTTGCCTTAATACACTTAGAATACTGTCACAAGAAACTGCTTTTACAAGTTCATTATTCAAGCCAAATTCTTTTTGTTCCGTAAAAGACACAAACTTATTGAAGAGCTGGGTAGTAATGGTTTTAAGCACCTGAATTTATTTTGCTAGCCAAAGAAAGAAAAAGGGTTTACTTGCAAACCTTCTGCCTCATAGCATAATATCTGCACAACTGTAACGCAAGCTCTGTCTGTTCTTGGGGCTTAAAAGGTCATGGTTGGGTACAAAAGTTCACGAGTAGCTTGGGTCACAGGAAAAACTGAGTCTGGTTTGACTCTGTGGCATGTATTTTTCCTTTCCATAGTTGCATTGGACATCATACTGTGTGAACAAAAGAACATTTTGCAGTTCTCAGTTCTGTTCTTAAGACGGAAAAATATGCACATAGGCAAACAAAGTGGGACGTCCTGCCCTTCAAAGAAATCGGGCATTTCTTGCTTCTGTTTAGTCAGACAGAGGCTTTATTCTTTCCCTTTTGAGAAGCAGCGTTTCAGTGCTCAGATATTTGACTTGTTCTGGTGACTAGAGCAGAGTTGCAGTACATAAACCATTTGTTGGGCTTGTCACAACATTCAAGGCCAGCTTGCATTCAGTTAAGTTTTGAAATCCTATTTTGAACATCTTGATTGTGTGGTTTTACAATTATGTTGACAGACAAAGATTAAATAAAGAGATTAGTAAATATTAAAGACTGCCCAGAGGTGAATGCAACTTTAGCAGTATAAAATATTGCTTAGGAACTGGAGACAGGTTTTTTTTTATTGCTGGCACTTTTTTTTTTTTTCCACATTACTCTTCAGACACTCATTGCAGTGCTTGTGTAATTTATAAATCACTGTCGAGCATATTACACTTGGGGGATGGCTTTTGTCTGATCTTCAAGAAATTATTTGAATGGTAATTGCTATTCTGGTTTGTGGCAAAGCCATGAAATGTTTATACCTGAACTCTGACGTTAAAGAGCCTGCCCACTTAATTAGCTAGTGATAGCCAGATATTAAAGTATCTGGCCCTACCTCCAAATACCCTGGTAAACTTTGGGGCAGGTACTAGCTATCATGGAATTGTTTTGAGTGGTTATAGAAGTGTTTTGTTTTGTTTTAAAAAGCTGTCCAGTTTTATCTCTGAAGTAAACTTTACTATAATATTTTAATTGCCGCCTAGTACTCGTAGCCTTTTAAGGATATTCCTATGCACTTGTGGTGCTCTGAAGGCTGTGGCTTGTATGTGGTAAACCAGGGTTTGTTTATGATCTGCTGGCAAGAGTAGCAAACTGGAAGTCAAACCCTGTATTATGTTTGGGCTTTGGCTGTGGGATGTTAATCTCTGCTTTCTTTTTCTCAAAAGATACAGGTGGTCTGACTGGAGTGGCAAGAGGGGTTAATAAAATGCTCTGGGATCCTTGAGATGCACACTGATTCTTTGGAAAACTTTTTTGGTTAGTTCATTAGACTGGTCTGTTTCTGAAATAAAATCTTTCCTTTGATAGTATTACTGCAAATCCGGTGGTCTTGCCTGTGTTTGTTTTTAAAATAACATTCCTTTTGAGGAATTTTATCTAGCCAACATGTGAAATTGGAATTGAGCCACAATGACTTCCTGTAATTGTTGTGGGTTACAAAGCTGTATTTAAATGAAGTGTTAAGCTACTTAAAGCATTAACCGGTGGCAGACTTTAAATCTTGAGAGTAAGAGGACAATGGCAACTATTACTGAGAAATAACTTCTTGGAAGCTTAAAAATTGAAAATTGTTTAAGTCTTCTATTAATAACAGTTCTGTCTCCTGGCTAAAAGCAGGGTGTTTAATGTTATTAAGTATGAAAATCAGTTTTCTCGTTCAGTTTTGCATATACTGCCAAGTGCTTGTATCTGTTGTAAGTATGCTTTGGCACGATATGCTGTTGCTGTTTGCCTTGCTTAAAAGGCTTAGCAGTGGGCAGGACGTGAAATTCTGGCAGGGGTTCTTAATTTGAAAAGCAACATTTCTAGAGGATAAACTTGTAAACTGCATTTAATTCACAGAATCAGAGTACTATTCCTGAAAACACTGGTTTCTCATGCTACCCTGAATGACCATGTTTGTTTATATTACTAACCTAGTTGCCCTCTCCAGTCCAGTCAGGAGGTTTTCTTGAACTGTAATTCCAGTATCCAGTAAATGCAGTTGCTGGATGCCTGGTGCTGGCTCAAAAAGGTGGCCGCATCGGCCAAAGTACAAGCCCAGTCCAAGGGTTACGGTCCCTTTTGGATTTGTTCAAACAGTAACAAAGGGGCAACTTTATCTTAGCTAACTTTCTGTTGGATCGGGTGTTGTTTGTTGTTCCTCACCCAGCGTAGTGCTAGCAGAAGGTGGTGGTCATCCTGTAGCGCGTGCTCAGGTCAACTTGCCGAAAACGGAATTGTGCAGTCGTGCCTCGTGCGGGTGGTGTGTACTGTTGGAGGTTAGGACACGGGGACGGCCTGAGGAACTAGGAATTGCAGACTGTCCTCTAAAACGTGGAGAGATTCTTAGAGAAGTTAGACTGCGTCCCTCTGAGCAGTCATCCTGGACTGTCGTCGACAGTTTCATCAGAGGGAAGTTTTAAGTGCTGCTACTGAAGAAGTGCTGAGCAGTGCTGTAATTTTGTTTCTGCTTGCACTGAGGCGGTTGCACTAGCGTGGGACTAATACCACGATGATTTACAGGGGGAAATTGGCTGCAGCTTTTTAGATGATGCTTTGGAATTTATAGTTTGTAATGAATCCACATCTCATTATTGACTTCAACTTTGCATCTGAATCTGCTGATGAGGCAAATGTGAGAGCTTTACATTAAAGAGCAAGTTTGGCATTTTGGGGTGAAAGTATATGCGCAGCTGATATATAGGCTTCTAAATAAATGCCTGCAGTGCTATTCCTTGTCGCTACAGCATCAAGGCACAACCGGAGGAAAGAGAAGCCAATTGCTTATAAAATAGACTGGCTTAACTTGGTAAGGATTAGTGTGAAAGAAGCTGGAGTGAACAGTGAGGGGTATTGCCAAAACTGACTTTAAGATTTAGAAATGTCTGAGTACTTTAGCTTGATTCTGTTTCTCTTGTGTCTGGTTGTACTAATGTGGGGAATCTCCTCCCGTTGCCCAAGTGTGCTGCTCTTATTTGTAAATAGTTTTTTCACTGGAGAAGGCTTTAAGCGTCATTTAAAAATGTGATGTTTAAGCATGTTAGCTTGTCTAGAACCAGATTCTGTGTGCACATAATAAATGGTTTATACATACTGCTCTACCTCAGACTTGCTTATTTCCAGAGAAGCTCTGTGTAAAAGGGGAGGATTATCACTGATCGCAGATTACGCTATATATAAACCCTGTACTGCAGATCTTGGGAAAGCGAGATAGAGTGTGTTTGTGTGTGTGGTATATCTTTCCCCCCCCACTAGTCAACATTATATTGACTTGAGAAAAAACATAGCCAGAGGTAGTAGGAAGCAGTTGTTTTTAAGTATTTGAAATTAACTGTTATCAAGTATATATTTGAAATGCTAATCAAGCTGTAAACTCACTTTTTAAAAAGAAAACTAGTGATATCTTTTTAAAACTGCAAGGACGTGAAAACCTCAGGCAGTGCTTTTGTGATTGTAGAAATGAAAGCTAGAGTCATGGATGTCCTGTGCTTACTTTTGTATTGGTTTGTATTTCACCCTAGAAAACCAGCAGACCTTCAAAATTTGGCTCCAGGCACTCATCCGCCCTTCATAACTTACAATGGTGAAGTGAGAACAGATGTGAATAAGATCGAAGAGTTCCTGGAAGATGTTTTGGCTCCACCCAAGTAAGCATTAAAACGATAATTTCTCACCTGAGGTTAGATGAAGTGTTCTCAAAGGGGTTTTCTGCACCAATTAAGATGTTCTTCAGCATCAGTAAACTAAAGATTAGACATTGAAAAGAGCTTGGAGTTCTTGCTTGTCATACCTTTCCTCCCTCGAGCTCCCTCATCTGTGTATTAAAAACTATATTATTTTAAAGATTACTTCAGAATTGTCCTTTGTAGAGTCCTGTCATCCTTCCTACCGTTTTCAAACTAAATGACTTTTCCTTTTGCTGACTGGGGCAGGCCATTCTGATGGTGTGTCCAAATAATGTAAATGAAGATGAGTCTGTTATACAAAGCTTAGTCCTGACTCCGTAATAAACTGGGAATCTGTTTTAAGGGGATGTGCAGTGTCCTTTTTGAGACTTGTATTTGCAGTCATTCTTCTAGAAGGAAGGTGTTATTTATAAGTCTTCAAGAGTGTGTTGTTTTCTTGTTCTCACCAGGAATATCAGTGAAATTTGTATTTAATGTTAAATTATTTTCTTTTATTCCTTTCAGCTTCCTATAAGCAGATGGACAGTTGATAATTGAACAGAACCAGTGATTACTAAATGCAACTTGGAAATAATTTTTTAAAAATTAATTCTTTCATACTAGGCGTAGTGATGAGTCCTGGAGATGGGTTATTTAGTATTCAGAAATTATGGTGGAAAATACTGAATGCTTTAAAAAAATAATTAAATTGCACAGCACAAGTGTGAGAAATGTGTTCAAGCTTTCTCTAAACTGTTGCCTTTCTTCTCCCTCAGCTGGCAGGCGCTGGCAAAATGCACACACTGCCTTTAGCAGACTGAACTTTTTTTTTTGTTAGTGTGGCAAGACTTTATTTCTTTGTTTAAAAGATTTGGAGTCCATGATATTCTGGGAAAGTTAATATTAATTTAAATGAAAGAAAGGATCTCCAGGGAACAGAGAATGGACAAGAGTATTTAATGTGTTACCTGTTTGATCCCTAACTATATTCTTGTGTGTGTAACTGTGATCTGCCACCTTGGCAGCGCTGCTGTGCTAGAGTAAGGGAGCTTGCTCTTGTGACCCTGGCCTGTTTCAGACACTCTGTGCTTGGAACAAATGCCTGATTCAGAAAGCAGAAATATGCTTTTCCGCTGAAAAGTGATTAAAAAGTGTTGGATTTAAAAATCTTAACATAAATGGAAGTGTGTGATATTACATGTAACAACCAAATCCTCCACGTTAATCTGAAAATGGATAAGTTGGTAAATGTACATGATCTAGAATTTTTTTTTTTTTTTAAAGGGCCATTTTGTGCTAGTTAATATATGCTGAGCATCATTTTTCTAAGTGTGCTGTAGCTCTACTCCTTTCTGCTTTTTAGGTACCTAAAACTTTCACCAAAGCATCCAGAATCAAACACTGCTGGAATGGATATATTTGCCAAATTTTCTGCATTTATCAAAAATTCTAGACCAGAAGCTAATGAAGGTGGGTCACTCGGGGGCTGATAGCTGCGCACACATTGGTTTATTGTCATGTGTTTTTCAGAGCAGCTTGACTGTGAAGTGTCTCTCTGACAGATTTTGCTGTGTGTTGATGGACGCTTGAGGGATTCTCATGAATTAAACCTGTGGTTTAAAGTTAATGATCTGAGACAAAGATTTTGACACTTGCAAAGAGAACTTCAATTAGACAATGCTCAATCAGAATTTTGGTTGGGTATGCATGGTTTGTAAATATCCCTGGCGTTGAAACTTCTCTATGCAACAGCCACTCAAAACCAAATTCCATGCAGAGATTGTGTCATGCCCCAGTGGTTGAGTTTCCATGAGTTTGCTGTGAGGTCTTTCTGCGCGATTGATGATTTGATCTTTCTAGGATTGAGGGCTCGCATTTGGAGTTCTGAGTTAAGCTTAGTCTGTGTCACTTTCTCTAGAGTATTAAGACCATTCTATGTGGAGCAAACATAGTAGATGGAAAGAGAGAGATCAGTAAGAGATAAAGAATGTACAATTAGGCCATTAAACAGTTTAGTACATATCTTTTGTCCTCGGTGTACTTGGAGGGAAGACATAAGTCAGGGAATCGGAATGCCTTTCTGTTGTATTTCAGAGAGAGATATGCAAAATATTTGTAAACAGCGAGAAATACTTTTCGATTTTGTGGGGTGTGCTGCCCTCTGCTGCTGAGTTCCATAAAGCTCCTCGGTAGTCTGTGGGTTTCGTCGTGGCAGTTAGCTGAGCATGTGACGTTAAACAGATTAGGTTTAAATGAATATAAATGCTAGCATAGCTTAATTCTAATTAGTTTAAGCCAGTTAGGAATAGTCTTAAGAAACTGACATAAGCCACTTTTTAAACCAAAAATAAACACTTGTGGACAATCTTAGGAGTATTTTAAATAAGTGCAAACTTGTGTATAAACCAGCCTTTAACCTGCATCTGTGTGATATTTAAAGGGACTCTAGTTCAGTTTCAGTGTTACTAGTGACCACGAGAGCAGCTCCAGCGGTAGTGTTGCCACAAAAATTGTCCAAGGGTTAAAAATCCTTAATCCTAAAAATACAGTCTGTTTTGGGTAGTACAGCAATGTGGGTTTTGCTTTCAGGTCTGCTACTAATATCAATATTCTAGACAATAATGTGCTTTGAAATTTGCGTGGTGTGGTTTGGCTTTCTTTTTTGTTCTTGAAACTCTTCCTTCCTCCGTAGCCTTAGAACGTGGCCTCTTGAAAACCCTGCAGAAACTGGATGAGTATCTGAACTCTCCTCTTCCTGATGAAATAGATGAAAATAGCATGGAGGATATTACAGTTTCTACCCGCAAGTTTTTGGATGGCAATGAGATGACATTAGCAGACTGCAACCTGCTACCCAAACTACACATTGTCAAGGTAAATGTCTTGTATGTTATATGATAATGAAGGGCAAAATGTTTATGGTTTAAGACATTCTGGAGCCCAACTAATTTCAACCATTTGTAAGCTCCCATGTAAGTTTAACTAGAGTATTAACAGTGCATGAAATTGCGTAAGATTTGGACAATTCACAAGGGCTTTAGGGACGGAGCAGTTGAATTCAGTGAAGGTATGAACCATTAGACAAGTTGGGCAGCAGATGATGAAATTGCTCAAGCCAAACCCCGTTTTACTGCACTGACCAATGTGGTCACTGGAGGAAGGTGCAGCGCTTAAAAGAATGAGGTAGAAGGTGGAAGGTGAACATCCTGTGACCAGTTAGTGTTTGAAGTGGATGTCTTCTCACATCTGTAGAGAAAACTGCTGTATTAGCAAAAAAGAAAATGGCACAATGTGAAATACAAGGATTGTATTAAAAAAAAACCAAACAACTCGGAAGTCTAGAAAGAGGTAGCCTAGGATGACTACAGGAGTGAAGATGGGCCTATATAGTCGTGGGTTGATTTGTTTCACTGTGTCCTATGATTTTTGTCAGTTTTGTACTGCAGATGGAGCCACAGATTAAGTTTCTGCCTGGGTGCAGAAGCATTGCCTTTGGTGAGAGCAGTAACGCAGACGAAGCGAGGCAGTATGCTGCCAGGTCCTGCCGTATGCTAGAGGGGCAGGTTCTGCTGACTTTGGAAGCGACTCTGGGTGTGCGTGTTGGAAGGATAGCTTAACGAGGGAGTGACAACAGTTGGAAAAGTGGTTTAAGTTGAAGGATATAAATTCATAATTTAATTCTTTTGTTCTAGGTGGTGGCCAAAAAATACCGCAACTTTGAGATTCCCAAGGAAATGACAGGGATTTGGAGATACCTGACGAATGCTTATAGCAGGGATGAATTCACCAATACCTGTCCTGGAGACAAAGAAATTGAAATAGCTTACAGTGATGTAGCCAAGAGACTCACTAAGTAAACAGCACTTGCAAAAGAGATGACTTCTTGCATATTCCATAACAATGCTTCTAACAGACTGCTCTTTTCATATAAGATAGCAATTTTTTTTGCATGAACTTGCAGTTATTCAAAGTTATGGTGGATAGACCAGGTACAGTAATTACCTAAAGTTTTGAGACTTAATTATAGGCCTGTTTTTCCTTACCTCCTTTCACAGCAAGTTTGAATATCATTAATGCAGTTATGTTAATATTGCACTGGGGTAACTCTGGATTCTTCAGTATGAAGGGTTGTCTTGCCCCTACTACTTTTCTTTGCAAACGTTTGGTCCCTGTCTACGAATTGGTTTAGGATACTGTCTTGCTATATGGTACAAGGAATATTTATGTATTTTGGAATTTATTGCTTTTCCAGAAGATCTATACACAATTGTCCTATCTGTGACACGTTGAACTGTACCTGCTCGTCTATCCTATTTACATATAGAAGGGAACTTATTATCCAAAAGAGCCATTTGCAGAATATTTGGCAATGTTTTTAAAAATAATTTCTCTTGGATTTGAAATCACAGTAATGGTTGAGAATGGACTCAAATGTGAAACATGGATTTGAATGACATCAGGGAAGTTTGAATCTAGGCTTGAGCACTATAGCAGGAAGCTCACAGTTCAGAGTTAGTATGTAGTTGTGTCTTCAAGAGCTTGATGAGATTTAAAATAAAAACACACACACTTTTTTTTTTTTTTTTAAATTGGCAACCTACGTTTGTCCCGAATTCTGAGTTGCAGCAAACAAATAATTGTCAGGATGCTCTTTAACATCGTGAAACCAGAAGAATTGGATGCTTGCCATCTGTTCACCTTAAAAATTGCAAGTGGCTTTCTTTTTGGTAGTTAAGAGCCTTTATTTTGTATAGGTCTTTCTGGTGATATTTACTTACAAAATCTGTGCTGTCATAAACAAAGTACATGTAAACATTAGTGTCCTAGTTGATAAATAGCTACTGTACATGGTGAATAGCAGTGCAATGATTAGTGATGCAAGACTGAAGCTGATAGCTGTTTAAGTGGGAGTCTTTCTGGGAAATTTTAAAGCTGTTTCTTTCCTGAAGAAAGCTAAAGTGACCTTTAACGATAACATTTGCCTTAAATTATAGTATGCATTTTTTCCTGAAAGGAAATCTATTAATTGCTCTTGTAAAGAAATGGTGCATGAAATCCAGTCCTTTACATTGAATTTATCCTAATTGCTTGTCTGTGCACCTGGACTGCAATTTTGCATAATCATAATCATTGCACTACTACACATAATCTTTTTACAGCAACACTGAGGAATAGCACTACAATTTTTTTAAAAGCAATTTTCAAATATTTCTAAACCAGGGAATAGTTTTCTTGTTTAAAATTAATTATTTTGATGCATGAAATAAACTGATAGGTTATTTTTAAAAGACCATCATAAACAACTCCAAAGAATGCTAGACTTATATGCCTATTTTTTTGTAAAAATACTTTTATATTTAACTGATTTTAGAAGCTGGAAAGTGCTATTCCTGGTAGGTTGTTCTTGGAATATTTAACGTTCTGTAATAACATGGAAATACTCACATAAACACTTTTATACACTAATTTTTTTGGTAAGCACTGGCTTTATGAAAACCAGCCTGACTTTTCTAAGCATCCTGCTTTTGCTACTTTATATACCCATGAAGTTAGTTTGACATAGAAGAGGTAGACTACAAGATCCATATTTGTATACATGGATTGTGGTGCCTTGTCCTGCCTTCCTAGAGCTAGAATTCCAATATAAAGGCAGTTAGCAATCCTGTTACACGTCTTTCGAAGACAACCATAGATACACTTAGACCTTATTGTGATTTTTTTAAAGGGATGTTTGGGCACAGAAAGAAAATTCTGCAGAGTGACCTGGTTAGGAAAAACAACTGTAGCCTTTTAATAATTACTGTATTCTCGTGTCACGTTCTCATCCTGAATAAAGTTTCTCGGCCATAATAATCCTCTGTAGGGGTTCAGTCTTTGCTACAACGTGACATCTAGAAAAAGGGATGACGTCCTTTTTTGTCAGATAACAACATTTTTAATGACACATAGGGTAAAAAAAAAAACACCCCAACACTCATTGGTTTGGTGCTCTTTGCCATTGTATAGTTAGTTAACCTTTAAAATCACAAATACAGGAAGCAATGTGATTGTGGCATAGCTTTGTTAAGTTTTTAACTCTACTTTAAAACCTAGATCAGGATGGCCCTTGGAAGTTGTCTGAGGTTGTAGTAATCGGGCCTCACTCCTTTTAAAAGCAAATTAGCCTTTGCGTGCACACTTCAGTACACCAGGCAATTATGCGCATATGAGCATGAAAACACTTTCATGCCGTCTTCTAATGTGCACGCTGCCTGCATATCAATGCACACAAATGCTTAACTTGTTAAAATACCAGGCTTGTTGTCTTTTATAGATAATATATTCTCTCTACTTTTTAGGCAATCTTCAAAAATTGTAATATGTTATATTCAGCATTAAGTATTATAATGATTGTGTCTGAAAGCTTGTAAACAAAGTTAAAGCTTTTGCTCTAACTAATGTATTTCTTATCTCAGTACAATGAAGTATTGAGCGTCAGAGCCTTTCCCTCGTGGGTATAATTCAAATGAGGACCAGGTTAGCAATTTCTAAGGCGGTTACCGTATGATAGCTGTTAACTGTCCTGTGTGAAAGGAGCTGATATCTTTTAGGCTTCTTGTTGCACAGTTTTGTTGTGTTGTGGGAGAAGCTGGCCAGCCTCTTGCTGGCTTCAGCAGGGGCCAGGAATCTAATGGAGAGCGAGCAGCTTTCACCTCTGTAGGTGATCCCTTCGGAACAGCAGCATACAGCCAGGGTGGTGTGTAAAAGGCTTAGCGTCTGGTGTGGGTAGAGCACTTTCATCTGGCCCCAATCACCAGTGCTACATTAATTAAAAAAACCCTTTCATAACTATGTAAATTCTTGACTTCTGTCAACTTGTTTACAATCTGATCTTTAAATGCATTTTTAATTTCATCAAACAGCAATTAATCTACCCCCTGTTTAAATTTAAAATGATGCTTCTAGCCCCTTCTACAATTTAAAAACAGCAGTTACCCTTTCAAGTAGGTATTCCAGTTTGCAAGTCGGTTGCATGTATTAGCATGTTGAATAACTTACTTTATTCTCAAGCTGAAATATGCTTAAATTCCCATTATAACAGGTGACTTGTGTATTTCCTGAATATAAAGGGAAAATCCATCATCTTCACCCTGGTTTTGTGTGGGAGAACAGATTATACTATATGCATGATTATTTTTTTTTTTTCTTAACAAAGCTTTCCTTCTTGAAGAGATTCCTTATGTGTGAGAGCTGCCTGTTGAACAAGAGGCATGTGAATTCTGAAACAATTTCATGCACTCCAAAGCTTTCCTGTACATCAACTGTTGACTGCTGGTCTGTGTAAATGTCCCACACGGACAGTCACAGCCATGTAGCTTCTACGTTTGCATTTTCCCATAAAATTGGTGTTTTTTCCGCAATGGGCATGTCTAAACTGATTGAGAGTTGCGTGCAGTTCCATGATAAGAAGAGAGATGTAATCAAGTTCTTATGCTAAAGTAGCAAATTAGCATTTCGTATCAAAGGAACACAGACATGAATAAATTGAAGATGCTTGAGCCAAACCCACTGATGCCTATCTTGATGTAGAACAAAAAGTGGCTAAGTACAGTCAACTTTTTTTTAGTCTTTGCCACTCAGAGTACTATCTGCACACATCCAATTAATATGTTCAGAAGAAGGCTTTATCCCGAGTGAAAAATATTTAATCTGCCTCAGAACCTGTGCCACCAACTATTACATTTTGTTTCTGGAGGGGATGGGGGGGGATGGGAGAATAGAGGAGCAGAATAGGATATCGAGACTCCCAAGACAGGACATCAAGAATTGGAGCATTGTTTGCAGAAATACTTGAAGAGTTGATACAATTTATTGTAGTTTGCTTATGTCTTTCACTCTCTGGAACATCTTTTACAGATATACCAGTATACTGCTGGCAGCTATTGTTAAAAATAAAATTATATTTTCACTACCAAGCAGATCTTTCTCTTATTTTTGAAGAGTACAGTTCTCGCATGTGTAAGCTATGACTTGAATGTGGTGTGCTAAGCTACAGAACTTTGTAGTAATTGTTTTCTCAGTTTTTGGCCTTCTGTTTGTTTTCAGTGGTGATGTGATTTAAGGCAGAATGCCTGTTGTTTCTAACATTGTAACTAGCTGTTGTGCCCCTTAACAAAGTTAAGAACTTTCTTAATTTTAAGAGCAAGTTGAGAAATAATGACTTCTACAGAAATTATAAAAAGTGGGTTGTTGGTTTTGTTTTTTGTTTTTTTTTTTTTTTTTTTCTTCTTTCAGATTTTAAGTGGAAACTCTTAACATAAATTTTGGTAGCTTGATTTTCTGTGGAATACTAGGTTTTCAGAGTTACACTGTGAAAATTGGTTAAAAAGACATTAAAAAAAAATCTCGTTTGGTTCAACTTGTTTTCTGCTCAGATTATCCGCTAAATAGCCATTTCAAGAGTGGACACTGAATTGATCCCATCTACAGAATTCATGGATTTCAGACTCAGTGCTCTTATTCTGAGTTTCAGCCATGTTTCCTTACTGTCTTTTGCTTTCAAATATGTCTCAACTAGCCACGGTAAACACCGTATGCCCTTTCTTTTAATACAAGTGTGTTAACTAGGTACTAGGTCTTCAGAGCAAAGACCACCAGCCACTAGTGGAAGTTGTCTTCAAAACTTCCTGTGCGTTATCATGTCAATCTCTTTTCTGTCTTGTGAGTGTTTGAGGTGCATCTGGGGTCTGATTTTTTTTGTTTTTGAAAGGAAATTTGTGGAATCCAGAAGACATTCCTGGAGCCTGTAATCTGGGTTGCCATCATTTGAGTTTGAGCATGTGCAGGAAAGTAACAGACGTGCTTGTAGCAGTAGCAAATCCAGCAATTAAACCCTTGGTGTAGGGTTACATATTTGTATCGCTGTATTATTTTCCTGACTGAGGTTTGTGATCAGTTTTGCAATAGGATTTGCTGTCACCTTGTTTGAGTTTGGTCCCGTATTTCCATGAAATGCTGCAGGGTGGAGCAGAAGGTAACGTAACACCCTTTTCATGTGAAGAGCACGCTGAAAGGGTGTAGTGTTGAGCTGTGAAGGTGATGCTCGTCCTGCATGGCAAAGGCAATAGTCTTAGGATATTTCGTATAATTATGATTTGCTTCAAGAGCTGTTTTTAACTAGCTTTAACTTTTATATTTTTTGCTAGGTTTTGTTTTTAAGATAGCTCAGGTGACTACCCAGTCTGGTGTGGACGGTTCCTCCTCAATGTCCTCTCAAGAAAGAGCTGGACTTTGGCTTCAGTGAAAGCTATGGAGCCCACTCCCAACCAGGTCTGTGTAGTTGCTGACAGTTGAGCACTGGAAAGAATTTAAGAGCTTGAGGGGAGCTAGGTGAGGCTGAATGTTTCATGCTTGTTTCTGACCACTGTGTTCTCCCTGTTCTCAGGGACAGCTCTGGTCCGAATAATTTTGAACTTGGTTTGAATCCAGGTTTCATAGCTCTGGTTTACCTCTCCAAAAATGCTGCTATCTTCCCAGGGAAAACTAGTCTCTAGATTGGTAATGAACTCCAGTGGTTTAAAATCTGGACTACCAAAACTGTGATAAGTAGCAATTGTGAAAGCAGTCGGTATCTGTTCACCTCAGTTGCAAGGACAGAGCAGCGCGGTCTGAGAATTGCAAGGATGGCTGTGAAGTGTGTCACCCTTCTCCTGTGTCCTGTCCGCCCCCTACATCGACACACTTTAGCTAGACCCCAGTTATATTTAAATGATTGTTTTCTTTCCGTTTGTATGCTGCCCTGTCCTAAGTGAGCCTAACGACACGCTGGAAATTGCTATCGGTCTCTGGTACCAAGCCAGGGGGAGATCTAGTGATCTTGAGCACTGGCTCACCTTGAGATGTGTTTTTAGTGACACCATCCTTGAAGTTTGGCACCTTGTTTGGAAATACTGTTTTAGATACTCATCAACTTATTTTTGTGACATTTCACTAAGTTGTTCTTAGAAATAAGCTAGCGTTTTGTTAGCCCTGTGTAAAAAATGGAACACTGCTATTGCACACATTTCAGCAGATTGATCTGATTTGTCTTGGTTCATTCCTTTAGCAATTTGCACACTTTACAAGAGCTCCAGTTTACTTATTGCAAAGAGGGTGAAACACACCATTTGCCAACAGCTTCAGTAATATTAATTATGCCTTGGAAATTCCAGAAACAATTTTCTAATTACTTCATCAACTCAGTTTTCCTATAAGCAGCAAAATACAGCAGCTAAAAGGCTGAGGAGACCCTGCAAGTATGTTTCTCGAGTACTCGCTGGTGTAGGAACAAACCAATTTGTCAGAGGGGTAGTCGAGATTTTTATGGAAGGAAAAAGAAACCTGGACAAACCTTTGTATTCAGTGGGATGGAAAAGGAACTCATTTGACGTGGTTGCCTGAGGGCTTTTGGACAGTCATTACAATGAAAGCTAAGTATGAGCTGAATTTTGCTGTCTCTGAAAGTCTCCAGGAGAAAGGGTGGATGTAGTGACTCATTAATCAAGAATACATTTAACTGTAGTGGTTCCCAAACTCCTCTTAGTGGATCACAGGTGGTCCAGGAGGCCAAGGAGAACCTTTGATGGGCTCACATGAAGCAAGGGATAATGTTAGCAGAGGGGGAATGGTCCAGGAGAAGCTGACTGACCTTTTAATCACAAACGTTTTGGAACTGCTGCTCGAGGGCTTTTCTTTCTTCATTGAATTCATTCTGCAAAAGCAAGATTCACCTTGAACTGGCGAACAGTTCACACCCAAATGCTTGGTTTTGTGGTGGTCTCCTGAAGTCAGTAGGCATAGTGGTGAGACTTAAAGCAGTTTAATGAAAAAAATGCAGCAACATTGGGAATAACAAAGCACTTTAGTCTGGGTTAGAATTTTTCCATGACTGCCAAAACCGTGTGGTGGCTGAGCAACTTGGGGTCGTGATCAGTGTTCAAAAGTAACCAGAGATTGGGGGAGGTAAATTAGTCAAGTGTCGTGGGATAATTTCTGAAAAGTGTTGACTTAAGGCGACTTAAAGAGCCTAGCTTTTAACTGTGTCTGAGAAATGCAAAGTCTGGAGGTAAGCAACCCTTCTCCCTGCAGATCCTACTGCACTTGGTCTTGCTAAATTGCTGATGAGCTCTCAAAGTTGATGCTGGATGGTTTCCAGAGCTGGAAAAAGAGAACTCATGATTCTTTGAGTCAAGAGAAGAACTGCTGTGTTCTTACCACTGGACAGAGAGATGAAAACAGTTGCTAAACAAAGATCAAACATGTGAACTTTATAAATAAACAAACAAAATTGATGCTAAGGGACTTCTCAACTCCTTTGCCTACGGCAAAGGGCTTGGCAGGACCTAGGAGAATGACTTTGTCAGTTTGCACATGGAATTCTTATTTTAAAGAGTCTGATTAAAGTGATACTGCTCCTCTTAATGAGTTTGAAGGTTGTGCTTGTTAAAATGGCCTTCTAGGTCCATGTGTTGGTTGAATGCAGGGTAGAGGAGAAATCATTTACGGTGCTGAGCTCTAGGTGTAGAACATGGCAAAATTTTAAATTATGTGTGATTAAAAAAGCTGGTTGTGAGAAGCTCCTGTTAATAGTAAAACACTCAAAGGCAGCAGGTTTGATAGCGTGCGGAAGAGGGAGCTTGGTCAGCTGCGAGAGGTGCCTGCAAGGCAGAGCTCGGCAGCGGGGGGGCTCCTCTGATCTGATGTGAATTTCAAGCCTCCGGTTCCAGTCCTTCCCTCGAGGAAGATGGGACTGTGGGTCACAGAAACGGGTTGGCTCAGTATCTTATAAAAAGTTGGTGGCTGGAGTGGGAGCAGAACCCGGAAGCAGATAGCCATTATTTTAACCTTTTTTTCCTTCTCCTATCCAGTTTGAAGAGTGGCGTGAACTGGGAACAGGAAGCTTGTCGGTCAGACTCTTGCTTGGCATACAGACCTAACAGTCTTGCCTCCCCCTTCCCGTTCCCAGCATTAAGCATCTTCCATCCTCGACAGCTCTTGTTTCTCCTTTGGTTTGATACCTGCTGCAGCCTTTGCTGTGCGATGCTCTGGGTGCGGAGTGCAGCTGCAGCTGGCTCCTGTTTGGAATCCAGAGCAGCCCACTCCAGGCTCCTGGCAAGGCAGCCAGCTTGGTGCCCCGTAGCTACGAACGCAGCCTTCTCCCGGAGGCCCAGCTGCTCTGTATGTGTCGTGCTGGGTGTGCACAGCTTTCTGAGGAGAGCTTAAACTCCTGGGTTCCTGCAGTCATCATAGGATGCCAGGCAAAAGATGAAGACCCCGGTCGTCTTCCTGAACCATTTACTGCCTGAGGCTTGAGTCTTGCTGGACACTTTACTGCCTTTAAGCCTAAAGCGGTAGAGCTGGGCCCTGTGAACAGCCGACAAGTCGAGCTATTACTCTGTAGCTGTGCATGGTCTTTGGATGTTGTTTCTGGGGTGATGTTCTTGTTGGGAAGGGAAGAGTCTAATGAGGAAGAAGAGTGGTCTAGACAATAGCTCCCTGGACTTGATTCTAGGGGCCATGAGTTCATTTCTTCTCTCTGTTGGGCAAGCTGTTTCCGTTTGTAATGTCTCCGTTTTGCTGCCTTAAAAGGGGAATAATTTCCTTTAAAAGATTTTGGTAGTGTTATCCATCTGTAACTACCAAAGAGGAAAAGTAAAGAAGAAAGTATCACGGAAAATCGTCTCCCCTTGAGATCTAAATGAAGACCCTTTGGAGGACGGGGCTCGGGTGATGTCCTCGCTCTCTGGCAGCAGAGCTGGCCTGAGCACACACAGCGCTCCAGACAAGTCACAGCGCTGCTGCACCTCGCCTTGTGTCAGGAGCCTCCTGGGGTGAAGAGAGGAGCTGAGGTTGCTGCAGCGGAGAGGGGTTCTTGAGGACAAGGGCATGTGCCCTAAGGAAATTGGCTTTTATTAGCTCTGCTGGTCACAGTGACTTGTGTTTATCTGCTTTGCTGACTCACTGGGAATGAAGTTACATCGGTGTAACAAAGCTGCGTTAGTGTTCGTACCGACTATGTGGCTTGTAGCTGAATTTTTGCATTTGATCTGGGTGGGTTGATCTGTATCCATGGGCTCCTGTGGATACGTTTGAAACAAACGTGATGAAGCTTGTGTTTTTCTTCTTGTCATTCAGGGCACTCGGACAACTTAAACTGCTGTTTGTGTGCTGGGTGGCATTCCCTGTGACAAACAGGCGCGTGAGGCCGGGATGCACCGTGCAAGGACACGGGGTAGGAAAACACCGAGAGTTTTTACAGCTTCTGCTTGTGTCTGTGGGTTTAAGGTGTAGGCAGGCATATGCTGCTTCAGCTACTTCTGAGTTTTAATTTCCTCAGGCAATATTTCTTATAGGGACTGGGAGTTCCTGTAGTTTGTGATTTTTATTCTTTTTTTTTTTTTTTTTTTAAGGCAGTGGTTGGCTTTTTGTCTTGCTGCACCCACTCGCCTAAGAATCAGGTACACAACAGCACATGCGCATTTACTGCAGGCGTCATGCAAGGGGTTGGTGGGTTTGAAGTGTTCGGTGTGAGATTTCTTCAAGGGGGTCTAACTAATTTCAGAGCGTTTTGTGGACTTTGAGCCAGAATCAGCCAGGCAGTAAAACTCGCCGTGGGAAGGAGCATGAAATAATGCCACTCTTACCGTTGGGTGAATTCTCCTTTGCTAGATTCCTTGAGGAGAGAAATTTAGTGCACTTGCAGGCGACTCCCAGGATGGGAATTGTCCCTGGGGCCCGGCTACCTGCCCTCTGGCCATCATGTGTGACAGACCAGTTCTGTTGGTCTGAGATCCTTTTGTACTAGTGGGCAGCGAAGGATGCACATGAGCAAACTTTCTCACAGTGTGACTAGCCCACGGGGCAGTGCGATCCATAGATATTAGTGTGCAAAATCCCTTCTCAGGCTCATTCTGTCCTTCCCCTCCAGACGAGACTTTCCTTATGGGTAGTTACTCCTTACCGGCAGAACTTGCTCAGCTTTCCCATGAAACTTCCTGCTGCAGACCGGGTTTCGTAGTGGCTATTGCATCGGTCTGAGCCAGTTGGCATTTCGTGGCGTGTTTGGGAGTGAAGGATTTGGGGAAGTGTGGGGTAAGGAGAAAGGGACTGCTGTGTTATGTGCTGTAGGCGATGAGAAACTCGCTGGGAGCAAATGAACAGTGGCTCCTCGGGGCAGAATCCTGCCTGCGAGCCTCGGGAGCTGAGATGCAGGTGCTTGACTGTGGGTCCAAATGGTTAAGCCTCTGCTTAAGGAGGGAGAGGCTCCTGAAAGCGTTGGATGGTTGTAAGAGAAGGATCCTGAGTATCATAACGCGACTCAATGTATTGGAAGTCTTTGAAGTCTTCTCCTGACATCCATCCCGTACCAGCATCTTTCATCCTTCGCCAGCGCTTTCCCAGCTGAAGCTATTAAAGGGAAACTACAGAAGCCATAAATCCTGGCTGTTAACATCTCCAGTGGTGAGATTTCACAATGAGCCCGAGTTGCTGCAAAAGATAAGAGAAGGCCTTGAAACCAAGGCAAGTTGCAACTGGTTCCCAAGAATAGCTGAGCTTCACAGCTTCGTTGGGGGTCCCTCCAGGTTACTCGCTTTTGGGCGCAGTAGCCGGCTCTGCTGCTGACTCTCCGGGTGCCCTTGTGTGAGTCACCCAGTGCGTGTCTACGCCAGGCAGCGCAGCCGGGGGGAGACATCCCCAATGCTGACCTGACCCAAAGGGATGAAGCTCTAGCTGGGGTGCTGCCTGTAGGTTAAACAGCCCGGCTGCGCTGCTGTCCTGCTGTGGTTACGCTGCTTCCAAGGATTGATCTTATCACGTCCGCGGGGAGCTGAGTTTATAAATGCGCCCGTTTCAGTGGGGTGCGGGCACATGTTGGGGCCCCCGCTTGGCATGCAGAGGATGGAGTGCCTCTCACAGGGTTTGCGGAAGGGCCAGGAAGGAATCCAGGAGTCCCGACTCCCCGGGATCCCTGCTTTGGCCGCGCCGTCTGGTTGGAACAGGCAATGAAAGGCGAGGCCTCTTTGTATCTTTACGTTGAGCTAGTAGCCGGAAGGCTCCCGGCTTTATCGGGAGTGTTGGTTCAACAGAGGAGAAAAACGCAGCCTGAATTGCCAGACAGCAAATAGGAGTGATTCCTGGGAATGTTTCCTTGAGTGAATGGGAACGTTGTTAGTGGGCAAACTGGAATCGATGTTACGCTCATAATTTTATTTACACCCTTGCTGTGATCCTGATCTCTGCCCAGCCTGGAGTGCGTATCTGTACAGAGTTCACTTCAGTATAAACACTTGGCTCCACGGAATGTGTCGGTACATCAAATTGTCTGCCAGGCGCCTTCCTGAATGATTCTTTTCATGGGAGACTTTTTTTCTCATGTCTTCTTCACAGCACTAGTCTAGCGAGTCTCCTTTTTCTAGCAGCAGGCCTGGAAGGAGCGATGGGTCTGCGGGGCAAAAAGTCCAGTTACCCACATGAGGGGGCCGGTGGCATTGTGGCCGAATGGTCAGAAGGTCTTTGCCCTCTCCACGTCGGGGGCTGTTTTCCCATCGGTATTGCTTGTTCCCGCAGTGCCCACCCGTAGTGGCAGCGGGAGGGAGAAAACCTGCCTCAGTACGCTGAATGTTGTGCTGTGGATGCTCCTAAGCCCTCCAAAGGAAAGTTGGTACCATCTTGACACAACTTCGGGTAGTTGTGAGGGAACCTGTCACAGCATCAGCGCTGGGACACAGGGTGCAGCAGGACCCCAAGGGCTTGGTCAGGGCATGGGATGGGCCCCGAGGGGAAGCAGTGGGGTGGGGTGGAGGGACACGGAGCAGCTCATGTCACATCTGGCCAACGTCCTCCTATAAACGTGTCTCAGACCTGTGAACCACTCGCTCAGTCCTGCCAGTTTCGTTGGCTTTGCTCTGCTCGCTCTCCTCCTCCGGGCATTAAAATGAGTCTCTGAATAATCCTCCTTTTGATTTTCCTGCTCTGAACTCCTTCCCAGCATCGCCAGCGTACAACTGCCCTTCTGTGGGGAAATTGCCCGCTGCTCCGGCCACGCAGCGCTCCTCGGGGCCACGCTTCTTCCGTTCCCGTCACATGCTGTGCCGTGGGGAAGCTGGTGGGTGCTGGTGTGTGCGGAGGGCAGAGCAGATCCGCTCGGATGCCGGAGAGCTGTTGGATTTGGCGCGAACGCCCAGACAAACCCAAGGCTTTGAGGAGGCAAATGCTGCGTCTAGGAATTCAGATCAGCAGCTGTTAGTGAAAACCTCAGTAAGGCAGGAGGCTTCGGAGCTGCTGTTGCCCTCCGGGAATGACTTTGCTCTTTGTCAGGGCATACGCGTTGCTTGCTCAGACCATCTCGGAAAAGGAAGCCTCGATATCGGCTACACCGATGAAATCTATTTTTTTCTTTTTTAGCTGAAACCCAAATCCTCAGTGTTTGCTGCCCTGCTGATTAACTGGAGATAGGATAAGCCCTTCTGGGCACTGCGATAGTGCAGAGGTGCGCAGTCCCTGCCTATCGCTGCCTCTTCTGAGCAGATGATGCAGATCTCAGGGAACCGGGACTCCTGGGTCTGCTCCCGGCCCTGAAGTACTGCTTTATTCTTCTGTGTGCAAAAGGGGTCCTCAGGGCCCTGGAAAAGGCCCCGTTAGACCAACAGCTTAAAGAATTGCTGTGAACCTTCTATTTCTGCAGCATCCACGTCTCATAACATCTTAATTTCTGGAACCCCATGGCAGGGGGGTGGAACTCGCTGATCTTCAAGATCCCGTCCAACCTAAACCATTCTATGATTCTATGAACAAGGGAAGGCAGCAGGAGGGGACATGCACATGGAGAAGCCTGGGATGAATCTGGAAAGATGGAGAGGAGAAACCAGCCCAGGAGCTGCTGTGTCCTGGGCTGGCAGCTCTCCTGCGGAGCCGTCCATGCTGGGATGCGAACCAGTGGTCCTACATCCCAGAGGTGCCCACTGCTTTGGTACCGCTGGGCTGGTTTTGGTGGGGAAAAGGCCCCGTTTGCATGATTTGGAAATATTTTTCCTGGTGGGGTGGAGCAGCGCAGGGCTGTTATGATCCAGCTGGCCTGTGGAGGTCAGCCTCGGCTCAGGGAACCTCCCCGGGAACAGCGGGGTGGCTCCTGCCCCTCTGCCTCCTGCCCGAGCCGGGGCCATCTCTGAGGATGCACCTTTTTCCCCCCACCCAGGGTTTGGTGGCTCTCACCACCCTCCTGTGACATTCCGCTGCTCCTTCGGAGTGGCCCAGAGTGGGGATACAGTGACACTGGGTGAAGTTCGATTTCTGGAGAGGTAGAGGATGAAGGAAAGGAGACTGCCGTAACACTCTGTTCTGACCCTATTTTAACAGTGCGGGTGCGTTTGGGCTTAATGTAGAGAAACACTCGTCCCCGCGGCTGAGGACCTGTGCCACGTCTCCGGTGTGCTGACCTTCATCTCGCAGCTCTGAGCACGCAGGTCAGAGACGACCACAGATGGACATCAGGACTCTTCTTGGTGTTCTTCTGTGCTTTTTGGTGTTTTTTTTTTTTTTGGATCCCACCTCCTCCAACAAGTGAAGAACACTGGGAATCAATGGGAATTTGTTTGCTGTTGTAGGAGTCCCCGTTCTCAGAATGCCACAAAGCACTAAGCTCCGCAGCCTGGGCAAAGCTCAGCTTTAGG
This sequence comes from Vanellus vanellus, assembly GCF_965231255.1. NCBI lineage: Eukaryota > Metazoa > Chordata > Aves > Charadriiformes > Charadriidae > Vanellus > Vanellus vanellus. The sequence goes on along the minus strand of NC_138927.1, from coordinate 4,960,047 downwards.
CGTGGGGTAGTTTTTGAAGGACCTTGGGGAGCTGCAGGCCGTGTGATGCGTCTCTCCAAAGCCTGCCAAGCCAGCCAGCGGGACAAGCGCCTCTTATTCCAGCATTTTAAGACCATCTCTTTCCCACAAGGCATTTCCTTGGCCCATCCCTAATGGATCCCCACCGAGGATCCTGAGGCATGGTTGGATACTTGGGTGGTTCCTCTTGCCGTGTGCTGTCTGCCCAGCGCCCAGTGCTAATTAGCAGAGCTAAGTTTAGGATCCTGAAATGACCTCTGCTGCTGCACTCCCGTCCTGCCCACAGGATGTGGATTTTATGCCACTTTAGCCGCTAATGACAGTGATTGCGGGTCATTATGGGAAATTGGGTCGCTGGAGCTCTGAAGCCAAGAAGGTCCCCGTTGCAGGTGTGCAGTGAGGAGAAGAAAAGTACCTCTCACTTCTTGATCTCTCACTTGTTGACCCCTTCTAGGAGGACTGTGCCAGTGAGATCTGAAGGTTTCGTGTCCCTGTTTTTCCAGCAGTAGATGGGATAGGCAGTAAACTCATCTTTCTGGGGTTGGTTCCTGGTGCTGTACTACAAGCCCTTGCTGCCTCCTCCACCTGACAAGGGCCATGTGGGAGCCTCTTTGATGCAGAAATACATTTATTTATTATTTTTTAATGCAGAATTAGCCCTGTCTATGGCAATACAGAATTATCTGACACGGTGAGTTTGGAAAAAACCCCAAGGCAGAGGAGCCTGTGAGGCCTCTCTTAAAATCTGCAGAGCTGCTCAACGCTGGACATTGATGACCTCTAGTGCCATATCACGGGGAATAAGAGCTCGGTTTAGGACACTGATGAAGGTCCTCGCCTTGCTAGCCCGTGCGGCAGTGGTTGCTGCCGATGCCCTTTGCTCCGGCCCCGGTGATGATTTGGGATACCAGGTTTTCCTCCTGGGGTGTGTAGGAAATGCCCATGGTGAAGGTCCAGGAGTTTCCCTGGAGCCGGGCACTTTGGGTGTTACCAAAGCAATAATTCTTCCCATTTCCCACCCAAACAAGTGAGGAGAGCTTAAACGACGTGGACGCCGTTGGTAATCACAGGAGATGCTCGAAGACTCGTTGCTGCTCTCCGACTGGGTAACTGTCTTCACGTCGTGCTCCCCGGGCTCCATCCCAGCCATTAACATGCGGAGAAGTTGGATTCACGTTTTAGACGAGCTCATATTCTTTGCTATTAGCAGGTTTCTATAGATGCCACAGAAAGCATGTTATTAAGGCAGATGAAAGGCCAAGGAGCGAGTTTGCTGTGCTCGTGCGTGCCCATGGGGTAAGCTTTCGGCCCCTCCCCCAGTTTGTGTTTTTTTTTTTTAATTATATCCATCCTGCATCAAAGGTGCTTCCAGAAGCGAGCGAGCTCCCCGGCAAGGCGCTGCCGTGGCGGTAATGCAGCAAAACCACAGAGGGTTTCACTGCCTGTGAAGCGCCAGACCCACGGCCGGGCTGAGCCAAAGCCAACAGGTTGATCTTTTGCTTCCTGCAGCCTGTTGTTCTACCCCCCCCAAAAAAAAACAACAGCCCCCACCACCCCCCCTCCCTTCCCTCCCGGTGACTCCTCCACCTGCCCCGCTCGCTTGCTGACTTGCGCATTCCTCCTTCCACACGTTATAAAGATTAATCGCTCCGGTTGGAGCTCGGTGCGACTGGGCAAGGCGAGACATTCCTCTGTCCACGTTGCTGCTTTCGACGGAGGGAGGCCAGAGGTTTTTGGGTTCGCCCCGGCCGGTTGAGGTGTGGGCAAGCTCCTGGTGGAGTTTGGTGGCCCCTTGTCTGGGGCATGGAGGGAAATGAGCGCCCCCGGCACGCGCGCGGGCCCTGGCTGGGGGCATCGCTCTTCGCAAGGCACATGGCTGCCCGCTGCTGTCCCACGGCTTCGTTCCGGAGGCCGGAGTGATAGGACGAGAGGGAACGGGCACAAACGTGACCATGGGCAGTTCCATCTCAACCTGAGGAGGGACTTCTCTCCTGTGCGGGCGGCAGAGCACTGGCACAGCTGCCCAGAGAGGGGGGGGAGTCTCCCCCTCTGGAGCCATTCCAAACCCGCCTGGAGGTGTCCTGTGCCACTGCTGGAGGTGCCCCTGCTCTGGCGGGGGGTGGCACTGGGGGAGCTCCAGAGCGCCCTTCCAGCTCTCACCAGTCTGAGATGCTGTGTGAAAGGGGCAGCCAGCTCCTGAGCCGGGGGGCAGTGATCTGGGCCGGTTTGGAGATCATACAATAGTTTGGGTTGGAAGGGACCTTTAAAGGTCACCTAGTCCACCCCCGATGTACGTGACTGTGCTCCCAGCCTCAGGAATGGGAAAGCGTTGCCGTGCTATGGCACAGGAGTAGCTGCATTTGGGTGGTGGATAAAGCAACGTCCCTGTAGGACAGCGGGGAGCCTTGGTGGAACCATGGTCGAGGGTCCTGGGGCTGCTGCTGCCATGGTGGCCTCTCCTCCGCGCTGGGTTCTGGTGGCTTTGCGAGTGCGGGAGGCGCTCTGCCCTTGTGCGTCCTTGGTTGGCATCACCGCTGGAGCTCTCAAAGCACCTTCGGTCTTGGAGAGCTTTGGGCTGAATGCACGTTCCCTCTCTCCAGACCCAAACCAATCACACAACCGTACCGCATCTTCCTCCAGACCCATCCGTTAGGATCTCCAGCCCTACAGGGAGGAAGGTGGCTCCTGCCTTGCCCAGCTCAGCTCCAACCGAGGACGGGAAGAGATGGGAGAGGCTGTGCTGGAGCTCGGGGCGAGAGGAGGCTTTCCCCAGGGTCCCCTCCGGCTGCTTCCGCACCACCTCATGCCGTCCTCTCCCGTGCGCGTCTGCCCCGAGCCGGGAAGTCGGGGCTGGAGGCTGTGAGGTCAACCCTCAGAGGTAAGTGGCTATTTCTGGAATTTCACAGAAGAGAGGAGAGATGGGGAGCCCGGAGCAGGGGGCGGGAAGGGAAAGGGCACGTTGTGTGGAGAAACGGGGACCGGGCAGAGGCACGGATCTCCCCGTGCAGGTGGGAGCTGCGGAGGGGAACTGCTGTTGGGCGGGGGGGAGAAACAAAATGTGCGGATTTAGGTTAGATTTTAGGAAAAATCTCCCGTGGTCGGCTGGGCAGGCTGGGGAACCGCCACCACTGGGGGTGAAGGACGTGTTAAAGCGCTCCAGACAGATGTTTGTCTGCGTAAACACCAGCGTGCCTCGGGCCAGGGAACAGGTTCGGCGGCTCCGTGGGCTCCAGTCCTCTTTCCCGGTGGTTTGGATGCACACACTCGCCTGCGAGCGCCTCCGCTCGCCTGTGCGCTCGTCCCACCGTAAACACGCGCTTTGGATCTGGAACAAAAGTTCAAATACATATTGCTTTTGTTGCACTTTGTCATCTATTTCTAGTCTCGTTGGGCGCTGCAAAACAGCTTCGGGGTATGAGAAGGATTATACAAATGAAGCTGTTGTAGGACTGTAATTTCAGAGTTGGGTTTTTTTTTTTCCCCCCCTTACCATTAGGGTTTTTTTTTTCTTTTCTTTCCTTTTTCCTTTACTAAAAAAAATCCTTCTTTTGTGCACTTTGGACCAAGCTTGCCATATTTCTTAGAGTCTCCAGTGACTCCTTCATCCTACAGACTTTCTGGAGTCCTCCTTGTTAGACCAAGAACTGCATGATTCATTGTGTGCTGGAGATTTAATACCGCACGTAAAACATTCCCGGTTCAAATTTGTTTTCTTTCTTCCCCCCCTCACCTCCCCCCCCCCCTTTTTTTTTTCTTTCCTGGCTTCTCACTTACATCCTGGAATTTTTTCATGAGATATAAAATAAATACTTTCCCAAACATGTCCAGTAGGAAACGATCCACTTGGATTTTTCAGCTGCTGTTTTAAGGCCTTAAAACAATTTGGTGCTGTTCAGCTTTCTCCAGGGATGGCGGTGTGTTGGGAAGACCATCTCCCGTCTCTCGTGGCCCTCTGACGACGCACATCACTGCGTGACCAGCTCAGCCTCTGGGTGCAGTGCTTGAAGGCACGCAGTGGTCGAAGACCCACGGGGTTGTTTTTGCCATGGTGAGACATAGATTTTTAGTGCCAAAAGGGACCTTTTTGGTTATTGAACCTGACTGAATCCCATCCTTTAAGGTCAGCATGGCTTTTAGGTGGCATGGCCCATCCTGGCGTTAATCAGCAGGTGCTTCATGTCCGATGTCAGCTGTGACTGAACAACCAGGTTGCCCCGAGAAGCTGTGGCTGCCCCATCCCTGGAGGTGTTCAAGGCCAGGTTGGATGGGGCTGGGAGCACCCTGGGCTGGGGGGAGGTGGCCCTGCCCAGGGCAGGGGGGTGGAAGGGGGTGGTCTTTCAGGTCCCTTCCAACCCAAAGCATTCTATGGCTCTAAGTGATGTCCTGAACCTGGGAAGAATAAGTTGAACCTTTTAATTACAGGTTGCCATATGCTTGCCTGTAGCAAGGTCTGCCTGTCCTGCCCAGGCTCTCCTTCATCTGCATTTTTAAATATATGGTAACGAAATCAAGTCCCTCGTAGCCATGACCTGAGAATCAATTTTTCAGAGGAGCCCAAGGCTGGGTTTCCCGGGACTTGGTCCTGGCAACGGGCTCTTATAGGGGCAATGGGCTCTTTTAGGTGCTCTGGGCCCTTCCCAAAGCACTTGAGGAGTTTGATTTCCGAAGGGACCCCGGCACCCCAGCAGCTTCCATCAGCCTTGCTGTCCAAGGAGCCCGTCCCCGGGGTGCAGCGTGCTTGAAGCAGGGGGGTCCTGCTCACCTCGCTGCCCGGGAACGTGCTGCCCGAAGCACTGCTCGCAGCAGCGATGGAGTCACATCACCTCCAGCCCGGGTGGGTTAGCTTGGGTGTAGCAGCACGTGAAGACATCTCGCCTCCTTGCAGGGCAGGAGCACCTCCTGGTTCCGCACCGTGCCCTGGGGATGCGTTAGCCTGCTGGGTGCTAACGATCTTCTGCTGTTTCCTGGTAGGCGCTTGCCTCTATCCCGTTCGCTTCTTCATGGAGCGCTAGTTTGCATGGCAGCTTCACCTCAGGGTGCAAATCCCATGACTTTTCTCGTTAACGTGGCGATTTGGGCCCATGGTGGAGCTGTTATCTCTGTGCTTGAGCGACTTGAGCAGCTCCTCTGTGTGTGTGAAGATATTTATACAAGCAGGCAGCATTCCTGCTTCCGTGCCTTGTGTAAACACCTCGGAGGGTCTAACGCAATTCCTGGCTGCCATCACTCCTCTGCTCTGCTCGAGGAACTGCCTGGAAAGGCGGCGATAATCGTACGGGTTTTGCTTGACTGATGTGCGCTGGGACAGGCTCGGCTTGGAAACGAGGACCGTTGGTGGCATCTCCTGCTGCGGGCTGGCTCCATCGGCCCCCGCACCAGGCGCCGTCCTGGGACACTCAGCCAGCTGGTGCCCAAAACCGCCTCCACAGAGCTGGATGTAATTTGGGAGCTCTGCTCCTGGCTCTCCTTCTCCAGCTGACCCCAAAGGAGGCCTTCGCAGCACCTCAATCCTGGAGAAGCCCATTCGCAGTCCCTCTCTGAAGGACTTGTAGAGCAGGGTAGGTGGTTGGACTTGATGATCCCAAGGGTCCCGTCCAACCTAGACAATTCTATGATTCTATGACTTCCAGCCGCGCAGTGTAACCCCCCGATACCCCCGTGCTGGGAGGACCCATCTCCTGGTCCCACACCAGGCTACAGACACCCAGGGGAGGGGGGTCCTGCCCGGCGGTGCCATCCCAACCTGCAAAAACTGGGGGAAGGAAGGGAAGGTGGTGAGTGGGGATGTGGTTTGTCCCAGCTCAGTGATGGACCGGAGGCTGTAGGTTCAGTCTCACGACTTTTTCCTTTAGCTCTATATCGGGTCTCAGCTTCTTGTTGGCCAAAGAAAAAGTGATCTCGGGGCTGTGACCCCCCTTTGTACAGTCAAGAGGTCTTTTTTTTTTTTTTTTTTTTAACAAGAGCGGCGGTTCTGCAGGTGCATCAGCTGCATCCCCGCCGGCCTCGTGCTGCCCGGGGGCTGCAAACCCCGCCGGCCGCCGCCGCAATCGGCCAGCCATCGCGCCGTGGAGCCTGTGGGTCCGGCGGTTCCTGGGCTGGCTCGGCGGAGGATCCCAGCGCCGCTTTCATTCACCAGCCTGTAAACACGCGCGGTTCAGGCGTTGCTTCAAGTGCGGTTCAGCCACGGCCGCTGCGGGGGCTGCAGCCTCCCGGCCGGGGTGGGGCGGGCAGCTGGGGGCTGCGATTGCTTCAGCCACCCCACTTTCATCCACCTCTCTTGCTGAGTCAGTGCCCCCAGGGGCTTAACTTAAGAGCTGGGGCTCGCTATATATAGTCAGCGGGGCTGCTAGGAGGCAATTCGGGAACCCGCCCCTCCCCGTTGGCTCCCCGGGTACCGGAGGTTGGGAGAAATACCCCGAGATGGGGAGTTAAGCAAACCTGTTTTCCTTAGCGCTGGGCCCCAGACAAGGAGCCCGTCTGTGGTCAGTCGTTGCAGTTTATCCGTGGCTGAGGCAACTTCTCAAACCACTTGAATTTGCTCTTCAGGCGGCGTCTGACGGCGCTGTCTCGTGGCGCGGAGCTCGCGGGCGGCTCGCCCGCCGGAGCCGGGATTTGTCCTCCCACCCCGGAGGTTCACACTCTGCTTCTGATTCGGGGGGGGTGGAGGGGGATTTGGGCTGCCTGCGCCTCCCCTGTGCCTGCCCCCACGCGGGCTCTTCCCGTGGCCCCGCAGCAGTGCCGGAGTGGGGGACCAGCTGTCCCCATCACCCCATGGCATCTCCCTGGCTCTTCATCCTCTCCTGTTTCCGCTTGCAGAGGGCAAATATTGAGCTCATCTGCCAGCCGTGTCTCCTGCTGAGCCATCGCTGCCCCAGATGCAGCTGCCCTTTAGCGCCGGAGCTCCTGAGCCCCGGCCGAGAGGACCCAAACCTCCACCCCACCGCGGTGACGGAGAAGGTGGCTTTCCAGCGGGGCTTCCTTTGCGCCCAGCTTCGCCCCGCTGGCTCGCACATTTGGCTGATGGCAGCGATGGAGCAACTCCCCAGCACACATGTTAGTGGTTTTGAGGGCTAAATGGGACCTTGAGAATTAGCAGCCTTGTAAGTCAATAACAACATGTCCTAATGAATGCAAGATGTCCCCGGGAAATGAAGGCTCCTTCGCGCGACTGGGATCCTGTGACTGGGAGAGGACCAGTAAACAAGAAGGAATGCTTCAACTGGAGATGAGCAGGAGATACAAAGTCGACATCTAGATATTTCAAACACACCCCGAATGTGGGTGGTGGCGGGGGGGAGTGAGAGCCATTTGCAGTTGTGAAACGCGGCCGTGTCTGCCGCCTGGCCGTCCCCACCGTCTCCCTCGGGCCGCGGGGGGGTCTGGAACCCGGCTGTGAAATGTCCCACTGTCCCTCCGGCCCCTCGCCATCACCGCGTGGCGTGGGACAAGTCCCGCAGCCGTCCCGCTGTGCCCCGGCAGCCCCGCGCAGGGGCTGTGCGTCCCCCTGCCCCTCTCCGGAACCACCCCCCGGTGCCCCGGGCGCATCCCGTGTGTTGCGTGGCCGGGCCGTGCGTGGCAAAGGGGAGAATTTGGGTTTGGGGATGGATGGAGCGGCCGGGTGTGCTGGCGGGAGGTGGAAGGGTGGATCACAGCTGCTGCCGTCTCCCCTCGGCTGCCCCGGTGGCGGAGGAAGGAGCTGTGGGTGAGCTGTGCCGGGGGGGGGGGACAGCCTACAGGTAAGTTTTGGGGGGGGAGCCCAGTGCCATCTCCCCGCTGTGCTGCGGCGTGGGGTCGAGCTCAGCCCTCCCCTCACCGCTCCGCCATCGGGGACAAGAAGCCGCCAGCCGCTGCCTGCAGCCTGCTCGCTGCCAGCGTCCCCGGGAGCGCCTCCGGCCGCGCTCTCAACCTTCCCCCCCTTCAGCCCCGACTCTGCTTTCACCGTTCAGCGGCTCCGCGGGGAAAAAACTCCCCTTCCGCGGGTTTGCAGGCTCACTGCCGGAGCCTCTCGAGCCTCCGCGCTGCTCTCGATTAGGAGATTTTCATCCTCCCGCCGCCTCGACATAAGGTTTGAGCCTTCCCCTCATTGCACGCGACGCGTACACGGGGCTCTGCTGTGCCGAGAAGCGGCAGGAATGTCTGTCCACGGCTCTGGGCCTCGAAGCGTTGGTCGCCGGGCTGCCTGCCGCCGGCACCCCCGCTATAGCGCATCCCAAAGGTGTCCTGCGCGAGGGCCGGCGTGCGGCGATGGCCTTGGGGCAGGATGCTTGCTCGCAGGCACGCCGGGGCTAGCTCGGATTAAAGCCTTGCTTGCAAGCGCAGGTGATGCTCAGGGGTGACCCCATGGCTCGAAGAAATGGGAGTCTGCATTCCTCCCCCGGGCAGTGGGATTTTCGGTGGCCCCAAGGCTGCTCAGCATCGCTGGGGTTCACGCTCTGCACGCGTGGCCTGGGGCAAGCAGGACGCGACGTCCCGGACTGCGCTGCCTCTCCCCGTGTCCTCCCGGGTCGACTGCACCATCCTGCCCATCCCGGCGGCGAAACGGCCACGTGGGGCTCTGCCGGTAAAACCGCTCCAGGAGGAGATCTAGGAAAAGGCCAGCCTGGTTTCACCACCATCTCCTCCTCCTCCTCCCTCTGAAGTCACCGTAGTTTCAGGTGAGTTTAACAGATGATTTGTATTCACCACCCATTAAAGGCAGCGCTGGCCGCTCTCTCCTGCAGGCCGGCCGCCTCACGACGGCAGCACGCCGTGGGGAATTGCTCGCTGACCCCAAGCTTTCCTCTGCCAAATTGTCCCGGTTAGCTGCAGGCAGCCTCCCGAGCGGAGCACGGAGCAGGTGCCGTGGAGGCGCTCGTCCTCCTCCGCTGCCGACCGCCCTCCTGCCGGGAGCGGGGTGCCGGGAGCAGGTCGGCTCTTGGCCGGTACCACCTCATGGTAGCCCCAAAGCCAGTCGGGAAGAAAAAGTCTCAGGTCTCCTAAAGCCCCTCCAGCACTTGTTTTGGTGTATGGCAAACACCGACTGGGTCAGGTGCTGACCCACAGCACCCGGTGCAGAGCGATCCCTGGTCTGGCTCCTGGAGCATCACCGGTGACGTGTCCTCACACCAGCAGATGACTTTCTCCTATGGCTGTTGGCACAAGTGCCTTGTGGTACCTGTGCTGACCGACTGGATGGAGAAAGCAGCTGGACCTCAGTGTTCCCTCCGGGACGTGGGACCTCTTGGGTCTTCTCCCTCAAACCAGGTGTTCTCCCAAAACCCACCAGAGCCTCACACCTTCAAGACCTCACCCAGCTCCACTAAACCTGGAAACGGGCTGAAATTGTCCCGTCATGCCGTGTTTCCCACCCAGATGCCCCGAGATGGACGTGGGGATGAAACCTGGGAGACCCAAGAGCCGGTGGGGGGGTCGGGGTGCTGCCACCGGGCAGCCCGAGAGCACGCGTGCCCGTGGCGGGAGCGGGGAAGGGCACATGGGAACGGCAGCGTTGCCCAATCCACGCGCATGGAAATGAACTGCTTTGTGTGCAAAAAAAGAAAAAAAAAAAAAAAAAAAAAGAAGAAAAAAAAAGAAGTAGTAATGGTTTTGCAGAGGTGCAGGGTGTGTGCGCGTGTGGGTGTTCAGACTCTGCAGAAGCAACCTTGGATGCCTGGAAAAATCTTCTTTGTGCATTTAATTAGCGGTAAATCCGATTTACATGCGAGATGCCTCTTGGTCTGAATCTGCTCGTTGATTAGCAATTGCAGCCAATTTATATTGTGTACTTTGTTTGCCTTAGACCACAACAGCACTACCTGAACGTAACAGATCTTTCTGCCTTTGCATTTCAAAGCTGGGCTGGTACCGGGGTGTTATTGCACAACCCGCTCCCGCTGCCCCGGGGGGGGCCGTGTGCCCGGGGGGGGGGGTTTGGCCCGCACTCCCCCGGCTCTCGTCTCCCACTTTCCCCGCGAGTTGGGGACGGTGCAGCCGCTCGGTGACCCGGCTCAGCTCCCTGATCCAACGGGCGACGGGTCCGGCCAAGGAAAACCAGATCACAGGGCTGCAGAGCGGACAGCACTGATGGGGGACGGTTGGGGACGGTTGGGGACCCCACTGCTGCCCGGCCGCTGGCAGATGTCTCTGCCTGAGCCGGACGGGATGCTGCACCCCGGCGCTCAAACCGGGGAGTGAGTCGGGGCTGCGCCACGTAGGAAAAGCCTGGCTGAATTTCGGTGGGTGCAGAGGGGCCGGCAAAGCACCGTGGCAGCTCTGGCGTTGTGTTTTCCGAGAGGGGAACGGGGACGCCCCATGGCCGGGGACGCGTGGGCACCGCCGAAGCGGTGGGACTGCGCCCGGCGCATCCCTCCTGCCTTCCCCCTGCGCCTTTCCTCACCGGTGCCGCCGGTGCTGCGTCCTCGGCCGCCGGCGGGGCTGTGACCCCCACGGCTTCTGCCCGTCTCCCTGCCCGGTGTGGTGGCCCCGCGGAGGCCGGCAGGGGAGCGCTGCCTGGACGTGTGTGTTATTTCCTGTGGTCAACGCAAACCATTCCCATAAACCAGCAGCGCGTGGGTTTGGTTCCAGTTCCTTTTTTCCTCCTCCAGCGCCTGCGCTAAGAGGCCGGGTCCCCTGCCCAGGCTGCGGCGGGGGGGCACGGGGCGAGACGGGCTGCGCTTTCCTCTTGTCCTGGCAAAGCCCGGCGGGGCGGTGGGGACAGCCGTGTCCGGCCCGGCCGCTCTCCACGCGCCCTGTCCACGTCTGGGTGGTGGGATGGGTTCCTGCGCCGGGAGACAGGGATGGGCAAAGCACGGCTGGTGCGGAGCGGGGTGCGAGCGTGACCCCCCCCAGGTGGCAGCCCCGGGGGTTTGGGGCCCAAAGGGAACCGCTCCAGCCCGCAGCTCCTTGTCCTGCTCCCTGGGAAAGCCGGAGAGGCTCTGCAACAGCTTCTCCATCCCCTTGGAGATGGAGCGAGGAGGGGGCCCACGGTTAGCAAAGGAGAAAAGGAGCTCTGCTTTGATGCCCCAATTTCCCTCCAATGCTGAAAAAAACAGGGGCAGAATCAATTCTGTATTTCTACCCTCTTTTAGAGGGAAGGGTTTTTTTTTTTGGGGGGGGGGGGATGTTCCCGGAGCTGCGCAGTGAGTGGATGTGGTGTGTTGGGATGGCCAAGCCTGGTGGCTGCCGGGTCAAACGGGACCTGGAACAGCTCAGCTTTGGCACCGGCCCTCCGAGGAGCTGAGCACCAGCCCGCGCTCCAGCCCGCTGCCGTCTAAACAAACAAGGAGGAAAGAGGGGAGCGTTTAACCCAGTTTTGCAGAGACGGAGCGAGATGAAAGCAGTCGCCCGAGGTCATTCCATAAATCTGGGGCAGAGCTCGGATCCGAGCGCGCACCTTCCCCATCCTCACCCCAGCACGACCGATCCGGGGCAGGTTTGTGTCTGCTCATCCTCTGCCTTTTGTCTTCTTCATCGCCCCGAAACGCTCTCGGGTGCTTTCATCTGCACCGTGCCGGCTCTCGACGCTCGGGGCCAGCATCTCCTCCGCTCCCGGCAGCCGGGCCGGCAGGCGTGAGCCCTGAGCATCCCGGGAAGGTCCCACCGGGAATGTCCCACCAGCATTTTCCAGCCACGGGAGGGTTCAGCCCCCGCCTGACCCAAATCCTGTGATGCTCTTTTGGAGTGGGTGGCAAAGCCACATCCTTGTCACCTCAATTAAAGAGGTGCCCGAGGTGGGTGGGATGCAGCCGCGGTCCTTTCACTGAGCTGTGGAGCAACGGGGCTTTCTCTAGCGCCTGTGCCCGAGTGCTTTGGGGCAAAGAGGGGGTGAGTCAGGCGCCTCGTTTGGCTCCTGTTAATTACCCCTGCTAGGCTGGAGCGGGGCACGGTGTGTCCCCTCTCTGCCCCGTGTCCTTGTCCCTTGCAGGATGGGGCTGGGTGGGCACCGACGGGGAGATGACGGGCTCCCCCCGAGGGTGGTGATGCTCAGGGTGAGCTCCGTGTCCCCAGTTTCAGCCCAGCGCCAGCAACTGAGCGGCTTCTCCCGTCGCCGGCACAAATCTCACTGGACGTGGGTGCTCCCGTCAGGGGGGGCTCGTGCACGTGGCGAACCCTCGCCCACCTCACCACCGCTCTGCTCGACAGCGACGCTCCGCCGGCCCTCTCCGTGCCAAATCCGTGGGAACGGGCCGCATCCCGCCTGCCTGCCACAGCCAGGTCCCAGCTGGCCCCGCCAGGCAAAACTCTGGCCCCGGTGGGAGAGGAGGCTGGAGCAGGGAGGGAAACCAGCCTTCCTCCCCCGGGAGCTGCAAACCCTGCGGAGATGAGTAATCCCCTCCCTCGCCAGCTGTCCCGGGTCTCCGCAAGCCGGGAAATGGCTTCTCCGCGAGGTTGGTGGCCCTGGAGCCAAGGGGACCAGCAAAGCCGCCGTGGTCCCTGCTGCCCACTCGGCATCCCTGCTGCCTTCGCTTGCGCTCCCATGGGAGGTTTGGATGCGCCTTCTCCTCCTGGAAAGTTGTTTGGACCTCCGTGAGATGCATCCATCCCTCAGCTCCATCCCAGCTGACAGACGCAGATGTCCGGGTCCCGTCAGAGTTTCTGCCCACGTGTTCGAGCGAAGCCAACGCTGCCGTCGGGGCTGGCAGGGGAGAAGCAAAGGCGAAAAGGTCGGACGCAGCCCCGCCGTCCCGGCGCGGATGTGTCCTCCCTGCGCAGCCGAGCTTCTGCACAGCGCAGTTCTCTCCATCTTTCTGGGCACCTTCAGCGTCAGAGCGGAGGCGATGGGGTGTTCCCTCTCCTGCTCGGTCCAGGCGCGAGGTCAGTTCCTGGTACAGGGATGACACTGGTTTGGATTTGGCCCCCACCAAAGGAACAGCGCTGTGACTTTTTTTTTTGGTGTGTGTGTCCCCCCCCTTTTTTCTTTTTTTAAACAGATGTTTGTTTCCCTTGTGGTTTGGCAACTCAAGCGTTATTGTAGCGAGCTCGCCGGAGCCCGGCCGACGCGGGAGGGAGAGGCAAAGCCAAGCGAGCCGCTATCTCCTGGGCATCAGACGGTGGGTTTTTTGGGGCAGGGGCTGAGCCGGTGGCTTGATCCGTCCCCCGCGTGCCGTGGTCCCAAATGCATCCCGACGTGTAACGTGGAAATCAAACACAACTCCCAAGGAGAGACCTCGAATTGAGTGAAAAGACACTGATTTGGGGCTGATGGCAGCGGGGGGGGAACGGGAGCGAGCCTTGACCCTTGCAGAGCTCTTTGTGCTCATGTGAGGTTAGAAAGGCCCTGCCCGGAGCCGAGCTGTGGCACAGCAAAAACCTCATCCTAAAAACCTGCAGCCTAAGCAGAGGGGAAGGAGAGTGCCGCGCGTGGCCGCCTTCGCAGGCCCGGGGAGGGAGAGCTCGGCCAGACCCTGCGGGAGCCGCCTGCGGAGCCGCAGCCTTCGCTGAGGAGCGCACCCAACCCCTGCCCCGTCCTGCCTGCGCTGCGGGAACCGGGCGGCCCCGCGCCTCCGTCGCCCGGTTGCGGTGCAGGAGAAAACCAGAGACCCCCTCAGATTTGCAGCTCCCGCAGTCCCCTTGACGTGAAAGGCTCGGCCGGCATTTTTAATATTTTTTTTTTTTCTTTTAGTTATTATGGTATTTGTGTTTATTTTACTTTGCAGACAAGCTCCGCCGTCGGGGTCGCTGGCGTTGGTAGGCTGCTCTGGTGGCAATTCAACTGGACTCTCAGTGCCCGGCTTTTCCTCGCCGAAGCGCCGGCTCCGGGCAGCAACACGGATTTCCCCCCCCCCCCCCCGACGCCTCCCCTGGGGCTTCGGGCTGCCTTTCCTTCCAGCCGCTCATTTTTCATCTCCAGAGCTGAACCTCTTAGTACTTTTGTTGGCAAATGCAAATGCAAATTAAAAAAAAAAAAAAAAAAAATTAATCCTCTCCTGTAAAAACAGCTGATTCAGATCCGTAGTATCTTGATGGGGCAGAAAGAAATTAGTGCTTGCATGTGGGCTGAGAAAGGCTGTTTGTCCAGGAGAACGGGGGCGGGAACAGCTTCCTTGATTCCTTTCTTTTTTTTTTTTTTTTTTTTTTTAATTTTATTTAAATGATTGAAATCTCCCCGCTCGCCGCATGGGCAGAGGTTGTTTCCTTTAGCAGCGAGTCGGCGCTGGGGAATCGTGCCGGGACAACCACGGCGGCAGCGCCTCCTTCCCCAAAGCATCCTCCCCCCGCTCCCCCCCCCGGCACCCTTGGGTGGGCTGGGGACCCCCCAGCCCCTTCGGTCCGAGAGCTGTTGTTGGTGTCCAACACCAACAGCCCCGGTGGTTTTGGAAGAGCCCCAGCAGCATCCGAGCGGTGGATGGAGAGGAAATAACTAGGAAATAATGGGATTATTTAAAATATATAGAATAATATCATGTAATTGGTCCAAGCCTCGCTCTCCCGCAAGGATGCTGATGGTGGCAGAAGGGAAGGAGGTTCCGGCCAGGCTGGCACCTCGCCGGGCACAACCCGGCTGGGCACAACCCCCCCGGGCCACGTGTCCCAGCCAAAGGTGGGGGACAAGCGCCTGGGACGTGAGCATCTCGCCGAGAGCGCGGCTCTGTCCCGCAGAGAAAGGGCTCAGATGGTTCCGGGGGGAGTTCATCCTGGTCCAAAAGTTGGACCCGGTCTGGTGCAGCTCCGTGGGCGGGTTGGTCCCGTGGCCACCCCGTGCCGTGGGGACGGGACAGGACGGAGCACTGCCCACAGAGGACCACCGGCACTGGCGGGTGCCTCCCCGTCCCTGGGCTTGGGAGAGGTTCAAGTCCGGCATCCCATAAATTATTATTATTACCCTTTTTTTTGTTGGGATTTTTTTTTTTTTTTTTAAAAACCAAGAATAAAAATTCCTTTGCAATTGTGAAGCGAGAGCCTCGCAGGGTGTCTGCAAATGGGCTTTAAACTGACTCCGGCTGCTGGCAGCGGCGAGCGGCCGTTTCACGGATGGGCAAACCAAGTCACCCGGTGAAGCACGGAGCCTCCGTCCCCTCCGTCCCGCTCGTCCTCAGGGTTTCAGCAGCGCCGGCAGCGGGCAGCTGGAGTTGAGCCTGATTTCCAGCCCTTTGCTTTGGGCCCAATTCCTATTTTTCTCTCAGCCCGTCCTGAGCATCTCCCCGTGCTGCCGGAGCGGAGATTTGGTCCCCAGCGGGGAACGTCGGTGCCTTCTGGAGCAGCCCTGAGCTCTGCGTTAGACCGGCGGCTCTCCGACTGGGAGGGTGAGGTTGGGAAGCAAAGAGTTAAAATTTATTCCATCCACCTGTATATTTTCACAAGCCTTCAGATAGCAATCAAGAATGCAGGAAACGGTGTATTTAAGGGGTCTGAATTTGCCAAAACCGTGCCACGAGTCAAACTTTTAAAGCAAAGTTTATTTGTAAAGTTACAGAAGGCCGAAGTATCTCCTGTGAAGGGGTAAGTGTCTTTAAAGCCATCTTTTTTTTTTCTTCCACCTCTGCCTTTTAAAATGATTTGGCTCAGGAAGAGGGAGAGGATTCATGGAGAGGGGCTGAGGTTTAATCTAATAAGCGTTTTTTTTCCCCATAGGCAAAGGCTGGAGCTCATCACGGCACAGATCAGCCCTGCGCCCGGTTTGACATTTACATTGAATAATTTCAGCTTGTTTGGAGCCACGCGAGGGACCCGATGGGGCTCAGCGATGCCCCAGCCGTGCCCCCCCCCCCAGCTCTGGGGGGGCTCAGCACCCCCCAAATCGGCACCCGCCAGCGGCCGGTGGGACGCTGCGACGGTGCGAGGTCTTGGGCGATCAACCCTGCCCACCCCTGCGTGCTAATTAACGGGGATCCCCGGATCCGTAAAGGCTCCGCGGGGGTGTTTTACAACCTCTTGACACGCGGTGTTGAAGTGACAGCCGCAGAGGCGGTAACTGGACTCCTAGCGCGAGGGTAGCACATTAAAAGTTCATTATATATATATATATATATATATATATATATATAATTAATCATGTTTTTATTTCTTGTGGTAGGTAGGAGCTGGCTTTGAGTCGGCTGTTGCTGCTCCTGGGCTCGGGGGGGGGGGGCAGGGAGGGGGCCGTAAGCCGAGGAGCAGCCACATCTCCTTCCGCCGATGCCTTTGGCTGCCGGCCGCTGCCCGGGGAATGGGCTGGAGAAGAGGCAGCCGAGGTCGGCGGCACCTCCTGCCTACGTGAGCTGCGGCAGGCAGGCAGGCAGGCAGGCAGGCAGGCAGGCAGGCAGGCAGGCACGCCGGAGCCCGGCTCTCCCCCACCGCCGGCAGCCTCGGCACCCGCGGCACGGCGCTGGCACGGCCACCAGCCCCCCCCGGGGACACCCCCCGGCAGGGTGAAGGTGAAGCCTTAACTCCACGATGCTTCCCAGCCCTGTGGTACACCGCAGCTGCCGCAGACGGGCGGGCAGGCGAAGCCCCCCTTGGCCGGCCGTGTCACCAGCCAACCCCCCCCCTCGGGCCACTGCCGCTCGGCCGGACCCCACCGTCCTGCAGGGACCTCCACTCGGGGAGCAGCTACACAACCCCCCGGCGGTGGCTTTCCCGAGGGCGTGGGGTCAGCGCGGCAGCGCCGGAGCTACGGCATCCTCGGGGTTTGGCACCCATCGGCACCGCGGCGGCGTGCGCCCGGCTCCCTTGGGTTTATTCAAATCCCTCGGCTGCCTCTAATCCCCCGGGAAGGAATGGCTGATGAGCCCGAACTGGGAGCGCCGCAGGTCATCCCTCCTGGGCGCGGGGCAGCGGCGGCACCCGGGCACCCGCGGTGGCACCTTGCCACCCGCAGACTGGGTGGCCCTTTCTCGGGCGGTGACTAATGACTCTTGTAATTGAGATGAGGCTTTAATATCCACCAGCAGGTGAGCTGACGGAAGGGAGGGGGTGGGGGTGGGGAGGAAAGAAGCAGAGATAGGGGTGAACACGGCGTGTCTGGGTGAAACGGGCGCTGCTCCGCCAGCCTGACCGGTTGAACCGGCCGGTGCCGGGGCGCTGCATTTTGGCACAAGCCACCCGGGGCTGGGCTCGCACCTCCTCCCCGCCGCCGCGTGCCCTAACGCCGCACCGAGATGCCAAAGTGCATGAAAGGGGTTTTTTTTTTGTTGTTGCTGTTGTCGTATTTTTCTTTTTTTCCTTGCAAGAGAAAACACCAAGTCGCCCGACACGCCAGCTCGGTCGGGGTTTGCGTGGGGAAGGTGAGCGCCGGCGGCCGGCGAGGTCCAGAGGGCGATGCTGGGGGTGTGATCATGCCACATCAGGGCCGGAAAAAAAGCTCTTTGCCGAGAACAATGTGGGCAGTCGGGCCCCAGGGACGCCCGGCACAATGGGGCCGTGCTCGGCGGGGACGAGCCCTGGCTCCGGAGGGGACACGTGCAGGGACGAGCCCTGGCTCCAGAGGGGGGACACGGCCGTCCCAGCACCGGAGCAGAAGCGCGGCACCACGGGGCTCCTCGGGCATCGCCGGTATCCGCCGGAGCGGAGGGGGGTGCGATGGGAAAGGGCGTTTTCCCCCACATCTCTCCGAGCCCTTTAAACCTCACCTTCAAAAACGCGAAGGCCAGAAACCTATTTACAGCCACTAAACAAATGAAAATAAAATAGAAGGCTGATGCCATGTAAAGGGGTGTTTGGAAAAGCCCCCGGCTGCTGCATCCAGGAGCAGTGATGTAACACGGCAATTAACCTCTTGAGACGAAGACGACGATCGCCACGAAGGCAGCGATGACTGAGAGGACTGGAAATGCCTCTCTGCTCCGTGACGACGGTGCTCAGGGAGGTGCGCGGGTGCTGCAAGTGCTGCGTGACCCCGCTCTCACTCAATGAAAAAAAAAAAAAATCCAAGAAATAAAATAAAATAAAAAAAAATCCCCCTTTAAGAAAATTCCTGCAGCTTTTTCCACACATTTCTTTTCCTCCCCACGTGGATTATCTCCTCTGGTTCCAAAGCCACAAGAAAATATCGTCGTATTTTTAAAACGAAACCTCAAGGTAAATAAAGGCAAAGGTTTGGCATCTGCATTCAGCGTTCGCCACTTCTATCGCCCGGGCGGGGGAACGCCAGTGCAGTTCGGGGCCGATATAAGATAGAAAGGTGGAGAACATTTTTTAAATGTTCTGAAAACATTCCATCATCTATAGGAATCAAAGCCCCATTGAAAGCTACAGAACCCCTCACATTCGAGGTTTTTAATGAAAACCAAATTTTTTTTCATGCCGCGTGTTTTTCTTTGCGAGGATTTCCAGGGGAATACAACCGGAGCGGGGGGCGGACACGGGGAACTTGGCTGGAGTTTCTCCTGGCCCAATAGGGCTTTCACTGTGGGGTTTGATTTTTTTTTTCTTTTTTTTTTAAATGGTTTAAAGATAATATGGCCCTCGTATTTTTGGACTTGTCAAAGTGCTCTCTCTTTGCCCTGGATCAGTGTGGGGTTATTTTTCACTGGAAAATAACTGATGGAGGCGGGGAGGTGGGGTGATGGGGGTCTGGGTCGCTCGCCGGGAGAGGAGAGTCCCCGGGGTCGGGCTGGGAGGAGGAAAGCAAAGACCAAAATTTGGGCTTAATATTTACGGGCGCTGAGCTGGGCGAGTCCTGCCAGGGCGAGAGGGGCCGGGCGCCAGCGCCGGCCTTCCGTACCTGCGGAAAACATCCCACGTGCCGCAAACCGCCCGGCCCTGGGAGCGGAGACCTCTGCGCGCCCTCCCCGGGAAGCAGCCGGGTTTTATGTCCCCCCCCTGAAAAAATCTGGGTAGAAAACCGGTTGGTTCGGGTCAGCTGAAAGGCTATTGTTAACAAACACCTTCTTTTTGCTTTGGTGGTTTTTTTCCTCCCCCCATTTGCTTTTAGTCTGACTCCACGCGGAAGCCACCCAGCGTCGTGACGAGGATGCTGGCTCCTGCGGGGGCATCGCGACGGCCCCGTCCCGTCCCAGCGCCTTCTCCCGGCTCTCTCCCTTCGGCCGCCAGTGCCCCGACAGCCCCCCGGTGCCGCTCTGTGCCCGGCGGGGTCCCCGGTGGGACGCAGGGAAGGTGAGCGGGCGAACCACGGCCACCCACCCAGGCGGGGACAGCGGTGGCTCGGCCGGGGGCCGCGGGTGCGGGACCACACAGCTCCGAGACGGCGCGAGGGAGGGGTGCGGGGAGCCCTAAAAGCACCCGGCGGGCTGGGGCGGGGGGGGGACGGGACCCCCAGGTTTTGCAGGAACATTTAATCCCCTCGTTAACGTCCCCCATTAGAACAATTCATTCTTTCACTCTGGCTTAAACACCCGACTTTACTTTACAGCTCATTTCATTTATGACTGAGAAATGAAATTACTGTATCGATTTCATGGCAGACAGCGAAAAAACCTGGGTGTTCCCGGCCGCAATAAACCCGCCGGCTGCAAAGACAAACAGCAAAACCTGCCGGGGGTTGGGGGGGGGGACCCCGGGTGGCTGCGGCCACCCCTGGGGACAGCACCGGGGACGGCACCTCCGGGTCCCCTCTCTGCAGCCACACTCAGCTCTGCTACGGGTTTTGGGTTGTTTTTTCCTCCCCATCTTAAAAAATTCGCTGTATGTGTTTGCAGGGACGTGGGGGGGGGGCTTTGCAAGGTGCTGGAATGGAAAGGCAATACGCTGCCTGGTAGCGCTGGTGTGAAATATCCCTCCTGGAGCTGAGGCAGAGCCCCGCCGGTGGCTGGAGAAGGGGTTGACCGGAGCACCGGAGGGGCATCACCACGGCTCTGCGCTGGCGGAGAGCCCGACATCGTCCTCGGCCCGGTTGGCCAGAGCGCCCATCACAGCGCGGGCAGAGCCAGGATTTGGGTAATCCGGCCCAAAAAGGTGGTTTCTTGTCCCTCCCGCTTTGCTGCGTGGTGGGGCTGTGGGCACCCCGCTGCTTTCACCGCTCCCCGCCTCTCCCAGTGCCCCCCCAGTATCGGTTTGGTTGCCCACCCGAGAGACCGGTGGGATTTCCATCCCTGTGCGCCGCCCGGCAGCATCCCCGCGGCAGCGGCACATCCCGGCGGGGACCCGACCGGCTGGTGGTACCCGAGCGGGGCTGGCGGGAGGTGGCGGGTGCCGCCGGCGGGCGCGCGTCCCCCCGCCACGCGGACATGCCCCGTCACGCGTGTGCGCTCTGCCCACGCGGGCAGGTGCACGCCCCGGGGGTGCTCACCTGGGGGGTGCGCCGAAACGGCACCGCGTGCACACACACACATACACACACACGGCCCCGCCGGGATGCAGCCTCGTCTCCCCGGCCCGCCTCGGCTGGCCTAATTAAAGCCCGCTATCGCCCCATCTAACGCGATGCCAAGGTTAATGAGCCCTCGCTCTCCATCCTCCCCTGCCCTTTGAAGTCGAGCCGCTTTCATTGCCCGGTGTCTGATGGCGGCGGGAGGCGCTCGGCGGAGCGAGCCGGGATGCCAGCGCCGCGTCGCTAACATCGTTTTTAGCCTCTGCGGGTTAAGCCAAGAAATAAAGACGCACAGGGCACGAGCCTGTTTTAATTGAGACTCGTCCGATCTCCCGGCCCAGCCCAAGCCCTGCGCAAGAAAACCCCTTCCCCGCATCTCGGCCTGCTGCCGGCGGGGAAGCGACAGTTATTCGGGGCACTCGGTTTGCATGGCATAAATAAAAAATAGCGTGTGTTATTAAATTACAGCCCTGGCGCAGAACGGCACGTTAAGGTGCTTCGGGGGAAGTTCGAGATGTGGCTGCTGCTCTTGGCGGGCGCTGGTGCCACCCGAGTGGCGCAGCCGGTGGCGGGCGTGCGGGTCCAGGGGCCATCGGTGACACGGCCCCGCTTGGTGACGTCCCTGCGGGGCAGGAGGGATGCGAGGAGGCTGATGGGGATCCAGGGAACTGGGTTTAATCTGGCACCGGGAAAGACGCCTGAGCTGTGCAAAATGTATTTGGGTGCTTAATTCCCACCGGCTTGGGATCAAGTGCAGCCGTCATCCCAAACTGACTTTAGGGAGAGATTTCCAAGGCGGGTACCTGGGATGGCATTGTAGAAGTGCTCCAGACCCACTAGAAATGAACCCAAAACGTTCCAACAGGACCACTGCCCACCCGGGAGAGCCACGGTGCACCCCGGGGGGATATTAGCCCTTGGAGCCCCGGGGCAGCCCTGGCCTCGGCTGCCCCCTCCTCCCCGCGATCCGGTGTCGGAGGTGCCGCAGGGACAGCTGTGACATAGAGCCGTGGCTGCAGGTGGGCTGTGCTGTCCCAGCCCGGTCCGAGCAGGCGCCGGGGAAAAGGGGCGTCCTGGCACGAGCCGAGCGGTGAGGATTTGGGATTTGTTGTTGGAGCCCTATTTATGGGAAAACACAGCCTGCTTTTTTTTTTTTTTTTTTTTTTTTTTTTTTAAATCAGGGACTCTCCTCTGCAATACCTGGAAAGATTTGGGGTTGATTTTAGCTGAACAAGCCGTGGTTCGGAGCTGGATGGTGGCGTCGGGACTGGCCGAAGCCGGGGAGAAAGAGCTCGGCAGAGGACTGGGAAACCAAACATCCCTCTGCCTCCGCACAAAGCGGCTCTCGTGAGCCTGGAACGACGTTTTTATCGGGTTGTTTTTGTATTGCACCAAACTTGAGAAATTCTGAGTGATCAGGAATGAAGGTTTGGGGGGGGGGGGAGGGGGCGTTTGGGGGTTTTTTATAGTTTGGGCATTGAACCAGCCCTCCAACCCCCTGCTCTCCTCCCGGCTCCCCTCCTCGCCAGGGCAGTCGCCAGCCAGCGCCGGAGGAGCAGCCAGCCGGGGCCGGTTGCCAGCAGGTCCTGGCACGGCTACCTGCTCGCCCTTTACGGCCCTTGGGTTAACAGCTCCTGCCTTTTTCCAAGCGGGTGGGAACGGCCCCGGTCACCCGGCAGAGACGCTGAGCATCGGGGCTGGCCCCGGCGAGGTGGGACGGGGACAGAGCCCAGCGAAGGGGGCAGCGCCGCTTCGGGGGGGGTGAGTTTTGAAGAGCCTGTGAGAAGCGAAAGGGCTCGTTTTTTGTGCCTGTCTGGGAATCGGATGGAGAGGAAAAAAAAAAACAAACCAAAAAACAACCCAACCCATATATATAAAATATATATATATATATAAAAATATATATCTCCCCCAAGGCGCGAGGTCCCGCTGAGTAAGTAGATGTGAATGACGTGTAACCTAACACTTTCCCAGACACCCTAATGAATTTTCCATGTTTTCCACCATTTAGCTTCTAAATAGGCAGTATTCAAAGAAAAAAAAAAACAACCCAACCCCAACCCAACCCAACCCCAACAAAGCCCCCATCCTTCCCAGCCGGACGGCCCTGCAGCAGGATTAACCCCCCGTGGATGCCCACGGAGACGATGCCAAAGTGGGAGCCGGTGGCTCCGGTTCACACCGGTCCAGGGGATGAGCATCCACGGGGGTGTGGGGGGGGCGATGGTTATGGGTTCAGGGGGTCCCCGGGGGGGCGGGAAGGGTGCCGGGCACCTCGAAGGGCCATTTGGCCCCATTATTTCAGAGGAATGGGATAATGCCTTAATTGCTCGTTGGTGCGAGGGTCGTTAAGGGCTTGTGGGGGGGAAAGGGGATGGCGTGGGAAGGCGAGACCCCGCGGCACAAGGCCGGCTCCTTCCCCTCGGTCCTGCAGAGCCCAGAAACTTTTTGCAAGTTAAAAGTTTATTTACCGAGGCCGGCAGTTTGGAGACAGCACAGTCATTAAAATAGAGGCTGGGGTTTAGAGTTTGGTCTGGAAAGAGAATATAATAAGATTTTTTTTTTTTTTTTTTTTTTTTTGCTGAGACTTTTGTTAGCTTTGTCCTCAAAGGAAATATTCTTCATTTTTCCTGGGAGATTTTCTAGCCCAAACTGCACTCAATTTACTCTCTGAATGTTCAAAAAAAAAAGTCATCCAAGCTTCAGTGATTTTTTTTTTTTTTTTTTTTTTTTTGGTCCCCTTTCAGTTTTCATTTGCAAAAGAAAAACCACACATTTCAGCTCTGGCTGCCCCACACTATTGCTTTCTACCCTGTTTTTTTCAGCGTCCCCCTGGAACAGCAGGAGCCCGCGGGTGCTCTGGCAGCCCGGAGCCCCATCCGCGGCCGCTCTTGGCTCTCAAAGGGCCTTTGGGAGAGACTGGTGCACCCCACGTCCCGCGTTGCCACGCTGGGGTCCGTCTTCCCATTTAAATTCATTAAATTCGTGCAAGACCTGCCTAGAAGCAAAATGCAGCGGCCGCAGCACGCTGGGTCCCGTGCTTGGTAGGTGGCCCGTATCAAAATAACACCCGTATGAAAATAACGCCCATATAAAACTAACGCCCGTATAAAAATAACGCCCATCTGGCCCTCAGGTGTTGGGGTACATTTAACACCGTCGGCCGGCGGAGCTGCCCGGGCCTCCCAGCCCTATTTCAGCTGCTGCCGTGTCCTCCCCGCGCTGGCAGGGTCCAGCAGCGTCCCCGAGGGCAGCGCCTGATGCGGCCGCAGCCTCACACCCCCCCCCAGACCGGCATCACCCCATGGGCACCACCACCAAAACCACTTCGCAGAGGGGCTGCACCCCTCGAAAGCCCCTTTTCCACGGGTGGCCCAGTGCACGTCGGTACGACAAAGCCCTTTTTATTCGTCCTCTTTTTCTTTCCCCCTTTCCTCCTCCTTCTCTCTTTTCATCGCAGCTTTAAACGAGGCCGCGAGTGAAGCGCGGATCAATTTGGAATGGAAAGTTCCTGTAAATAATAGCTGCACCTCGGGGTGTTGCTCTCCCAGTAGCTGTGAAGAAAAGGCGGGTACGTCGAGGGTTTGACTTGAAACACATTTCCGCTGGCCAGGGCTGCGGGGCCAGTTCTCGCCCATATTAGCATTTATTGTGGTTTTGTACCAACTTTTCCTATTTTTTTTCTTGCCTTTCTGGTTTCTTTTTTTATTCTTTCTGTGCAAACACCGCTAAGGGCTACGCTTACGGAGCTGCTGCAAAGGAGAGGCAGCGTATCGGCTCCGGCACGGCCGCCCCGAGCGCTGCTCGATGGGCAAAGCGTTGGCATCGCCCCGGCACGCCGCGGCCGCCGCCTTCGCCGGGCTCATGAATAACGCTTGCGTTGAGTGCCTTGGCTCCTCGGGAGCCCCCAGCCTACAGCGCCTTGGCACCGGACGCTATTGTAGGCTGGGATTTTTTTTAATTTTATTTTTATTTTTGCTTTTCAGCTGTCATTTGGGTTCTGGAGGCGAGTGGTGAGTGCTAAGGGGTTTGGGCTTGGACCGCCTGGGAATGTGGGTCCTGTTTAGGATTTGTGCCGGAGCTTTTGTGTCTCAGGAAGCGATGACAGGCGGCGGTCGGGGCGCGGGATGCTTGGCTGGGGATGCAGAGATCACCTGCCAGGTCTAGTTTAGTGCAGCGCGAGTGGTCCAGACCCACCTTGGAGAAGCCTAAAGGGGTTTGCTCAGAGCTCGGAGCCCAGTGGGTCCCCCCCCACTGCACCCCTAGGAAGGCACCCGCCTGCCCTCCTCCCCGGACACCCTTGCAACGCCTGCTCGTGCCAAACTGTGGAGCAGTGGGGGACTGTGAGCAGCCGCGAGTCCCCCCCGACACCGGATCCGGGCACTGGGATGCTCAGAGAGGTGCCAAAATGAGACCCTGGAGGAAGAGCAGCGTGACGAACCTTCCTCTGCACCGGGGCACAGAACTGCTCCCCCCGGAGAGAAGTGAGCAGGTGGAAGGCACCGGGGAGACTTGTAACCATACGTTTATTATTCCACATGGAAAGTCATTAAAATGATTACACGGAGGCCTGACAATATAATCACGTACATTGGATAAGAACATCGACACCGATAACAGAAAAGCAGAACTGACCACTTTTGCTATGGCTTCGTACCAAGGCGGTTTCCACCCGCTCGCGAAGGAGCCCGGCTCTGTTCTCACCGAAGCCAGCGCCGCAGAGAGGTCTCCAGCGACAGCTTCTTCCAATGACTTCAACCGGAGCAGACCCTCCTCTTCCTCTTCCTCTCCCTCCCTCCCCGCCTCCCCCCTCCCCAGTGACAAGTGCTACAGGTTAAAAAGACGGGCTACATATTAAATATAGGGCATTACCTTCAAGTAGGGCTGGTATATTACACAAATAACCACATTATTTGGTATCACTAGCATTTTTTTTAATGTCCATTGTAAGACACCATTAAAAAACCCAACAACTTTAGCCTTCTTTATCTACAAAGCTCTTTTTGTTCTCATCTCCTTAGTCGTTTGTTGCTATTTTACCCTGCACATACAAGTATTAGAAGCATTATTAAGAATTGAATCCTTCAACACATTTAAGAATTATATTATTATAACAAATAAGACCAAAAATTAGATTTTATAGTTAAATATTCTGTGAGCCAGACAAAGGGGTTTTACTGTACAAGCAATTGTGCATTTTTTAAAAAAAGCAAATTATAGTGCAAAGCAAAAATCGTTGGCCTGTCTTGTGACCATTTGCATACAATAGAGGTGCATATATTTACACCTTCACATGACAATATGTCATAAAAACATCGTTGCCATTCTTTTTTATTATTTTATTCTTTAAATTCGCTACGAACAGTCTTAAATTAACCTAGTACTACGAATGCCTTGTTTTCTTTGTGCTTTCAATCAGTGGCGCGATCGGATGATAAACGTAAATGCATCAAAACACAGGCTGCCGTGGTCCAGTTTCTACAGCTGGCAAGCACCGGAGAGGTGCTCGCTGTCGCTAAGGCAAGTGAAGGTTGCAGTTTTGCTGGGGTAGGGCTTTTTTTTTTATATTATTATTATTATTATTATTATTATTTAAAAGAGTTGTTCTTCTTGTTGCTTATTTAACTTGTGAGTGGTCATCGCAGCTTTCCAACGAAGCCAGGATGTCTTGCTCCAGTCTTGACGTGGTAGTGCAATTACAACGCTCTGTACCTCAACCGAGG
Organism: Vanellus vanellus; assembly: GCF_965231255.1. Taxonomy (NCBI): domain Eukaryota; kingdom Metazoa; phylum Chordata; class Aves; order Charadriiformes; family Charadriidae; genus Vanellus; species Vanellus vanellus. Next base: position 4,934,142 of record NC_138927.1, on the reverse strand, counting down.
GCTGACAAGCTGCCAACTGAGATTTGGTGACAGGCGGCGTGGCTGTAATGCTGTAACTTAGACAGAGGGGCCGGGAGAGCAATGTGGGGTTTCGATTTTCCTATGCTTATGCAAAAAAAAAAAAAAAAAGTGTTGGTTACTGGTGGCACTGGGATCTGGGACTGTCCCTGTCCCCTTGCTGCAGGGAAAGCTGCGGAGGGCAGTGGGTACCACGGTTACGTGCTCCCTGGGAACCTGCCCACACACCCTCAGCCCTGCCGGCATGAGGAATCCCAAATCCAGCCCGAATTCCCATGCCAGCAGCAAGCACAGCTGGCTCACGGGAGGCGATGTAACCCTGCGGCATGCGTCAGAGCCAGGCCACTGACCTGGCCGTGGGGGAGCCCCTGCTGCCCCTCTGGCTGCCTCCCATCACCGTCCCGTACGGGCGGCAACCTCTTTGGTTGGGCACCACAAGGGTGTGCGGTGCCCAGGAGACCCGGTTACTCCAAATGCCACGTGAGGCAACCAGCTACCGACAGCCAGAGGTACCTTTCCTGCCCCTTCTTCAGCTTATTCATCTGCAGCAAGATCCCCGTGCTCTGGGTCACTTGGGGGAAAGGAAAGGAGGATGAGGGGACGGAAAATGCCAGATAACATTGCTTCGCAATATTCCCACCACCAAGGGACTGAGTAGAAATTGCTCCTTTCTCCAAATCTCAGTTAGAGCTTTCAGTATGAACTAAGTCGTTTCTTAATAAAAAAAAATAGTCATCGTGTGTCAATCCGCTCTGGGTGAAAACATGGGAAAGAATCATAAGAGACATATGATGCTTTGCCACCAGCTGCATGTGTCGCCACTCAGAGAGGATGAAAGGAAGACCCAGAGACCGGTGGCAGGGTCATGCCAAAGGCTCCTGAGTCCCTTTTGCAGCTAACGCGCTTAGAAGTGCATGTCATACATCTGGGATTGTCCTGAACGCCGCCTTCGCTTCAGCCACCATCACTGAGATTTGCTAAGAGGAGCAAAGAATTGAATGGTGAGGTCAGGACAAAAGAGCAAACAAAACAAAACAAAACACGTCTCATAAAAAGTACATCTCATATGTAAACATACAGGAAAGGGGGGGGTCTGTCAGGCACGGGATCAGCCACGTTACTGTTTTAAAAATGACGACAATGACAAAAATGAACAATACAACCTCTGTCGTCAACAACAAATAATAATAATCACATCACAGCTCTTGTTCACATGGCTGACGCCGGCCGACCCGCGAGGAGTGCGCAGTCCCCCCGCGTGCCCAAGTCCCCGCGGTTGTGCTGTAAACCAGACTCTCACGTGCCATGCGCGGTGCTGGCGTCGTCCTGGAGCTCTTTGGTGGTCAAGGGCCCTACACTGGTGGGGAGGGAAGGAAAGGAGACAACGGGGGTTTTTTCTTTTTTTTTTTTTTTCTTTTTTATTTTCAGTTCAGTCTTCCAGCATTGGCAGAGAGATGGCTTGGATGACTCCCTGGTCTTTTCTCTTCTCTGAAACATTTCGCAGAAGAAGGGTGAGCTTTTCGTAACTTTTGAATGCTTTGTGTGGGGAAGAGGTGCGCGTGAGATGACTGAGAAGTATTCTGCAAGAAACAAACATCTGATTCCACGTGTCCTTTTTTTTCCCCCTATGTACAATCCACATACATACAAAAGGAACCACATCAAGCAACAAATTCAAGCCTTGTGGATGTTCATCTTGAAATGTAACGTAGGTCTTGGTCCGTCTTTGCTTGATGTTTGCCCATGCTTGCACGCAGAAGATCCCAGTTTGCTTTTGGTTTGGGAGACTTTGGTTTACCCTTTCCCTAGGCATCATTTTGCTCTATTCACTACCAAAAGGAGTAACGTAACGGTGGCTGTTTAAGTTAAAGCTATCGGTGCCCAGTTGAGTTCCTCTTAGTAGGGTCTCCAGACGGACTCATCCATCCTCCCAGTAGTCGTCATGGTCGTCGGCGAGTTACTGTGGCTCCCATCTGCATCCACCCCGTCGTTCTGACTACCCAGGTTGGGATTCATTAAGTTGTTCCCCGCTGAGGCACTTGTACAAGAAGAGAGCATCCGGGTGGGGGAGCGCTCACCGCCCGCCACCATGGAGAACTGGTAGGAGCCCGAAGACGTGCCGTAGTACAAATGGTAGGGAGAGGGGTTGGCCTGGAAGGGTCCACTTTGGTTTTGTGTGGAGCCGGGGTAGGGGGGTGGCAGGTAAGTGTGGTGGAAACGCGTTGTGGTGGGCATGCTGGTCATGCTGATGCCCCCGATGCCGGTGGCGGAGGGCGTTGCGGTGTAAGGGAAGGCAGCGGACATGGCGCCGGGGTAATGCATCCGCGGGTCGGAGAACCTGGTCTCGGTGAGAGCCGGCAGCGTTGGGAAGGAGCGATCGAACTGCCGGGGGTCAGAGAAGGGGCTCAGATCTGATGTGCCTGTTGAGGTGGAGGAAGAAAGCGGGTGGTTAGAGCATTATCCTTGAGGCTTGTAGAGTTTGTCCCACCTCCTGCCCAAGGAATTAAAGTCAGAGGAAGAAGCATCTCCTGGATCTGTCAGGGCAGACAGAGCTGAGGAACTTAAAGTATAAAAACCCTAAACCCGTTTGTTTAAGTTGTTCCCATTTCCTGTCCTAAAATTTGTTGTTTCCTATCCAAGAAGGGACACAACTAAGCTGACTTCTCTAAGGGTCGATTCATCTCTGGCAGATTAAAAAAACACACCCCATAAACACAGAAAAAAACTGTTTAGCCATTACATCAGCTGTGTAGTAAATAAATGGATGCAGGCCCCAGACGGCCGGTCCCTGAGATGGTCGGTGGTGTATATACACACACACGGAGATGGAGAGGAAAAGCTGGAGTCCAGACCAGCCTGCTAAGCCTTCTTGTGGGTGGCCTGTTCGTGCTGATACCATCAGGGGATGGAGCTGATAAACACACAGCTGAAAACTCCCAAGCTAGGAGCCACAATATCCCTCTGCTTGATTTCTCTGTGTATTTTGCTCCTTCCAAGAGGATAAAGAGAGTGAGAAATTCAGGCTTTCTTCTTGCTGGGGGAAGGGAGACTTGGGGCAGCATGGTGGGGACGTTACCCAGCTCTCGGATGCTGAAGCCCCCAGCGCCTTTTCTTGGGGGAGCTGAACCCAAATAGGGTCGCAGCCAGCTTGTAACTGGAGAGAGACCTCTGCCCAGTGCCACTGGGTCCCATCCTCCTGTGGGAAGCCAAGGTTACAGATTGGAACCCAGAATAGCAGATCCTTTGAGGACCTCAAGGCTTTTCTGTGGCTCTCAGCTGTCCCAAGGCTGGTGCCATTTCCTTACAGAGCCCAGCACACCCCCGGCCATGGCACACCTGAGACAGAGAGAAACTAGTTTTGCTCTCCGAGGAGAGACACGAAACCCCTGTCCTTGAGTGCCAAGCTCTGGCACTGGTTATGCAGGAAGACATGGCTAGAAATGTTGTGACTGCGCCTTTCTCACCCTTTTAACACCCCTCATGAGACGACAATCTCTAGAAAGAGCAGTTCTAGCCCAAAGCGCTTGGCTGGGACTCTGAGCTCAAAGCCTTGGCCAGCTGGAGGTGGCTCTTCATCCTTTCTGTTTGCCCCCAAGTCCCCCGTTTTTCCCTTGTTAAAAGCAGAGGCATCACACCTTTCTTTGGTAGTGGAATGTCATCTGGCTGCAGTGATTTTTTTTGGTCACATCGGCTGGATTTTGAATCAACTCTGAGCAAGAAAATGTCTGAAGCAAGTACAATAAACGTGCTTGTTGGTTTTAGATATGCATATGTATAATAGACACACATTCATATGATTGTGTGTTTGCTATGCACGCATAGGTATGTGTGTTTTATATGTATTTATTATGATGAAGCATTTTTAACTTCTCAGGGCTGGTGTTCCAGGCCCTGCAGCATTCCCCCAGGAAAAAATACTCGAGCTACTCCCTTCCAGCTAACTAGTGGCACGGGCTTGCTCTGGAGGGGCAGAAGATAGGGAGGGGATTTGATCTGAACCTTCTTTCTCATCCCAGGTGAGTCCTTCAGCCATCGGCCGCGGGAAGGAGAAGTAGAGGAGAGGTTCCTCCCTCCCCTCTGGCCGTTTTGCGGGCGATCGGCAGCGCCTGCCTTCCCACGCAGGCTCCACCGAGGAGAAAGGCGGGGGAGCACCTGGTTTGTGAACGTGGCTGCGGCTTTGGTGCCAGATAAGAGAGGAGCAGCTCAAAGCTGTCATGAACCGCACCGCTCTGCACACACCCGGGGCTGAATGCAGCCGAGCCCTGCGTGGAAGCGGCTGCCTGGCCGCAAGGGCTGTCCCTCTTGCATGCCACGCGGAGGGGTAGTGTGCTTGGGCTGGCTGGAAAAGCACTACGCTGCGAAAAAACGCTCACAACTGACCAAACCAACCTGATTTCACCTCCCAGCCTGCCAGCAGGACGCTCTGCCCCATCCCAAAGCCACGTTGCTGCCAAAGCAGCACCAAAACTGCTGTCAGGCGGTGCGAGCTGAGGTTTGGAGACCAGCTCTGCAAGAAGCAGCTTGACCAGAGCCTGTAGCTTTAGCAATCCAGCAGTATCACAGGATAAGGGGACAAAAATCCTGGCTGAACTTGGACTGGAGAGAAAAAGTGTTATTTTCTCAATGTTTCCGCCTCACACACACACGCAGCCTGGCCACTGCGGTCCAGGTAGCTGGACTGTTTTGCCATACACTGAGAGAAAGCAGCCTCGAAATCGTCCCCCAGCCCCCCAAAAACCCAGACTGCCGCACACTGCCTTCCCCAGAGCAGATGACAATCTCTAGCGACCAGACCGCGCTCCTTCATTAAGCTTTCACATGACCATAAATAATATTCCATAAAATGCAAATCGAAATAAAACCTAAGTGCTCAGGGCACATTTCCCTTTTCCTCTATAACACACTCAAAAGGTGGTGGGTTTTTTTTTAAAAAAGCTATGTTTTATTGGCCTGAACTTGCAACGTTTGGCAATGGGTCCTTGCTACTAATTTAAAGGCAAGCGTGTAAGAGTGTTAATTGCAGGCACTGCGTGTGACGAGCAAAGCACAGCAAGACCGCCAGGTCTCGACACACTCCAGCCATTGCCTGCAGAGCACCGGCGGGCAGCGGGTGAGCTCTCCGGGCGCCGGGCTTTGAATCCCCCCGGTTTTGGACAGGCGGCACTTTGGGCCTCTGTAAATCTGAGGGTGTGAGGGTGTGAATCCCTCAGAAACCAAATCATTTGGGTCTGCCGAGGAAAACCCACGGCGCCACGGAGTGAGTGGGGCATACAAGCGGCCATGACCAACTTGCTTTCATCTTCGCCGGGCTTTGGGCATTAAGTCTGGGCCAGAATAAAGCTCCATCTTTCCCCGACCAGTCTGAGGCTTAAAAAAACCCCACCCAAATAACCCAAAAAACCAAAAACCACTTGTGTATTTTGTCTCTGTGTTATCGGGTGGGTGGGTTCGGCCTTCTCAGGCTGTGGCAACCAGACACCAGGCTGCTCCGCTGTGTAATGTCGGTCTCTCTTTTGCTGTGGCTCCCCCGGGGAGGTGAAGCCCGTCCATCCCCACCGGGACACCCGGGACATCCCCACCATCAACAGGCAGGAGAGCCGCCCGGGACGCACAGGGCTGAAGCGGCCATCGCCGGGCCGAGGCACGGAGCTGCCTGGTGGAGAGCGGCCTCCCCGTTAACCACCGCCACGGCGGCCTCGGCCCGGCCCGCCGCGGGGCTCGGCGGCGGCGACCCCAGCTCCCCGCAGGGCCCGGGGCGGAGGGAGGCGGCCGCCGGCTGAGGGGAAGCCCGTTCCGCCGCCAGCAGGGGGCAATGGCCGCCGGGCCCGCGGCGGGAGGCGGCCGCCAGAGGGAGCCGCGGCCGCGCCGGCCTCGCCGCCGCCCGGGCTCGGCGGGGGGAGCCGCCAGGCGGGGACCGGCACCCGGCGGGGCGGGAGCGGGCCCGGGCCGCCAGCGCGGCGGGGAGCACTGCGCCGTGCCAGCGCTCTCTCGGCGGGGTCCCTCCTCCGCCTCAGCCCCCTCACCTCAGGGCTGCCCCTCCATCTCACTCTTTGCCTCAGGGCTGCCCCTCCATCCTGTCTCCTTCACCTCAGGGGCTGCCCCTCCATCATCTCTCCTTCACCTCAGGGCTGCCCTTCCATCATCTCTCCTTCACCTCAGGGCTGCCCCTCCATCATCTCTCCTTCACCTCAGGGCTGCCCCTCCATTCTGTGTCTTTCACTTCAGGGCTGCCCCTCCATCTCGGTCTTCACCTCAGGGCTGCCCCTCCATCCCAGCTCTATCGTCTCAGGGCTGCCCCTCCATTCTGTCTCCTTCACCTCACGGCTGCCCCTCCATATCAGTCTTCACCTTAAGGCTGCCCCTCCATCTCAGCTCCTTCGCCTCAGAGCTGCCCTTCCACCTCACGATTGAACAAGTCAGAGCCACACAGCCCCATGCCGCCATCCTGGCCGGGGGCATTGGCCCTCCTGCTCTGCACCTGAGAAGATCCTCGCTGAAACCGCCCCAGCAAGGTCCAAATAAAACATCACCATTAATACCCTCCATAACCACCTAACTCAACAGCAAAGCAACCCTCCGTCACGCTCAGCCAGCCATCAACCGGCAACCCCAGAGCAAGCACCGTGCTCAGCAAACGCCAGGGAAAGAGGAGGGGGGCGAAGTTGTACCCTCGGGCTCCGGTTTCCCTGGGAAATCACAGCCGCCGCGGGGCTTTAAACACCCGCATCCCACCATCCCCTTCCCAGCACAAGCAGAGCCCAGCGCGTCGCACGCGCGCGTGTGCTGCGACGGTCTGCGTGGAAGCCCTGCCTGGCGGGATTTACTACGGCTCGCCTCACTCGCCGGCCAGCCCCCGTTTCGCTTTTTTGGACCCTGGCAATCCGAGCTTGAGTATTTCAGTTGTCCAGTTGCCAATCAAAATATTTGAAGGAAATGTTTATTTTCTTCTCGAAATCACACCAGCTGCTGCACTAACTGAATAAGCCCATTTAGCTGTAAGAATTTAACCATTGTAAGAGTGAACCGAGTCCCCCAACTACTCCAAAATCTGACCCAATCTATCAGCGGAAATGTCAATGTTTTGGATGGGAGTTTGGGGAAGTGTGGAATGTGTATTAAATAAAAGCCATGTAAAGGTCAAAGCCCTGATTAGTAATGCCACTGTCTCCTCGTTAGGGCTGTGCTGCCCAGGGGACCGCCGAGGCCGGGACACACCCCGTTATTTAATTGTGCAGCTGCAATTTGCACCTTTTGAGGACCCCCCCGAGTCTCCCCCCGCACGCGGAGCCGGATAGAAACAGGCTTTCAAAGCTGCTCACCCCCTTTCCAGATAAAACAACCGCCCTCGAGTGACACAGCAGCTTTCTTTTCGCCGTGGAGACAATATGGGTCTTTTCTTGGGTGCATGGCAAGGAGATAAACGCAAAGAGCTGCCCCTGATGGGAGCCGAACTTCGTCCGGCTCGCGGCAGGGTGGCGAGGGCTGGCGGTGAGCGCGGAGGTGGGGAGGCAGGTTCGGGAGGCTGCCGACCACAGAGGTTTCTCTGGGTGTGTTCAGCCGGGTTTGGGAGCTGCCTTGGATGGACTGAAACTGGTCCCCGCGCCCGGGTCGGGACCGGTGGATCTGCTCGAGAGTTCCCCGAAAGCCTTTGCGGAGCTGAGGCGATGGACCCTGCGAGAGGTTTTAGGGACTGACGGCACTGATGTGCATCTGTCCCAGCGAAGCGGTGGGGGCTTCCACCGCCTCCTGACCCAGGAAAAGATGTGTTCTGCCCAGGGAGAGGAAAGGGCAGCAAAAGCAATGTCAGGACCTCTTCAGTGCTGCAGGGCTCAATGTACAGCAGTTGGAAGAGATCATCTAGGGCTGTGCAGTGACGTACAGAACCTGAGCAATTCCACAGCACCCCAAGATACCACCCTCTGGTCCCCATATTTTAGAGATGTGGGGAACATGCAATGGCTCATTGAATAAAGTCAGCAATAAACCTAAGCATGCGTGTACATTACACAACGCACACAAATACTCATAGTGCGGGGTACACACAGAGAGAATATAGGGAATTTAAGGGGAACTTGATAGCGTGGCACTCTCCAAGTGTATAGAATATATAAATATCTTCAGTCTGGCCGTATATCACCGTTTTATTTATATGCATCTACATGCCTTGCAAAATTGTCATGAAAAATATAGCCCGGGGAGAAAAAAACCTCCTTTCCTGTCTTATGCCACGATGATTGACGACAATATAAACACTAATGATACTTTATGCTTCTGTATATAATACACATGCATGTGTGAGACGGAGCCTGGACAGAAAATCTCTCTCTCTGTATATACCTTTGGCTATTTTTTCTCTACTAGTTTCTGTGATGCTTGGACCTCCATGTTGTCTTTCGGCATTTTTCTGACCTCTCTTCCTCTCTGCTTCCTTCCCCTGATCATAACGGCTCCATCTGGGAGCACGGAGAAGGCAGGTTGCCAAAGATGGAGAGAATCTCCTCTGTACAGGAAGGTGCAGGAGATGCATTTGATCTCTGAAGACCCAGCTCATCTCTAGAGAAGGCGCCGCTCTCCTCCCCACCCACGCACGCAGGCACGCTCTCACGCCTCTGTCACATATGTGAACAAGTTCATTCGTTTCCAAGTCAGAGCCAACTAAAAAAGAAAATGGCCCCCTTCCTCCCACCCCACGAAAAATAGAGCAGAATTTATTTTGGGGGAGGAGGGGAGGTGTTGAAAAAAAATGAGGGTGTGAACAGCATCCGTTGTTACACGCCCATGGAGCAATTGTTCTGTATCTGATATAACCAGCTCACGAACTGGGTGCAAGTACTTCCTCTGCAGAGTTTGAAAAAAAAAAAAAAAACCCAACAAAAAAAACACCCAACCAACCCCAAACCAAAACACAACAACACACATGTCGCTTATCACTGCATCGCCAGGCACCACCTCAAGACTGCCGAGCACGTTTGCTGCTCACTTTTCTAATTCTCTCCCCGTACCATGTGCTGCCGTGCAGACGCACGCTCAGCTCCCAAACCTACCCCGCTGAGCATCACAAGCCTTAATGCCACTCTCCCGGGTCCTCTCCCGGTACTTTCAATCGGACTCCAAACATGCTGGGCAATAGCCTCCCGGTCTATACAGGCGGGCAGGACAGCGAGGCAGGGAAATTCCCAAGTATTCCCGGCTCAGTGAATCACACACCGCATCTCAACCTCCTCTGCAAAGTCTTCAAGCTCCACTGGGATGCTCCCAGTTGGACCCTTCTGGGGAGGACCTTGCTTCTAACATCCAGTCCGGATTTATTCAGGGCCAGTTCAGCCCCATCTCCTGTGCCAGCACTGTCCTTCATAGCTTACATTAGCTCCTCTCTCTCCCTGATGTTTACCCCCTGGATATATTTATACAGAGCAATCAGCTCCGCTCCCAGCCTGCCTTTTGCTAGACTAAACAAGCCAGGCTCTCCCAGCTCCCTCTCCCACCACAGCCGCTCTCCTTCCCTCGCCGTCCCTCTGCCCGCATCCCCCTGCCCGGCACGCACCGCGTCCGGCTCGATCCCCGCCGCTCCATCCCGCAAAGCTAATGAATAAACTAACGGTGCTAATTGGAGCGGGTGGGTGGGCTGAACGGGAAGCGCTCCCGTGATTGCAGGCACTCCCTCTGGCCTGCCCGCGCTTTGCTCTTTACCTGTATTCAAAGGGTATTAAAAAAAATTAACAAGCCCTGACTACATAAAAGGAAGTTGCTGAATTTACAACCCAGCCTGCAGCTAGACCACCTTGCCTGCCGAGCAGGTTTGGGCCAGGCCAAGTCTGCCATGGGAAACCCACTGCGGAGCGGCGGGCTGATAGGGGAGGCCGACGGGGCGAGAGGAGACGGGGCTCCAGCCCCGCTCTGCCGCTCCTGGGCTGCACCGCAGCCACGCACAGCCCGGCAGTGCCCTCCCCGCAGCGGGACCCCCGGGCTGGAGGCGCTCCCCACGGGCAGGCTGAATCCGGCAGCATGGAGCCCAGCGCATTCGAAAATCCCATGTCAAAGGCAGGATGGCATCCCTGGAGCCCGAGGCGAATCCAGCCGGGCTCGCTGCAAGTTCATCTGTTATTTCGCTCGCCTGCTGTTTCGTTGGACGGGCAGCACTTCGGCACCCTGAGCTGTGGCTGGGGGGCGGAGGCGGCTGCACGGCAGTGGCAAAAGCCGCGGTCGCGGGTGCTTGGACTGTCTCTCGGGGGATGCTCCCGTCCGGCACTGGCCCGTGGTTCATCTTTGACCGTTACATGCCAAATTCATTTAAGGGACATCCACTGGGCAGCGGGCAAACGCAACTGAGAGGAGCGGAGAAGCAGTTTAAAGATAGGCACAGAAGCCCGCGGAGCTGAAAGCAGGCAGGAAACCCATCTTCAGCGTGTTCCTTCCTCTGAGGCTGAAGCCGAATCCCACAATATGTTTTCTTCCCACTAATGCTCGCCTAGCTTCCTTTGGAAACAATTTAGTCTCTGCCCGTGGTAGAATGTTTTTATCCATTAAGAAACGGATATTTTAAAGAAACCATAAGTCAATCTGGACAGGGATTAGGAAGCAGCAATTCAGTGCATTTGCTGGGCCCATAATTCAGGACTTAACCTCAGAGCAGCCACGTTGCATTTCGGAAACAATAGGGCACTCGCTGCTTATGCCAAGAGGCTTCTTAAAAGTAATGTAATACTTTAAAAATGTATATTTAAAAAGAAAAAGAGAGAGATATTTTACTTTAAATGCATATGGTGAGGCACTCTGCTGATGACTGGCCCACGTTAAACACATCGCACTGGCTTTAAGTAACGGATTGGAAATCAAGCTGGTTAAAGCTGAGCAGTTTCCAGATCAGGAGATCTGAAAGCTCTTCACCAGCAAAGACGACGTCTCCCAAACCATTCAGCAGACATTAAGGCAGGGAGAGGCAGGACGGAGTTTGCGAAAGGATCCAGCGCTTACTGCTCTCCCCGAGAAGTCAAGGGCATTCGGTTTCGCTGGAGCAATACGAAGAGTGTGCAAGGGGATTTTAAGTGCATTAATCAAAACAGCTTGCTCCGTTACTGAGTAGATCAAATTTAAAATCACTTTGCAATTGTCCCCGTGTACGCAAGGCCCCTACATGCTGCCGGACAATGCACACAATTGCTTTTGAGTGGTTGAAGATGTTTCCACCACAAAGCTAGAACACAGGAGCCGGCTGCGTGGGCGGTCCTCCTCTGTTGCAATGGGAATAAAACGGTTCAGCATGAACCACTGCTGAAACACGGGCAAGGGCAAAGCTTCGCGCGGAGAATGGGGGGCTGCTGGGACCATCCCGGTTCTCCCCAGGAGGACATACGTCTGTCACCATCCCACTTCCCCAGAGCAAGGGGGCCCCAAGAAGTAGCCGAAGGCGGGCAGAAGCAAGTTCCTTTAACATCTTGCTTCACTTTTGAGAGCTACTTGATTTTTTTTTTTTTTTTTTTTTTTTTTTAAGAAGACAAAACTCGAAATGAAGCAAGCACGCAAGGCTCTGGCTTCGCGTGCCCCGTAATAAGGAACCATTTCAAGCCATCCTAATGACAGCTTGCTGTCTCGCTGCGGAGACGGGAGAGCCGGGATTTCAAAACCTCAGATTTTCCAGACCTCACTGGAGAAGTATTGGGCCAAATCCTCAACGGGGGCAAATGGTTCTGTGCTACTGAAGCCAGGGAAGCAGCACCAGGGATGCTGAGGGTCTGCCCTGCCTGGCTACTGGGCCTGGCTCTCATGACAGATAAGCTGGGTGAACTCAGAATTACCCTATTTTCCCCCCAAAGCAGTGGAAACGGGAATGAAATCTGGTCTGTGGAGGGATGCAAACGCCTGTCCCGTTCGCAGACAGGCGTGGGAAGGGATTGATTCGCTGCCCCTCTGCTCGGGGTAAAGTAAGACTGAAGCCACTGAAATACACTGACACGGGGCAGTGGGAAACCGGCGCGAGAGCAGGATCTGACCCGCTCGGCCGCGGTGCTGAGCACGCTCTCCTCCCATGTTTCCTGGCATGCCCTTCAGAAACGATCGGTTTTCTCTTACCGGGAGGTTTTTGGTTTGAGACCATTTAACCTCAGGATGATCATTTTACATGGGGGCTATTTATAACCTCCGGGGGCTGCTTTACTGAAAGTCTCCTGCAAAATGGCCGAGGGCCAGATTCGTCTCCCATTTACACCAGCATCCTTGCCGTGATCTCCACTGCGGCCACAGCCTTCGCTCCCGGGAAGGAAAGACAGTACTGGGCCAGAGCAAACACATCTCCAAAGGACCCCGATTCCTCCCGAAGATCAACACTGTCTCCCACACGTCTGTCTGCTTCAAAGCCCGAACCCCACGTGCTGCGTTCGGGGATTTGAGGTGCCCGAATCCCCCCCCCCCTCGGTGACCGAGGCTGTTTCTGAGCATCTCGCCTCCCCAGCCTGGTTTTGCCAGAAGCGGATTAGGAAGCGTTTGTGCAAACTGCTCGGTCAGCAGAAGCGGGAGGCCAACCACCTCCGGCGCGCGAGCGAGCGGAGGGCTGCTGGGCGTAGGTGCTCGCGGAGGGAAAACCTTCCTCGCCCCCCTCCCCGGCCCCCTTCTCGCCCGGGAACGGGGATGCAAAGATGCTCAAAACATTAAGGTTGGGAAACACCCAGGTAAAGGATCGCAGGGGCCGCGTGAACTCCTGCCTGCCCTTTTCGTCCCTCCTAACCGGTATCTCGTTATGCTTTTTGCTAATCGGCTTCTTGTGTGTGTTACCTAAGAACGTGCCAAGTCGTGAGAATTACAGGCCTGTTAACTCCTGTGTTGTTCTTGGCACGGGCCGGGCTCCACTTGCTTGGGTAAAAATTACGATCTTTGTGAATAAGCTGTGTGTGTGTGAGAGAGAGGGTTTTTTATTATTATTATTATTTTTATTATGATTGGTTGCAGTCAGCGTCGTGTCAAAAGGACGGGGCTGAGATTAAAATTACTGAGCTGATTCTGCTCCCAGTTACGCTGGTAAGAACCCGCAGTCATTTTAAGACGGTTCCTCCAACTTGGGAAGAAGGGAGCCAAGAGCAGAGCGTGCACGAACTGCCTATTGCAGCATTCCTGGTACTCTGGATTCACGCCACGGGAACGATTTGAGATGGCTAATTTTGTGTGTCTCCACTCCTGCTGTCACTTGACATTTGGGAATTTGGCACGGACAGTAGCTTGTGGCCAGTTTCATTTTTTGCTTGTTGAATTTGTGTCATCACCTGATTCTTTGCTCCAAACGACGCTCTTTGGGTTTCTGGCACTACGGGGGATTGGGCTAATTTAAAATACGCATCTTTTTTTTTCTCTTCCCCCAAGAATCTCTTTCTTTATTATGCGGCCGCTGGGATGAGCCTATAAAGCTCTTTCTCTCTCTCCCTCTCGCTTTTTTTAACAAAAATCAAATGATAATCCTACACAAAATGCCCGGGTTCTTCTCATATACTCTGCTAATATCAATGAAAATTCCAAGCATAAAGATTTGCATTTCAATGAGAAATAAATTAAATTTTCACTGTAATTTGGGGCTGGGAGGAGCGGGGCAGCTTTTACAGTTTAGGTAACGTTTTCAAACATGTTTTTGCGCCAGAGACACCCTCTTTGCCAATGACACCGAGGTTTTCAAACATCTACATCACTTCTGAAAACGCAGCGTAAAGGCTTTTGAAACTTTTCAGTCTGAAACCTTCCGATTGCCAAAACTCAAAGTGAAACCAGCTTAAATACTATCCCTTAGATCCCGTTGGGATTGCTGCTGATTCCCAAAGGCAAACACCACCAAGATGAAAAATGCATGGAAAAAGAGCGCGTTTCAGGTGCGGACAGGAGGACGGTCTCTCTTAATACGGGGGGGGGGGGGTTGTGTGTGTCCGGCCGTGCCGAGACGTGCGGCGAGCCGGGAGCGGGAGGGCAGCCGGGCATTTTCAACTGCAACGCGTAGTCGCGGGGCTGAAATTCAGGCGCACGGGAATTAGCAGCCCGACCTCTCTCGGGTAACTCCGGTGGCAATTCCTACCTCTTTCCTGGCAACAGGCTACCCTGCAGATTGGCGGGGAACGCCCGAGGGCGCCGCTACGCTGACGGCAAATACGGGAAGAGCAAAGCCTCTGTACGTGTGTGTGTGCGCGCGCGCACGCGTGCGCCCATGCAGGTGTGCATACGTGTGGGGAATTATGCTGGAGCCGGGTGATGGATCACCAGACTTGGCATAAACGCAACGCAACAAGATAAGAAACCATTCGGATTAGCATGTAAAGTATAATACACCCTTTCTAGTTGATGCTTAACTGTCTGCGCGGGCGCCTTCATGTCAAAGAAGCTGCTGGATTCAAAGCACGTTGCTCTGATCTCCCCTGCGTTCCTGCTGAAACTGCTTGGTTTTTCCTATACCTAATGGCACAGGGAGAGAAATCGCCCGGGTTTACGATTCAGCGAGGCACCTGCTGATTTAATGGGTGCAAAAAGGCTTCCAGGGTCAAGGAATCCACCCAACCCCCTCCCTGGGCCGTCCCTGCAGCGGGACTCCTTACTCAGGGCAGAGCTGGACTCCAGCCCTAAAGCGCCATCCGCCGGGAGGTGGGGACGGCTCCGCTCCCTGCCCGGCCGTGTCGGGAGCACGAAGGTTTCGGGGTGCGACGCCGGGCTGGGGCACCCAGCCAGTTACCTTGTATTGGAGTTTGAGCCTGGGACCCAAAGTGGCTCGGGGTGCTGAGGGATCCGCGGGGGTTGGGTGTTGTTGGGGTGACTCTCATGGACTGGCGCAGCCGTTCCAGCTCCCCGTAGCGGTCGGTGAAGGGTTTGGCTTGGTCTTCTAGCTTTTGTCTGTGCCCTGGAACATGATAAGAGAGTCTGATATCTAATCGGTTACCCTTTGGCTCCAGCACCCCGGTTAAACACAAACTCAGCGCAGTCTCCATCTTTGTGGTTCGCTGTTCTTCACATGGGGGTGATGCGTGGCGGCCCCGGCGGAGACCGGCTCTCCGGGGGCTTTGCACGGCACACGCACACGGGAAGACCTCGCAGTTCAGACAGATGAAACCTGCTGGAGAAGGGACACAGACCGACCCACGCAGGAGGCCCCACATCACCCGGCAAGTCAGCGTCGGACCGAGGAGCAGGATGTGGGCGCCAGGGTCAGGATGCCCCGTGCCATGCCTACACCAGCCCTCGCTGGCTCTGAACCAGGAGAGGAGACACCTGCAAGGCAGGAGGAACCCCATCTCCTGGCAGGGCGGCAACCGGGGAAGCAGCAAAGGAAATATTGAATTTAAAGCATTTTCGGCAGCGTTTGCTCAGTCCACAAAGAATAAACTCTCATCTTACTCCGGCTCAGCCCCCAGCTCTGCCCACCCAACGGGGCCGGAGCCGAGCAGGGCAGGAGGAGGCGCGGGAGGAGGGATGGGAGCAGCCCGTCCCGTCCCACACCTTGGCCATCTCACTTTGCTTCTCTCTGTTCCTCTTCTCCTACCCGTAAAACGGGGAGACTATTCACCCGCCTGCCCCGGGCAGGGCAGCAACTAATGAGCATTTGTAAAGCACTCCCAGCTCCTTAGGTAGCAGCTGCTGGAACAGGGCAATAATTATTAAATTTATGCTAATTGTCCCGAGGCAAGAGGCGCATGAAATACACTTGATACATAACTTTCGCATTTTACTATATTAATCATCGCCGAACGGCTTCACTCTCTCTGGGCCGGATTCCAGTCTCAGTTACACCCGCACAAAGCTGGAGGGACTCCAGAGAAGCCGGAGCTGCTTCAGTTTTACATCGGTGCCGGGTTCAGACTTTGGATTCTCCTTGTTCTTTACCTGCCGCAGCCAGACGGCCCTGCAACACCCCCAGCTCGTTGCACCTGCCATGAAAGGACCTTTCCCAAGGTGGCAAACGCCTTATCCCGGCGTCATCGAGAGCAGAGCTCGGGGGCACTGGAGGTGTGCGGGCACGCCGGGGCGGTGGGAGAGGAGCTGGGAAGAAACCCTTCCGCAGCTCTTCTGAGAGCTGAGCCTTATCAGATCCAGCCCTCCGGCCCAACATCCACCAAGACAAGCTCAGTTCTCGGTGGCTTTTAAGAAGAAAAGCGACGCATCTGAAAAGCGCAAAATGCAGCCACCTCTTGCTCGCACCCCCCCTTCCCTCCCCCCCTCACATCTGCGCAGCCTGAGCTCGGTGTCCATTTATAGCAAACTCACAGAAAGTCCCCAGACTTCCCCCTCTTTAAATCTGATGTCTGATATCTTCTGATCTCGCGCTTGCTTGGCTCCTCGAGCTCCGGCTGCCCTTGCCAGGCTGTCTGCGGAGACGCCGGACGGCCCGGGTGGGAGAGGAGAGCATCGACTCCGGAGGGGATCCCGCGCTCCCAGCTGAGCTCCCAGTCACACCGTCGTGCCACGGGTATCCCAACAGCAAACCGCCCCCGCCACGGTTTTTGAGGGGTTCTGACCCCCCCCGGGAGCTCTGCATCCAGGTGAGCCCCACCGTCCCCTCCAAACTCTACAAGCCCCAGGCTCCCGGGCGTGTAAAAGTCCAAGCGGAATGAAAACACGGTGACACCAGAGAACAAAACTTGGTCAGGACAACTGCCCAGCAGAAAGCAAAAGCCAGCGGCACTTTGAAAACGTATTTTCCCTGCTCTGTGAAGTAAACCAAGGAAACCTCAAATCAACACCCTAAACTATCTCTTCTAATCTCTGCGCGCCCCTGGACCTCGGGCATCTCTGCGTTATCTGAGGGCCTTCGGAGACGTGAGCAGCATCTGCCACACGGCGTTTGTGCCTTCCCCAAGGGGGAACGCGTGTGCAGCGAGGTGTCTTGTTTTGGTCCGCATTTTATTATTTCAGTATGCATTTGGGCACAGAAGAAGAAAAGTAGGTTTGCGTTTTTACCTTTAACGCATTTCCTCAGACAGAGCTTAGCAGAGAAGCCAAAAGGACTTCAAAGACCGAGTTCCACAGAAATTTAATGGAAACGAAATTCTCTGCCTCTGTCTCAGCTGAAACCCTATCCTGCAGTAGTATCTGGCATGCGACGGAGAAAATCCTGAAAAATAAATCAAGTGATCTCTACGCTGATAATGTTTTTAAAGATTATTCAGCCGTACGACTTAACCGAGGGCTTCATGTGGCTGCATCACGGTGCGCTGTGGTTGCTCCGGTCCCCGTGCTGCCTGAACGCAAACGCAGCCCCGTGGGGATTTTAAGCCTCAAGTAAATAGCGGTGCTGTACTTACACCTTCTAAAAGGGGCTGGTTTGCGGGGAGACCCAGCAATTACCAGGAAAAAAACCCCAAACCTAAAACTATCCTGATAAAAAGAAAGTAGAAAACTTGACGCCAATAGAAGTCAAGGCAAACACTCGTTTAGGAGTGAAAACCCAGAGGAGAGCTGTGGTGGGATCAGGACCCTCCCCGGCTCTCCGAGACCCTCTCTGGTTCGTATCTCACCCCGTCTCCACGGGCAGCGCTAAACCATACAAAACCAGGCAGCGAATGAGTTAAAACCCACCAGTTTGGACTGCCAACCCCCTTTGGTACAGGCTGTCTCCCCAGGACTTCCTGCCGCTTGTCACTTCGAGTGAGGGACGTCAGACTTTGTCACGCAAGAGAGAATCGCTATTAATGGGTTTCTTTCATCAGAACAACCTGAGCTTTTTAATTTCTGCAGCGGTTGGCTTCATTAAAAGCCCTTCCCCATCTACCCACAGCTGTCACGGAGAGGAAACCAATGCCGTCAAGCGAACAATAGCTCATACCTTAGAGAAGAGGAAGGTGGTTTCTAGCTTAACCCAAGGACTGAGTCAAAGCCTCCCGAAGTCCGTGGGCGGATTTTCAATCGACTTCGAACCGCTCCAGACCTCATCCCAAGAACTCTGTCTGAGAAGTCTTACTCACCCCGACCTGTGAATTTTTGGGGCGTGAAACCTGCTGTTGGGTTGGAGCTTTTGCCCTTTTGCGTTTCCAGCCGGGCCAGCACCGGCTTGCAGGTCAATATTTATGGAAACAACAGTCCTCAGCGCTATAAAATGATGGCAGCTACTGACCTTAGGCACTTCTTGTCAACAGCGCGAGGGTTTTAACGCTGGATTGGGTTTCCGAATCAGTTAACTCCGATATTGAATATGACATGATGTAAACATTGACAGATCACCTACGATCCTGATGTAATAACAAGATCTGTATCAGCATATCAAACAAACGATCCCATTGAACACTTCCACAGCTGGAAGAGCCGATGTGAATTTGACACTTTAGGCCAGTAATAAGAAGCATACTGGAAGTTTTGGGTGTTTCCTTGGAATGCAGACAGCGAAACAGTGTGCGCCGTGCTGCAGCTCAGACCCTCAAAGCGATGATTGAAAGACATGCTTTCTGCATTAAAACATCTCAAAGACCAAACAGATCCTGCTCTTCCTTCTAGGAGCGCGCAACCTGACGCGGCTTCCGACGCTGGGACCCGGATGGGGTTTCCAGGCGATGGGGGGGCTGTCCACGGTGTTTGCCATGAGCAGCTTACTTCCCCAGGTGATGGAGATGCGGAATACAAAGCTGATCAAAGGCAGAAAGGGGCTCCAGGAACTTCATGGCTTGAGTGATACCAAAAGCTCAGAGCTGGCAGGTTTGATTTGAACCCCCCCGTCTGGGGTGCCTGGGGGTCCCGGTCCCCAGTTCATCTGTGTTTAGATGGGGTTACAGTTGGGAGAGAAGAGGAGCAGCACAGCCCGCTCTCTGCCCTCGGCGGGTTCGGATGCGGGTGTCACGTTTGTCCCCGTCCCCCGCCGTAGCTCTGTGCTACCAAAGGACGGGAGAGCAGATGGTGGGAAGTGGCTTGGCCCTCCCCAGACGTCTTGCTGCGAAACGCTGGCGGCAAGCTGGAGCGAAGGAAACGCGGAGCGTTTCAGCTCGGGGGGGGGATGTTCATTAACACACACACATTTGCAGATCATTTCCTTAGATCCGCTGAGGAGGAGACAAGAACCAGGAGATGGTGGCGTAGGCTGGGGCAGCAGCTCGAGCTGAGCCATCAGCGGCCACAGAGGCCCCCGCTCGTCCACCGTCAAAGCAAGGCTGCAAGGATGCCACCGGCAAGCTCCCACCATCCTCCACCCAAGGCTCTACTCAGATACGAACAGCCCAACTCCGCGGCTCAGCCAAAAAGGAGCTCACCAGCAGCGGCTCGCGCAGCCGCGCCGCGCACAACCCGGTGGCTTCGTCTCTACACGTCCGTGAGAACGCACCACAAGAAAGCAATCAGCAGCGGATACAACTCTGTCTCGATGTGCAAAACACCTTTCAAATCCCTCCTGTAGCCCTCAAAACAGGCACTTCAGAGAGACACGGCAATGCTCTACAGAGGGTTGAATTTTTTCCCAGTCTGAGTCTCGGCTAGACTATCAAGTCCCAGCATGTGCTCCAGAAACAAGCCACATGTGAAACGCCTGTGTTATGGGAACAGCAGGCCTGTCCCTTACAGCAGATGTTGGGGTGGTTTCATCTTTGCACACCTATAACACAAGACGTGAACAGCCCTCAGGTTTTCCCTGGAAACCCACCTCCGGCTCGAGACTCACCATGGGAAATTCCCGGCCGAGAAGAATTTGGTGGAGCCAGCGGAAAGAGGGAAGGGAGGACAGCACGGAGACGAGAACCGGGCTGCCGGGCAGCTGGAAGGGACTCAAACGGGACATCTCCATGGAGGATGATGAAGATCTCCACTGAGCTCCGGTGAGCGGCAGCGGCCGGCAAGTGCCGACGCTACTTCAGCCCGCTTCTAAAAGCCGAAGCCCAGAAGTTCACAGGAGGAAAACGTTAGAAGGAACTGTCCCTTCTGCTGCCGAACAAAGTCAAGCACAGATAACTCATTATTCACATGTTTGAAGTTGGCCTGCTTACGCCATTTGGAAAGAGAATCAGTCACGGCGAGGCTTTGCTTTGGTTTCCTCTGGCTTTCGTGAGACACTACCGCTACTGTCTTTCTCCGGCTCGGAGAGAAAGGGGAGTGTGTCGCAATGCGCCTCGGCTCGCATGTCCTGGCAGAGGATTTACACCGACTCGAACAACGAAAGGAAAATAATATTTAAGGGGGTGGGGGAGAGAATTAGAGAGGGGAAAAAGAAAAAAAAAAAAAAAAAAAAAAAGCTGCTAATTTATAAAGCTTTTTTAGCTGGTGGTGGTCCGAGATGAATTGGCTGCCTCTAAAAGGATGAAAATAAATATCCCTCTTTTTGAAGGAAATAGGCTGGCTCCCGGCCAGCTGGCAGGAAGCATAGAGATATGTTGCACTTACAGTAGGGGTTTTTTTTTGGTTTTTTTTTTTTTTTTTACTGTCTGAAGCTCCAGCAGCGGGAGAGATGTTCGTTCTAGGCGGGCTGGTATTGATTAGCCGGCTTTGCGAGCCCCCGGTCTCCTCTGGCTTACGGCTTAGTCCCTCGGCTTTGCCTCTGCCTCTCTCCCTGCCCGCCCTGCGCCGGGAGGCTTCTGCTAAACCCCCCGGTGGCCTTTTATCGCCCTGGGAGACCCCAAAACTAAGCCCTCTGGAAGGAAAACAAAGCAGGGCATTAATTCCGATTATTTAAACAGAAATCT
This sequence comes from Vanellus vanellus, assembly GCF_965231255.1. Lineage (NCBI taxonomy): Eukaryota > Metazoa > Chordata > Aves > Charadriiformes > Charadriidae > Vanellus > Vanellus vanellus. The sequence continues at coordinate 4,913,515 of NC_138927.1, read as the reverse complement.
CAGGTAGCATTTCCAAAACCTCCCGGGATGCGAGAGCCGTGGCCCGTGTTGAAATCAAAAGGAACATCACACCCAAACTTCCATGCAACTTCAGCACAGATCCCTGAAGGACGCGGGCTCCCCATTCCCGGGGTTTCAGCGGGGGGACTGAGTCCTTCTGGATTTGCAGAAGTATTTAAAGCACTTCAGAGCGCAGGTAAAGCTGGGGGCATTCTCAGCGGCAGACCGGGTAAATTCATCAGGTTTGAGCATTTAGCCCACTCACGCTTTGCTGCAGATCCCCGCAAGTGCTTTCCCGCATCTTTCCATCCTTAAAGACCTCCGAAAATCCAACTCTGAGACTGCAGAGTGAATTAGGTGGTTCTTAAAAGTTTTGATTTCTGGATCTGAAAATTGCACCCCGCGTATCACAAGGCAGCAGATGGGCACACGTCTGCGGGAAACGCAGCAGCTTTCGTAACAGGGTGCGAAACCCACCGGCCTCGCTGACTTCTTTGCCGTTGCTCCCATTCCCAGGAAGGCAAAATTCATTTATGGGCCGCGATCCAGTTCTCATGGAATTAGGTAAAACCCCCGATTCAAAGGTTGCAAAGCTGGGTGCTTGGAGGGAAGCAGACAGCCCTCGAGTACCTCCAGCTGGTGCTGCCTCAGTCACGTCTGAGATCAGATTTTCAACTGCGCAGAGGAGCTGTCGCTACGCACATCAGTGGAGCGATGCCAATTTACAGTGAGTTCATGCCTGCTATCTAACAACCCGAAATGGGACCTGCGTGGTACCAGTACAGCTGGTTTTTCCCAGTTAATAACCTGTTCCATTAGGGCAAGCGCATCAAATTCCTTTGGGTGACACTGGTTAAGCACACTCTGCCCAGCACGGGGAGGACCATCTGCTGGGTCCAGACCTGTGCAAGGAACGTGCCGTGGTACAGCTAATGGATACGGGATGTCTCTGACGCCGCGGGGACAGGCGGCAGCCCGCTGGCCATCGCAGCGTCTCGCCAGCCGGTCCTGCGCTCTCGGTAACACAGCGCAACCCGGATCGGCCCCAAAACTTTCCCAAGGTTTGAGGATGCTGAGCGCTGGGTTTCCCCTTTGCCCCAGGACAGAGCTGGAGCCGAGCCCCGACATTTGAATGTTAATATCCCCCGATCCCAGGATTGAGCTCCAAGCTCCATCTCCAGAGACTGGCTGGTATGTCGGATAATTACAGCTCCTGCCGAGCTTTGCCAGCACACAACAACGCAACGCTATAAGCAAGAGCCCCAGAGCAACGCTACCTGCACAGCACCCTTAATCCTCTCTGCAACGCTGCTCCTCCAAAGCCAAAAAAGCAGAGCCGTGCACGGGCGAACTGCAGGCGGAGGGGCTGCGCCCGGCTCCGTGGCCGCGGGCAGCATGGCGATGGGATGTGCTCGGCCGGGAACCTCCGTGCGGGGCAGCACAGTGGCACAGGGCTCGGCTGCTCGGCACCTTCCCGCTGCCCTGGTCCTCGCTGTGAGGGCTCGGAGGCGGGACGGGCCCCGCGGATGCTCTGCGCTTGCGGGGTCCCCTCTTTGTCCCTCCCCTCTCTCCCCCCTCTCCCACTACAGCGTGAAGATTCACTGGAAAGAGCAAGATAACATAATGCAAAATCATGTCTAAGCACCTTCCGCTGCAGGATATGATTTATCTCTGGCTGACTGCAGAACAGGTGACTGGTCTCCGGCAGCGGAAGAGAAGGGTCTTAGGAACTAAATTTCATCTCGCTCTGAGTCAAATCCTCTTCCTCCCTCCACCACATCATTAAAGTGATTGGTTGCGCCGATAAGCCCTTTCGAGGGGGGGAAACGAGATGTGTCCTGCCCTGACATCTGATGTGATCTTGTGGTTTTGTTTGACAGTTCTGGTCCTTCAGCTGTTGTCTTCCTTGAAATGAAACTTGCCTTTTAGCATCGACTCCCCCCTCCCCTTCTTTTCCAACCCGTGACCCTTCGCACCGTCCTCCTGAGCCCGCAAACCCCGCGGGGCTGCGCCGCGTTCGTAACCCCGCGACACGCAGCCCCAGCTACGGCGCGGTAACTCCTCGCCGCCGACAGCCTCCACGTACGTGCAACGCTCCCGCATCACCCGCAGCCCTGCAGGTTATTAGACCCACTTTACAAATGGGTAAACTGAGGCACTGAGGCAAAACACTGCCCCTTTGCAAAGCTCACCAACATCCTTCCCGCAATGCTCCCAACTGCTCCTTCTGAGTGCCGGCACGTCCCGTCACCTGCATCCCGCGCCAGCCCGCTTGGCCCTCTGCACATCTCCCTCCGGGCCGTGCCGCTGGACCCCGCGGGAATTTCTTTTGCTATTTATTCGTACAGCACCTGGCACAGCTCACCCCCGCGCCCGGCATCGAAACACCGCCGACATCCTTCTGGAAGAAGCCTTCGACAAAACTTAATTCTCCAAACATCCCCCATCCACCAGAGGATCCTTTTGCTCCGGTTTCATCTCTTCCAAAAGACACTATATCAATACCCACTTCTCTGATTCTGCTGTATTTTGAAAGCCAGAGCAGGAGCAGGTATGCTTCTTCCACCCCAGCTGAGAAGCGTGCACGGGGGTTTTCCCCGAAGCTTTCAAAAGCAGGAGGTGCTGCAACCAATTTCAACAAAGATCTCTTTGTACAATGCAACCAAAATAATTTCCCCGTTCTGACTCCCAATACTGCGTCGCTTCGAAAATACTGGTCATTTTTAAGTGAAATGGTTTTTGAAGTTATTATGCGCCAGGGGATTACAGAAGGAGAATCCACTATATGTGGCAAATTAAACAATTAGAAGAGTGAATTTACTGGAGCCCATATAATTTCGGTTGCTCTATTAATTAATAATTAATTAATAATACTTCTTTCGAGGCCGGGATTACAGCCCAGGCGATGCAAACCCCTGGCTTTGAGCACGGTCGGGCAACCTTTGTCCCCACTCTGCTCTCCCCCGGGGAAACGGTCCTCAAGCCCCCGACACCGGGCGTCCCCTGGGGCGTCCCCGTGGGTGTCCCCTGGGGCGTCCCCGTGCCCTGCCGAGGGGCGAGCGGGTCCCGCGTGGGGCTTTGGGGAGGGAGGGGAGGGGGGGTGTCTCGCACAGCCTGACCCACAGAAACCCAGTGCCGGGCTGCTTTTCTCCCCGTGGGATTTCTATCCACCCACCCCGCCCAGAGCTGAGCCCCGACCCCCCCTCGCCTCGTCTTTGCAGGATTGGACCCCGAAGGGGTTAACTGGATAGCAGTGCCTATAAGAAATGAGAGGAGGAGGTAGTTTAACATAATTGCTTGCGATGCATGTATCAACAGCGGTCCCGAACTGCCTCTGCAAGAAAACAATGCCCTGGACGGTCTCGGCAGATACCAAAGGGTGCAAATTTCCCCGCTGGGATCAAAACACATTAGCGATGGGAATACAAACAGAGAAACCCTCCTTCGCAGCAAGTACCGATTTGCAAGGGCTCCTGCGTGAACTCGGGAGCCCCGAGCCTCGCGCCGGCGTCTCCTCATCCCTCCCCACCGCCCGCGGGTCTCCTCCGTGCTCCCAGGGATGCGGGTTCAGCCTCCTCCTTTGCCTCCCGCCCCGCCGCTCGCTGCAAAGGCCCCGCTTAACGGGGCGTTCGGCAGGTTTTTAAGGGATCTGGTGGATGGAGGGGGAGAGCGGGGGGGTACGTCGTGCCCTGCTCGAGCTGCCTGCTGGGGCGTGCAGCGATGGCACCGACGGCTCCCAGCCCCTCACCCCCGGCTGGCCTTTGCTTGTCATTTGTCCCCATCCAAAAAGCAAACGGGACAGGGGAGGGTGGGATGGGGCTGGGCGGTCGGGGTGGCGGGGGCTCTCCAGCACCGTCCGTGCCACTGCCCCATCCCAGGCACCACCAAGCCCAACGGCAGCCGGAGGCACAGCGGAGAAAACGCCGATAAAACTAAAATACTACAATACCTCGCGTGCCCACTGAGGATTTCCCACGCCTGCCTTGTGCCAGGACACCCCAAAAAGCCTACACCCCATCCAAAGCCCTTTCACACCTCCAGGTAGGAGCCTCCGCAGGGCTGGATCAGCGCGGGGAGAAGCGGAGACCCACGAGCTCTACACAGGCTCCGACCAGCCGAACCGGAGGCTGGAGCGCAGCCGGGATGAGCCTGATGGCCCCGGGCAGCATCAGCCCAAGGGCCACCGCGAGGAAGCCCCACCGCAGGTCCCCCACCAGCGAGAGCGATGCCGAAGCTCCCGGGCGGTCCTACGGAGCCCGCGGGGGTTTCTTTAAACATCCGTCTCAAGCGGCTGCAGCGCGTCCAGAGCAGAGCGTTAATAAGGAAGCGAGAAAGCGTCCCTCCGGATTTCCTCCTCTTCCTCCCCGGGGAAGGGGAGAGGTCTCGAGAAGTGGGAAATTGACATTATTTTAAGCACCGCATTTTAAACTAGAACAAATTATAGCAATTTTACGTTGACAAATGATTGTCCGGGAAGCGGTGAGGTCATTTATTTATTTAAATGATCATGCTGGTTTGATTGATTTAGTTGTTTGGGGTTTTTTTTTTTTTCCTTATTTCCCCCCCTCCCCCTTTTTTTTTTTTTTTTTTCCCTCCCCTAATTCCCGGACAGACTGGGAAATGTCTGTGTATTTATATCTAGCTAAGGGCAAGCAGGGGAATAAAACAAAAGACCCTAATAATACCCCAAACTATCACCCCACGGGAGCACTTCAGCACCGAGCCTGCTTTTAATTACAGAAACATCTCGAGTTCAAGTTTTAGGCATCCCCACGAGGGCGCCTTTTTGCCAAGATAAAGATCTGAAGCCGTACAATGCTGGCACGGCGCAGCCCCCGGCCTGGGTCTCCATCCCGGCTTCCGAAAAGCGCCAAGACCCTCGAATAATTCATTATCTCTTCGCCCGGCGCTTGCCAAAGCCGTATCAAACCTCCGAGGGTAAACGGCGCAGCAAAGACGGGGTGGCACCGCCCCGGGCACACTGCACACTGGGGGGGTCCCAAAACTGCCCGTAGGAATATGGCAAGAGGGGGTCGTTCTGCCCTCGCTCCTCTTTGGCTCCCATTCCCCCAACCCCCTCCAACTGCCCCTCTTCCTCATCCTCCGCTGTTTTAGGCTGTCCCTCGCTGACCTGCGCCCACGGCCGCTATTCCGTAGGTCCCCATTTCCCCACGTGCCGGGAATGGGAGCGCTATACATTTTATTTCACCACCCAGCATCACGGAGCTGCCGCGCCGGAGGGCCACGACGCATCGCCCCGAGCCGCGTCCGAGTCCCGCAGAGCTCCTCCAGGTCCCCACGTTCTCTCAAAATTGCTTTGAATCATATCAAAACCGCGAGACCACCTTTTCTCCCCACGTGCGGAGGGAGCACACTGGGGATTTACACAACCCCCTCCCCCCCCCGCCGCCGCACGGGTCCACGGGACAAAGCATCCCGAGAGCGGACAGCCAAAATCCCCGCCGGGCTGGGGGGCAAATGGCAGCATTGCCGGGGGGTTCCCGGCATCGGCTCCACTCCCTGCCTTTCCCAAAGGTGCCGGCGGTTTCCCTTCCGTGAAGCGGAGTGTCCGGCAGGGCCGGGATGTGATGGGTGAATTCATGGATCAGCCACTTTTCCCAAAGGTAAGGGGGAACCTTCCTGCTTTGCCTTTCTCTCTTTTCCTCCCCCCCAAACCGGTGCAAACGAGGGAAGCCTTAACGAGATGCTCTTCGTTACAAGCAATCACCAAGGAGTCGGAAATCTCGCCAGAAACCAGAAATCAATGCTTTTAAAGAGGCGACAACCCAAAAGTTTAGCAAGGACATAACCAACTCCGCGATACGTTAAACACACCGTTTTGTACTTCTGATGCCATTTCAGCCGTTAAGGCACGAAAATACGACACTGCTGAAGGCACCGAGTTTGCTGTACGCCAGGAAAACCTGCAAGGTCGTGCCACGGGGAAGCCCCCAACGCCGAACCCCCCCCAAAACCGAGCGCGAGGGGCTGACTCAGCTCTTCGGCCTCGGCTCTGGGCGAGCTGCCTTCAAATAAACACTCGGGGGCACAGAGGCGGTTTGGGGTCTGAGCCCGGTGCTGAGCCGAGAGGGTGGCGGGGAGGGACATGGCTGCGGGGACACGCACGGACCGTCTCCGCGTGTGGCACCGTCCCAATTAAAGCACCGCAGCTTCCCACCGCAGTGCGTGGCAAACGCAATTCCCACGTGCTCGGCCTTCCACCCCCCCCACCCCCTGCCCAAAATCTGCAGGTCCAGTTGGGCAGGATGGGAGGCTCCAATTAGGGCAGCACCAGCTTATAGGGGAGGCCCGGCGATTCCCAGTTGTTAGCATCATATCGGGGTCCCTACGGAGCTTATTCTGATTAATGGGGCGGAATATTGCACCGCTTCCCTCTTCCCTGAAAAAAACGGGTTGTGAGTTTTGCTATTCCTGGTAGTAAATCTCAGGCTCATCGGCAGCCACGAGGGATGAGGAAAGGTGCGGGGGGATGGCTCGCCTTGCTAGCACAGTCCCGCGCATCCTTTTTCTCCCTGGCCTCAAGCTGGAGCATCCACTAGGAATAAAAGGAAAAAAAAAAAAACAAAACAAAACAAAAAACCAAACCCACAGCACAGACTTCTCTGAACTCAAGAAAAATGGATTCAGATGCACCTTAAATAAAAAAAAAAAAAAAAAAAACAAAAAAAACAACCAACCGAAAGTGAGAAAGGCTTTTTCCGGGTGGTTTGCGGAGGCGCCGGGGTCGGGGGAGCCGGGGCGGCGCTGGGCGTGGGATGGGAACGGAGATGGAGGTGAGATATGGGGTGTGGGCAGCGGGGCCGAGGTGTGTCCGGGCTGGACGGGGTGGTTCAGGGCGCTGCTTTTATCGGCAGGGCTTCGAGATGGATAGGGAAGCCGCAGCGAGGTATGTGTCATCCCCGGGAAGTGCTGATACAACCCCTTCTCCTCCCCGGCCGCCACCGGGGCGGCGCAAGCGCGGGGCTGGGGGCACCCTCCTCCGCGGCCGCCCCGATATTAACAGCAGCAAAGCTCTCTCCAGGCTGGATTTACAGACAGGATTTTCCCCTTTACAGCAAATCTTTCTCCCAGTTTGGTTTGTGTGGGGTTTTTTTTTTTTTTTTTTGTCTTTTTTACCCCCTATTTGAAGGCGTGAGCCCCCCTCCCCCCCAGCGCACGGGATGCTCGAGGGCAGCCAGCACCCAAACCGCAGCCTTGCGCCCACTGACCGCCGGCACCTCGGGGACACGGATGCCACTAACCCCTTGCGCAGGTGGGGACGAGGGGGTTTCCACCCTCCGCAGATCCCAAACCCATCGTTTCCCGGCCGGGCCGCGGCTCGGGCGCGGGGGGCAGGCGGGGAGGGAAACCCTCACCCAGCTGAAGCTCTCAAAAAACACGAAAGCAAAAAAGCGGCGGTTCTTGGAACCGACTCAGAGCCGTGGGAGGTGAGAAGCCGTTCCACCCGCCGGCTCTGTGCCGCGCGAGGCGGGAGACGGATCGGCGGACACTGGGCTGTCCCCTCTGGGGTGGCACCGCTCCCGGCGCGGCCCCATCGCTCCCTCCCCGGGGACACGGCCAGAAGGAGCCTTTTGGGGGGGGGAAGAGCAGCCACAGAGGGGGATTTGTGCCCGTGCAGGATGGGGCCCAGCCAAAAAAAAGCCCTGCAGGGACACGATGGAGAGCATGGGGACACGCTGCCGGCACGGACTGCGGTCACACCAAGGGGGGACACGACCGAAGGCACCGAATCTCTGACGCGCACACCCAAAACGAGCAGAGTGGGAGACACCGACCACCGTCACCGGCGCCTCCGCCAACGTTCCCACCTCCCCGGCACCATCGGCACAAACGGGGGCTCTGGGCACACTCACAGCCAGAGGGATGGTTTTAACCCCGCGTGAGCACAGCTGGGTACAGATGTGCTTCCCAACAAGGCTTACGGCGGGTGATCGCGTCCTCTTGGTCCCCCTCTCCTCCTCGCCACGGTGGCCGGGACAGCGGGGATGGGGTGGAAATCAGAAACACGGGGTTAAAGGGCAAAGGGGGTTTATAAAGGTTAAGGAAGACTGAACGGCAGCTGAGAAAAAGTCACAAGGGAGGAAGAAAAGGCATTTAAAGGAAAAAAAAAAAAAATAAAGAAAAAGACTTTACACGAGTTCCCAGGAGATGGGCGAGAAGTGCTGCCAGGGGGAGTCGGGAGGAGGAGGGCAGAAGCATCAGCAGAGAGGAGGGGAAGGGACGGGGACGGGGATGGGGACAGGGATGGAGATGGGGACGGGGACGGGGATGGCAGCCAGCAGGTGGGTGGGATGGGGGAGGCCCTGGAGATGCTCCCGTCTTCCCAGGAACAGCATCCCGTAGAGCTTCCCGCTATCCGTTTTTTCCACTTTCTGCTGCTTGTGGATTATTCGGCAAGCAGGCGGGGACAGGAGAGGGCTCTGCAGCAGGGCTGCAGCTCGGGCGAGTCGGGCTCCTGCTAAATAAATTGCTACAGAGAGAGGGGGGAAAAAGAAAAAAAAAAAAGAAGGAAATTCCACAGGAAGTTCAAATATTTTATTACTTCCTGTTTGCACAAAGTATGTCAACACTTGGCACCCGCTGCGCCATTTGTTTAGAGCTAAGGTGTCAACTTGAAAAAAAAAAAAAAAAAAAAAAAAAAAAAAGTCCTTTTTCGCTCCAGATCTGACCCAGAAAGAGCCTGAGCGCAAGGAAAAAAATAAAAAAAAAATAAAAAAAAAAAATCAAAACTCTTGGTGTGAGCGGGGCGCTCGGGAGGGAGCCCTGCAGGGGGTTCCCAGGGACCACGGCGCGGCAGCCCGGACGGTGCCTCGGCCAAAGCCATCGCCGTTATCGGCCCCTGGAGCCGCCCCTCGCTCGGCTGAGGGTCCTTCGAAGGAGGGCGCTCGGGGGTCCCCATCCCCGCGGTGCAGCTCTGCTGGGTCCCCCCACCGCCCCGCGGGGGGCTCCGCCTGTCACCCCCTCCCTCCCCCCCCCCTGCGATTTCTCCCCCAACTCAGCTTGATTCCAAACTCCTCAGAAGTTTTTGGGTTTTGGTTGTTTTTTTTTTTTTTTTTTCCTGGGCGCAGCTTTAGTTAAAAGACTTGCTCAAGGGCTGAGATGAAGCGATGGGACAGGGGTGGAAAATTAATGGGATGCTCAGAGGTGGGGCATGGAGCCCAGCCGTGTTTCTGACCAAAAAAAAAAAAAAAAAAAAAAAAAAAAAAGAAACAAACAAAAAAAACCCCAAACCTCCACGAGAACGTTTTGCTTGGAGGAATTTCGCCGCATCTGAGAAGACGATGCCCAGGGCTTTCCCAGGATACCAAGACAAATGGCCAATTCTTTCCACGTTAAGGGCGAAGGGCGCTTTTCGGCCCGCTCGCGCCGGCCCCACAGCAGCCTCCGGCGCGGGTCCCGCGCAACGGCGCCCAACGCGCACCGCGTCCCACTCATTGCCAACGCCACGGCCAAGAAAGGGGAAAAAAACCCCAAACATCTATTTTTACGTGCGCACCCATATATATGCGCATACATACACATATACGTACTTACATATATATATGTTAAAAAGTATATATAATATACGTACACACACATAAAAATTGCAATTCCTGCTGGCAGCTCTCCCCTCCCAAAGCCAAGCAGGGGAAGGCAGCGCCAGCCAGCGCCTTTGGCCCACGGCGGTGATTACCGGGGCTTTACCGGCTCCAGTTGCCGGCCGGTGAGCCCGGCGGGTGCCGGAGAGCCACCCAGTGGCAGGTTAACCGGGAAAACCACTTTGGGTTTCCACGCGCGAGTCCGGATGGTTTTGCAGCCGGTATTTCCACACCGAGAGTTTCTGCAGAAGAGTGCGGGGAGGGAAGGGCAAAGGGCACGACTTAAATTTTTTTTTGTTTGTTTTTCATCCCAGGTTCATTACAAAATGCCAACCAGTGCGGCAAAGATGGGGTTTTGTTCTTTCCCCCCCCCCCCGATGCAAGACACTGGGTTTTCACCAAACATGAATTGAAGCGCCAGGGTCAAACCGGGCATCGAAGTAGGACCTCTACTGCCAACAAATCTATGATCATCCGAAAAAAAAAAATCCCCGAAAGCCACAACTTGGGGCTGAACTCCTTCGATCAGCAATTTACGGGCTGTGGGGGTGCAGGGATGGAGGAGAGATGGCCCTTTGGGGTCCACACGAGGTGAGGGCATAAGCGGTGAATCAACACCGCACAGACCTCCTTAAGGAGCTGCACCTCCGGCACAAATGTTTTGAAGTCCACAAATCATGAAAACAAAAAACAAAAAAAAAAAAAAAAAAAAAGAAAAAAAAAAAAAGGAGAAAACTGCTGACCTTGCAGCCCGGACGGCGTCCCGGGGAGGGCATCCCTCGGGCACACCGAGCCAGAGCCAGGCCAAGCCGCTCCATCCTCCGGTTTTGTCTAATTACGCCAAACGAAGGCACGGCCCCAACCCAACCAGCGCAGGGCGCGCGTGCCCACGGCTCAGCCCCCCCTCCTCCCCCCCCCCCCCCCCAGCTCCCCGCCGGGCTACAAAGCCTTCGCCTCCCTATCAGAAAATTTAAATTAAAGATGGGGAGCGATGGGCTGAGATGTTGAAATTCCGGAGGAGCGGGTGTGATTCAGCGGGGGTTCGGCCAGCGCCGGCTATCGCTGGAGTCAGAGCAAACCAAACGCTAAGAGTAGTAACTATCTCGCCTCGTATTATTATTTATGTATTCCTGATGATTATTATTATTATTATTAGAAAGGCGATCTGATGCGGCGGATAAGGGGCTGAGCCAGGAGTCAGGAGACCTGATTTCTATTCCTGACCTGGAAGAGTTGTGAAATTCCCTGCCCAAAACCTTGCCCGCTTTCCCCTCCCGGCGCCGGCGCAGCCCGTTCCCACCGCGCCCCGCGGCTGCTTGCCGCAGCCCCACGGCAGCCACCTGCCTGCTCTTTCGGGCTTAAAAGATGATGAGGGGGGTGGTGGGGTTGGGGGGGTGGTGGAAAAAAAAACCCAACCCAAAACCCAACAACCAACAAACCGAGAGCGCTGCATCGCCTGGATGCCGGCTTTGCAAATCCAGCCTGGCAGCTCGACAGGCTGCCGTAAAGCCTCTCCCGCTGCGAAATAAAAAAAAAAAAAATAAAAATATCAAGTTGGGGGGGTGGTGGGGGGGGGTGGTAATGGGGGGAAGAAAATCCAACAAACCCCTCCGCGAAGCAAAAAACCCCCCTCCCCCTGGCCCCACCTCAAGGGGGGGGCGCCGATGGCCCGACGACAGCGTCCACAGAAAATATTTTCGAAAGCGTATTTAGAAGGATCAAACTGTTTCCCTTCAATTTGGGCACTGACAGCTTTACACGCAAAGGGGAACAAACTCGGCTTTATAGTCCCCGGGGTGGCGCGGAGCGAGCGGGAAGGTGAAGCCGGAGCAACAAAGCCGGAGACGGAGGCCCTGGGGACGAGATCCCACCCCACGGAGGCAAATAATTCCTGATGGAAAGAGGAAACTCCTCCGGCCGCGAGCGCCGGAGCGCTTCCCCGCGCTCCTCCGCTCCCGGGAGATGCCAAGGTGAGCTCAAACCGCCCCCCCAGCCCAGAGGCAGCGTCCCGCAGCCAGCGGAGCCCACGCCACCAAAACAGAACGACGTTTCTGCGGTCGAATCGTCTCTTTGGTTTCTCTCGCGCAGCGCAGCCCCCGGCCGCGGGCGCTGCCAGCCGGAGCCTTTGACGACCCGAAAGCGAAACCTCCGCTAACCAAAAGGGGAAGGTGCTCTCCGAGCTCTCCTGGGCCCGTGCGGACAGACAGGCAAATAAAAGCAGGGCGCGGAGGAAACCTGCGAACGTTTTTAGTTTAATAATTGGCGAGGCGGCCACCGGAGGTGGGCACAGCATCTCTGGTTTGGTACCCGCCCCCCTCCCCCCCCCCCCCCCCCCCCAAACACCCCGTGCGCCGCCGGATTTGAATCCTCTGTATTTTTGCCTTCGAAGCCCAAAGCGTTCTCCCTCCATCCCAACCACCAGGAGGGCTGGAGCTACAAAACCCTCCTTCCGCGACGGGATACGGAGCGCGGCGCGAGCGGGCAGCCCGCAGGGACACGCGCCGTGCCGAGAAAATAAAAGCAGCCGAGCCGTGGCCGCCACCGCGCGCGCGCTCCGCCATGCCGCCGCCAGCTCGTTAGCTCTGCGCCCTGACAACGGTGCCTGTCCCCGGCTGGCCTCGCCCGGCCGCAGGAGCATCCCGCATCCTTCGGCCACGGAGATCCCTCCATCCCCCTCCCCGCCGCGCTTCGCAGGGGCGGCCAAATAAAAGACATCACTTACTTCGTGGCTCCCGGGGTCCGTCCACAGTCACTTTAATGGCTCGGTGATAGGTGGCCACTTGGGTGGGGTTGGTGAACACGGTGATGGTCAGGGTGAAGCTTTTTCCTAAGGAAGGCGGAGGGGGAAGAGAAATGAGGATATTCGCGTGGGCTCAGCTCTCGTGGGAGCGCAAGGCTCCTGCCGCAGCAAGCTCAAACGCAAATCTCCCCGTCCAGCAAATTACGGCACACACATCATTTAATTTTATGAGACATCACTGCCGGGACACAAAGCTCGGCCGGGACACAAAGCTCGGCCGGCCCCCGCTGGGGTTCCGCCGGCCGCGGCAGAGGGAGGCTTGGACCCGGTTCAGGGCGGGAGACAGGACCTTCTGGGATGCAAAAGTCACTTATGTCCCCCCCTGTCCCCATATCGACCCCTCCACCCACAGCAGCTTCCCGGTGCCCTCCCGCTCGGATGCTTCCCCTTTTTCCCATGGGAATCCAGCCCTGCAACACAGCGCCCAACGCAGGACACCCTCTGCGAGGGATGGATTTGGGTCCATCCCATGGGATGCTCCTGCGGGAACAAGCTGGGGAGATGGCATCAGTCTGTAGGCAACAGGTGCTGCCATTTGCTGGGGACACCCGGTGGCTTTGGCCCCACGGACGCACCTACACGGGGACGTTTGGAAGGGAGCTGCGCCGGGCTCTCGGCCGTACGGGCACCCCCGGCACCCGCAGCCCACACACGGGGGTCGGGGCCAGAAATTGGAAACTGGACGATGGGGACTGAATCCAGTCAGCTTCGGCCACCAGAAGCGGCCACCAGACAGGTGGCCCCACCGGCCGCGGGGACTGTCCCCTTCTCCCAGCCCTGACCAGACAGCAGGAACCCGCTGCTGGGAAAAGGTTCGGATATCATCACAGGGGCGGTTCAGAGATGCTTTTGAAGCACCGGGCTTGTCACCTTTTTTTTTTTTTTTTTAATTAAACAAACAAATAAATAAATAAAAAGAATTGGGGGGATAAAGCAGTGAAAACCTCTTGGGAGGGCAACGTGGCGGGAACGCAACAGCGACCCCTCGCTCCAGCGGAGCCAGCTTTCCATGCACAGCCCCGCAACCGCTTTCGTCACCACGGAGGGGGTCACCACCCCCGCACCCACGTGCCACCCCGCTCTCCCCTGATCCCAAAGCCCTCCCCCCCCCCCCCCCCCGCAGCCTTGGCATCCTCACCCCGGACCCTCGGCCCTCTCCTTGCCCCAGCCTGGTTGCCATCACCCACTGGATGTCCAGCTGACGGGGAGGCCGTGGGAGGGCGGAGGCCCCGGATTCAGGAGCCCCTCGGGTAGAAGGATGGAGGCTGCACACACAAGGGAGAAAACCACTCTAACCAACCCCCCAAGAGAAACCGCTGTGGGATTTCGAAGGTATCGAGTATTTCCGAGGTATAAACCCCAGCAGGAATCAGGCTGGAAATGCCCACGCGATAGCTCCTCCAGCCTCTACTTCACGAATAAACGCGGTAAGAAACCACCTCCTTTCCCTTCTCCCCCCCCCCCTACACCTTAAAGGAATTAAGGGTTTTCAGATCCCGACCACCATCTGTCTACAGGGTTGGCCCCGAGAGTATCCTCAGCAAAACGAAACAGCACTTATACGGCTAGAAGGAAAAAAGAATAAATGGGAAAAAAAAAATGAAATTATGTCCTCCGGAGAAGATCCTGCAGTTATCCCAGGTGGGCGAGTGTCTCTACGGGAGCAGCGGGGGGGTGGAACCGCCGGCTTTAAAGCAGCCGCCATCAATCCCTGCCCTGCCTCCGCTTTCAGAACAGGACTAAACGCAAAGCTTCAGCTCATTTTCTGCACAAAAAAAAGGAATTTTTTTTTTTTTTTTTTTTTTAAACCCTCCCAAATACAGTTTGAATCCCCGGGGAAGCGGTCGCGCTGACAACCTGCGGGGAAGAGCGGTGCTGCCGCAGCCTGCGGAGCACGGAGGCTCCCGGGCGCCTGCATGGCCACATAAAAAAACCAACCAACACCGAGTATTTGTTGGCAAAAAAAGGTTGGTAGAACGGGAGCGTGGGGATGAGGATTATGAGGAGCAATTATTTCGGAAATTCCAAGGGGGAGGGAGCCTCTTGCTTCGCCTGCGTCCGGCTTGAGACGCACACAACCCTCCCGCGGGGCCGAGGAGCTGAGCCCAGCTCCGCGCTCGGCTCCCCTACTTCCCTACTCGCTGATTTTTTAATTTTATTTGATTTTTAATTTTTTATTCTCCATATGAAATAACTTCCCTGCATTTCAGCACCTCCCCCCCGCCCCCCCAACTCGCTGCAGATACGAATATCTCCGGGGAGGACGGCCGCAGCACGGAGCCGGCCGGGCCATTTTTACGTCTCTTAGCAGCTCTCAAAAATCCTCCCATGAATCGAAAATGACAATTATTACTCAGCATCATTTTTACTCATTTCCCGCCTTCTCAGGAAGCCGGGCTGAGGTTATTCATTCCCACCGCGCCCCGGCCCCAGCCGCGCTTCACCGGCTGCGTGGGGCAGGATCGCAGCTCCCGGGGGGGGGGTTTGGGAGCACCCACAGCTCCGGGAGATGCTCCGGGGGATGATATTCCAGCCGGGAGAGCAGGCGGTGGGGTGCAGCAGACACCGCAGCACCCCGCTGGCCTCAGCTCTCATTTCAGACAGTGCAATCTGAGCAGAAAAGGTTGGGGTTTGTTGGGGTTTTTTGTTTGTTTGTTTGTTATTTAGGGGAATTTTTAAAATTTTTTTATTTTATTTTTTTTTTTTAGAGCAAAGCATAAGGGGAAACCGGTCCTTCCCCCCTCCCTTTGTCTCACACGTGGAGACGGTAATTTTGGAGAGCTGCTTTTCCCAGCTCACAGTGCCGGGGAACCGTCCCAGACACGTTAAGACTAAAAATGCCCAATTCTAAACCGTTTCAGCTCCCGTTTTCCAAATGAGAACTTTGCTGCTCCTGATTTCGCAGGGCTCCCGCGGCGCGGGCACACGGAGGGAACGCGCAGGGAGGCAGACGGTGCCTGTTTACAGATCCACGCGTCCGCACTTCGGATTTACACAAACATTTATCCACACGCAGAGCTCCGCTCCAACAAACTGTCTTGCAACGAATCCAAATTTCTGCCAGAATAAACGAAACCAGCACCAGGCTTTCGGAGATGAAGCCAAACAAGGGAAAGCGAGTGTGACACCCAGAATATAAAAATCAACAGAAACGATTTTTCACACTAACTAGGTCTAAAGGAGCCCCTTGCCGGGAAAGCACGGCCGTACACGGGGAACTAAGCTCACGCTTCACGCTGCAAGAAAACCCCACCGTGCCGCCTCCACGCCAGCCCCGGGGAGCCCCGATGGGGTTATTTCTCTGCAAATATTACAAAGCCTCATCCCGCAAGACTATATTAACAATAAAAATCAGCTCCCCGCTCCGAAGCCCGTTAAGAGGCGGCGGAGGTGTTTCCACTGCTGTAATGAGTATTTGCCAGGACTCTGCCGGAGGAAAGGTGACTATTCACCCAAGTGCTTTCTGAAACTGTAAACTACTGTTAATTCAGAGCTTGGGACTGCAGAGGAGGAAAGTTAATAATGAATTCAAGAGTCAAGCTGAGATTGGGTTGCATTCAGTTTGGAAATTTGTGTAAGGAGGATGAAAAAAAACCAACAACCCCGACAGAAAGAAAAGAGCCTAAGAGAATAATTGATTACAGAAATGAAAGCTTAATTCATAAAAGAAAAACATTTTCCATCCATCAACCTGCAACCAGTTAAGTAGAGAGTTTTAAAGAAACTGCAACACGGAGAAGGAGCCAACAGGAAAAAGGAAATGTATGAAAGAATGTAAACTATTCAAGTTTCATAAAGAGGAACAAGTAAACAGTTATTACATGCAAATAATTCCTAACATCACTGCTTTTAATTAATGCAGAGAAGTCAAAATATATCTGACATTGTGTGTACACATCCGAAGCCTTTGAGAACATGCCGCCACACAGCCGTTAAAATCCAATATTCTTATTTTTGTTTAGATGACCGATTAAGTAGGCTTCGATCTGCAGCGTTTATTGGTGCTGAAATGCTGAAATTCTCGTTTTGCTCTCTGCCATGGGGCAGAGCGCGGCTGCCAGGCGGGGGGGGGGGGGGGGGCTCTGCCCCCGGCACCCACCGCCCCTCGGCATTTCCAGGGGATTTCTTCCCCTCTCCTCGTAGGGCGCAGCCCCATTTCCTTACCGGTTTTGTTTTGAGAAAGCCGGCAGCGGGAATCCGATTAAAGCTAAACGACAGAGCCAACCTCTCCGGCCAGAAAAAAAAAAAAAAAAAAAAAAAAAGAAAATTTCGCTCCCGCTTTACCACGCAACAAACGTGGAGAAAACGAGCGAAACTGCCCCCCCCCAAAAAAAAAACAAAAACCCAGCACCCGCATCTCCCCATTGAGAGGAGCCTTTGGGCACCCCCTTATGCCGAGCGCTGCCTTATTATTTTACTTTAAACACTCGCTTTTCCCCGGTTGCCAAACGAGCCGGCGGGGGGTGGGGGTGGGGGTGGGGTGGGGGGGTGGTACTGCCCCTCAGCGCATTCACCTGCGGAGGGGACGCACCGACCCACCGCGCACATCCCCACATCCCGTCGGGGAGAGAAACTGGGGAGGGTTTGGGCTGGGGCCGGGCCAGCCCCACACCTGAGAGGGCTTCACCCCGCGGGGGGTTTACAACCAGGGTTTGGGGTTTTTTTGGTGTTTTGGTTTTGTTTTTTTTTTTTTTTTTTTTCCTGCTCCGTCCTTTCCCGACACCTGGGCAGAGGGGGAAAAAAAAATAAATAACCCCGGGAGGAGCGGGGCAGAGCCGGCGGGAGCTGCTCCAGCATCCCTGCTCCCGCATCCCTGCTCCCGCATCCCTCCCATCGCCCGCTCGGGAACCGCTTTGGGGCTGGGGGGAGCTAATCTCTGCGTGAACAAGCCCAGCCCGCAGCAACGAAACCACGAGAAATACTCCGTTAAAATAAAACAAAACAAAAAAACCCACCGATTTTCCCCCCTCCTCTTTTTTTTTTCCCCTCTTTTTTTTTTTTTTCTCTCTCTAAAAAGCCAAATTAAAAAGCCAACCATTCCCTGGCCGGTACCTACCCCTGCCGCTTCTCCCAACAAATCTGAGGTCGTTAAATCTCGCTACTTGGTTTTTCATGACGGCGGAGGCGTTGCGGAGCTCTGCCGAGTAGTTTTCGTCGTTCCCCGCCATCACCGTCACCACCGTCCCATCGGGCACATCTCCGAGGGCTACGACCTGCGGCAGGACGAGAGGATTTTAGGCTAAAATTAACCGCCCTCGGGAGCTAAACCTGCTCTACGGTCCCCCCCCCCCTACAAAACCAAAGCAAAACTAAAAGCAATTCGAAGGCGGCTGGAAAATCGGAGGGGGAAGGGGGAAATGAGCTTAAAAAAGGGGGTTAAAAGGAGCGGGGGGCTTCCACGGGGTGGGGAGGGGGGGGTCAGCCCGCCCTCGGCCCCGCTGGGGGGAACTGGGCTGTTATTTTGTTTGATTCGGGGGAAAAAAAAAAAAAATAACAAAAGAAGCGTTGCCGAACGCGGGGGCCCGGAGCTCCGCGCCCGACCCGGGGAGCGCAACCGCGGAGGGGGACGCGGAACCTGCGCCCGGCAGGCGGGGAAGGGCCCCCCCTGCCCGGGGAGCAGCGTCCCGAGCTCCCGGTACCGGGACGGCCGCGGGAACCCGGTTTGCAACACACACACACAACCCCCCCCCCGCTCCCCGCCGGGCTCCCCGGGACTCCGTTGCCGTCCTGCCCGGTCCCCCCCTCTCCGCGATTTTTTGGCTTTTCTGCCCTCAGCCCCGTTGCCCCGAGCCCCAGCCGCGGGGGCTGAGCGGGGATGCCCGGCCCGGGGGTGCCCCGTCGGGTCGCTCCGTCCCGCGGGAGCGGAGCCGGGCGGCCGCGGGGAGCCCGGGCAGCGCAGCCCCGGAGCCGCCGCTTCAGCTCTTCGCTTTCTTTTTGCAGATTAGATCTCCCTTCCCTGCCTCTCTCTCCCTCTCCCAGGAAGGTAATTAACCTCCACTCTCATTAAACTTCAAAGTCGCCTGAGAGCTCCTAACTGTACAGAATATCTAAGATGCTGTGACCGCGGGGCAATGCGGAGACTTGATTAAAAATAATAAACCGGGCTCGCTTGAAGGTGATGTCAAGAGCGAGTTAAAGTGAAAGGGGCGGAGGGAAAGAGGCGAGTGGGTCGGGGCGGAGGGCAAGCCCGGAGCCCAGCCGGTCCCTCCGAGCCGCCGGGGCTACCTGCCCGGTCGCAGCCCTCCCCCCCCCGGGAGCTCCCGGCTTACCTTGAAGGCGACGGGCAGCGTCTTGTTGCACCTCCAGTGGGACGGCAGCACCGAGCACAAGAAGTTGGGGCTGTCGGTGCGCACCAGCTCGCCGGCGTGGTCGGCCAGTACATCCACGACGGAGCGGACCTCGGGTCGAGCCCGGGCGCCCGGTGCGGGGGCCCCCAGCGCCCCGCTGTTCTCGCCCATCTTACCGCAGGGGAAGGCCGTGGAGGGGGGTGTGAAGCGCCTGCTGGTGCTCGGGTCTACGGGAATACGCATCACAACGGCGGGCGTCAGGGAGCCGCCGCGACCGGGGGGTACGAGGAGGGGCCCGGCGGGACCCGGCGCCCACCGCTCGGCTGCGGCGGGGCTCGGCGGTGGGGCGCGGCGGGGGCAGCGGCGGCCGGGCCCCGCGCTGCCTCGCTCCGTCCCGGCAGATCGCCGTCCTCGGCGGGGAAAGCGGTACGGGTTATCCGCTCCCGCCCGGCTGCGGGGTCGCTCCCCGGTGGTTTCGCTACGGTTCCCTCCGGCCCCGCCCGGGGAAAGGCGGCGCGGAGCCCCGGCAGAGCCACGTCGCGGCCGGGCGCCCTCGGTTGCAGGCGGGTCCCCTCCGCCGGGCGGCCCCGAAAGCAGCTCCCAAGTGTCAGCCGCGCCGCCCGGTACCGTATTTACTGCCGGCCCCGGGGGGGGCGGGCCGCGCCCTGACGGACGGGGCGCCGCGCCAATGGGACGGCCGCGGGGGGTCCTTCCCCCCGCCCCCCGTCCGGCTCCTGCGGGCCGAGGGGGCGTGGCCACAACCGAAAGGGGCGGGGGTAAGGGCGAAAGAGGCGTGGTTTAGCCTGAGAAGGCGTGGCCGTGGGGAGCCACGCCCCCGCGGGGTTGGCCCGGCGGGGCGGGCGGCACGTCGGGGCCCCGGTGGCTTCTGGCCGCCGCCGCCGCCGGAGGGTTTTGGGGCGCGGTGGGGCCGGTTTGGGGTCGGAGCCGCCGCCGTGCAGAGCGGCTGGGAATGCAGCACGTCCCCCGCCGCGGAACGCTCCCGCTGCCGCCCCCCGCGGTGGCGTGGCCGTGGCGGGAGCGGCGGACGCGGGGCAGCCGCTGGGGACCACCGGCACACGCGTGTCCCCGACGGGGGCGGCTCTCCCCGCGGCCTCCGCCGAAAACCGCTGCTCCCCAGCCTCCCACTTCTGTCTTCCCCTCCTCCCCCCAAAAAAATGAAAACCGCCTCCATCTGCGGCGGTCCCGGGGCGCCCGCAGCCCCCGGCGCCCCCGGCCGCTCCCCCGGAGCTGCGGCTGCGGGCAGAGCCGGCGGCTCCGGCCGGAATCGTTGGCGAGAAAATTCGTGGCGAAGCCACCGGTTCTGCGGGAACACAACGAAGGCGGCGGTTCGCTCCGCGGCTGCCCGCGGAAAGAGCGAACCGCGGGGCGGGCGGGGGGCAGAAGCGGGGGCCGAGACGGAGGTTTCTCTGCCCGCGCCGCCCGGTTGGTCCCCGGTGGGGCTCAGCTCCGCCCGGGCGCTGCTCGATGGTGTTTAGGGACCGGCACCGGGACGGCCCGTCGGAGCGGAGCCGGCCGGGCCGCAACTCTTCCCGGCTCCACGCTGCGCGGTGTGAAACGCAATTTTCCTTAAAACAAAACAAAACAAAATAAAAAAAAACCAACAACAACAACAAAAAAAACCAACACCCCCAAATTTTTTCTCCTTTTCCTGACTGCCCTCCGCACACTTAATTTTTCTCCGCAAGCCGCGGGGCGAGCCCGGGCCCAGCTCCGCACCCCGCTGCTCGCAAGAGCCAGAAAAACCCCGTGTTTGCCCAAAAGAAAAAAAAAATAGTTGTTTTGGTTTTTATTTTTTTTTGTTTTGTTTTGTTTGGGTTTTTTTTTTAATGAGGAGGAGCGGAGGTTCCCTGGCTGCAGCGGCCGGGACCGGCGCGGGTGGCTGCACCGGCCCCCCGGGGAGCCGCGCCGGGAGAGGCGGCTCCGTCGAGCCGGTGCCGGGGGCAGCTCCGAGCGCAACCGGCGGCGGGGGGCGGCGGGGCCCGGGGGGGCGGGCGGCAGCCCCGCGAGTGGGGCCGTCTCCCGCAGTTACCGGCGCTACAATCCTGCCCTTTTTAGGTGAAAGCGGCCGCCGGGATTAGTTCTATTTTCCACCCCCCGTTCAGCAGCGGGGGGGACCCACGCAAACCCCGGAGCTGCGGGTGGGGAGGACCCGCCGCGGCCCCACGCCGGGGTTTGCCGGGGGCTCCCGGGACCCCCTTTCCCTCCCCGGGGATGGCGGGGGGGGGGGGGGGGGGGGGGAGGTGGGCACGGAGGGGATGGAGAGGGTCACACCGCGCATGCGCTGCAGGGCGGCGGCGCGGCCGGTAGTTGGCGCCGAGGCTCCGCCGTGGCGGCTCCGCGACGGGGCGGGCGCGACGGGGCGGCCCGGCCCGCTGACCCCCCCCCATCCCTCCCCGCCCGCCGCCTGCCCCGGCCCACTGCAAGGCGGTGCGGCTTCTGCTTCTTCCCGCTGCCGAACCCCCCCCCCCCCCCCCCTCCCCCGGGGTCACCCCGCCTTTGCCCCCGGCCACCTGCCTGCGCAGCCCCGGGGGTGTCACCCCGTCACCCCCCTTCCCCCCGGAGCTGCGCCTCCGGAGCCGTGCAGGGAGGGGGAGCCCCGTCGTGGCTGCCCACCCCCACCTGCAACCCCCCCACTGGGTGATTTTGGGGTCGGTCCCGGCAGGACAGAGTTACGTCCCTGCAGCAGGATGCTTGTTTCCAGCTTTATATTCCCAGCCTTTCCCAGTTTGGTTGCTTTGTCCATCCAGTGTCCGCTCACAGCCCTGCCATCCGCAAATTTCTCTAATCCCTTTTTACGCTGTTGGAAAGTGCACCTAATTACATCACCTTGGTGTCCTCAGAGTCTCCCCAAAATATCCCGAATCAGTTGCCGATGTGTTCCCAGGTGCGCAGGGTACCACGTCCTGCTCCCTCCCCAAAAGCCGCTCTCTCCGGCACCCTCTGCGCCCTGACTTGTTCTTGACTTCAGGGCGAGGGGATGCAGACCCACCCCCATAACCCATCGCGTGGCCCTGCGCTTCGCCGCCGCGTAGGTGCAAAGCCAGTCGCCCACTTGCAGCAATATAAAACGAGACCGAAAACACAGGGCAGCGTCAAACTGGGCTCCCCGCAACCCCAAACTGGCTGGTGACCCCTGGAGGCGCAGAGCCCAGCAAAGCGACCCAGTGGCCGCTTCTGCAGAGAGGTGTTCGAGCGAGCAAAGCCATCCCAGGGCTACGGGGACCTGCGGCACCGTGCCCCGGCGGGAAACGTCTTTCATTTCAATTATCCTTTTCAGCACAGCAGGATTCAGAGTCTCAAACAGGGCACAAACCTCACACTGCTCACGTCCTCCACAGACCAGGAGGCATCGGCACGTGGGGATTATTCCCCCGCCACCCTCCCTGCGCTCCAGAGGAGGTTAATAGTGTGTAAGACCCAGGATTTGCACGGGCCTCTTTTCAAATACTTAAAAGCTACTGTTCACATCGCAGGGAGGTCAGCGGCTCTTTAAATCATGACTCGCTGGGATTACTTCCCTTACAGGCTCCTCTGCAGTTTGTAATTCATTTGAGCTGCTGTTTAGCAGCAGAGCCGCTCGTTCCGACGGCAAGGAAGCGAGCGCAGAGGCTTATAGGAAGCTTTCTATTAAAAATTCATCGCAAACTCTGCCTCAGACCTCTCAGGAGCACGGCGCGCAGTAGGGCCATGCGGGTGTCTGGATCTATTTTGTAGTTAAGGGAAGGGGATCTGAGAGCAGCATGCAGGGAGGGAGCGTGCTATTCATTCATAAATCAAACAACAGATGCTGGGTCCAATGGGGTGCACGATGGTGACAATTTTTAACCCCTGAGTGTCACCGCTAAAACGGGCTCCCCCGGGGCAATTACGGGCGCTGCAGGCAGAGGTTCCTGCGGGAGGAAGCCGCGGGGCTCAGGGGAAGAAATAAGGGGAAACTGCGGGGCGGGAGGGGGGAGAAAAGGCAGCGGCTGCCCCCCGCCATAAATCAGGGGGAAGGCTGCGCTTGGGCGAGGGACCAGCTGCGAGATCGGCCTGTTGACGACTCCAGCAGTGCTGCACCGGGCTCTGCGCGGCGGCCGCTGCGCCCCAGGGTTGGGCGATACCCGCAGAGGGGGAAGCCCTGCTCAGCGCCCGCTTCCAGGGCCAGGGCTGCAGCTCGCCACCAACTCCTGAGCCGGGACGTCCCTTAACCCCACGGCAGCCGCGGCTGCTCAAATTCGTCTTGCCGTCTACGTACGCAGCCCCAGCGCCCGGCGCCCGGGATCCTTGCTTGGGGCGGCCGGAGGAGGAGGAGGAAGACTTCGGCAAGAGTTTCAGATCCTGGCGTGAAATGCTCTCACCAGGGAAAATCAAGATGAGATTCCCCCCTGGTTACCCGGCGCCAGGTTTCATTCATCATCCTTTGAATGATTAGAAAAGACCACGGCTGGCGAAGTGGTCGTTGACTCCTTACAGCTTTGGGGCTTGCCTGTCCTCCCAATTCTCCCCATTTTAGACCAGCGCATTTTATTACCAATCCTCATTTCAATCGGCATCCCCAGGGAGATGCTCCACACGCGTGCGCACCCGCACGGGCATCCTCGGCCACCGGGGGACCAGAGCGGTGACCCCCAAGCGCACGCGCCGGGGTGAATCGGGAGGGACGCCGCGGCTGTTGGGGCAGCTCTCGTCTCTCTAAAGAGCGCGCGAGGGGAGCGGGGACCCACCGCCCCCCCCGGCACCAGCCCTTGGCGGGCACCCTGCGCTCCGGGCGTAGCGCAGATACTCGAGCGCCGACGGGATGAGACGGGGTTTTCAAAAGCTGCGAAGTGACTTAGGAGCACGAGTGCGATTGACGTGAATCCTGCGGTTCTGAAGTCACGAAAGTGCCATTCTTCATTGTTCGGGACCGCGATTCTCCTCTCCCCACAACGGCCCGACAATGAGGAGCATGTTCAGGGCTCACATCCTCTGTGCTATTGATAGCACCGCCGAGCTTTTTGGAGCGTGGGTCCCATCTGCCACTTCCACTCCTTTTTAAAAGATCCTAATGACTGTCAGATCCTTTTAGTTCTTAATTAATTTCAGAGTTCAACTGCAAATAGGAAACAAGGCAGCTTTTGCCCTTACGCATATGAATATTACTGTTCCATTTAATGTGGTTACGGGTGGAATGCTGTTATTCATTCCTGCCTGCAATAAAAGCCACATGTTTTTAAAACTTTGCACTTGAAAAAACTTTTAGGAAAGAAATCAAGTATGTTTTGTATGCATGGCATGAGATAAAAACTAGTCATAAATATTCAAAGAACAGTTAGAGCTTTATGCTTGATTTAAACAAGTGAACAGAGAAGTACGACGGTTGAAGTAAGTGGAGAATGAAAGCCCAATGCTCCTTTAAGAATGTGCTTATGCAGAGAAAAAGAACTATTCATGCAAAGGTTACGGAGCACCTAAGGACATCCCATCTCCTCCAAAAATGCCCAAAGGTGGATAACACAACTGGAAACATTGGGCTTTGTTCAGAACTATTCAAGTTCATGGGAGTTTCTCTCTCTTTGGGGGTTTCGGAGGAGATTTCGAGGGGTGCGATGCCTCGTGCCAGACCCTCTGGGGCACGAGGACTCTTCTCGCAGGGAGACATCTCCAATGCGTCCGTTCCCCAGGCTGGAAGGCAGGTGGATGAAGCCGTGCTGAGCGTTTCATGGGACACATGGGACCTCCCTGGAGCCCCCGGAGCCCGGCGCAGCCGAAACCCCGAGGGAAGGGACTGAGCGCCGGGTCCCCAGGCAGCGCCTGTCCCACGGAGCCCGGGGCGGTGCCGAGCCCTTCACAACCCAAAACGCGACAGGGGGAGAAACAAAAAAAATTCCAAAGGAAAGAAAAAGGGGAAACGTCTGGATGGTGGAAAGAGGAACCGAAAAACACATGATGACGAGAAAAGTACACGGGGTGGATGCAGAAAAAACACGATATGATTTCTAATTTCGAGGAGAGGCGCTCGGAGGAGCTGCTCTCACGGAAGGGCTCCCAGGCAGCGCGCCGGGGCGCAGGGAAATCCTCCTGCACGTGCTGAGCGAAGCACTCTTGCAACACCGTAAGGCTGCAGAAAGCCATTTCTTGCCTCCGAAAATAGCCGTGCATTGGCAACACCGCCCCATCGCTCGTCCCCATCCCTGTCGGGGTGGGAAAAATCGACCTCCTGTCCCCGTACGGCGGGTGAGGGTGCGATGGGGTTTCCTAAAGAGTATTTTTCCCTGCTGTTCCCGACAGCCTGACCCGGAATGTTGGGGTGATGCTGGGTATGAAACGGGTGCTCGGTGCTCCTGCGCCGTGCCGAGGTTTGCGGTACTGGAGCCCTGGCGGGGTGAAGCAGGGCTGCGCGGGGCTCCGGCCGCCCAGCGATCCCTTTGGGGAAGTCAGACGTGAAAAGAGAGAAAGTGAACGCTGGGAACCGCTCACATTCCTGCGCACTCGCCTGCCTCCCCGGCGAAGGGCCGTCGGCGAACCTCGGCCAAAGCTTTAGCTGCCTCAGGGCTGCGATGTCTGCAAATACCCCTCGGCTGTGGGGGCAGAACTGGGTGGTTCCCCCCCCCCCCCGCTGCCCAGGAGGGCAGGAGGGGGCAGGCAGCTGCCTGCGACAGGCGCTGGTGTCAGACAGGGAACTCCGATTTCCCTTTTGGTTGGGGTCTGGTAGAGCATCTCAGGCTCACGTCTCAGCAAAAGCAGCTTTACAGGCAAATGCAAACGCACCAGAAATGTTTGATTTCCCTGCGGGAAATCAGCACGGCAAAGGGAACCCAGCCCCGTCACCCCGAGGGCACCCCGTAGATTCGAGAGCCCCGGCACGCCGTGGTGGCCGGCGGTGACACCGGCGTGGACGTCCCCTCCCCCTCCCGCCTCAGCCCCGATGCGTTCCCCATCTTCCCCCCGAGGTGGTTACTGGGTTTCTCGTGCCCGGGCTGAGCCCTGGCGGAGGCAGAGCCGGCGGGTTGGGAGGGAGGCAGATCACAGGAGGTGCTTTACTTTATAAACGCGTGGTTTATAAATGTGCCTAATCCCGCAGCTTTCATCCGCGCGAGGGTTTTCCCCACCTGTCTGCGGGCAGATGAGCTTTGCAGAGCAGTGCCAGCGCGGGGTGGCCGATAGCAGTTCTCCGGCAAGAGGACGGTTTGGAAAAGTCGTCCCAAACTGGTATTTAAAGGGAGGGGTCAGGAGTGGGAAGAACGGGACCTACTGGAGCAACGGAGCCCAAAAAAGCTGCACCAAGCGGCACCGCGTACGGCTGGAGAAACGCGCACGGGAGGCCGGCGGTGCGTTTCTCCAGCCCGTCGCGATGCTGCTTGGCCCGGAGCGGGAGCGAACGGTCGGCGACGCACAGCTTGCCCGCAGGCAGCTGCCTGCTCAGCCCCGCGGGCAGGTCCTGCACCTCTGCGCTCAGTCGCCACCCCAGGTCCACCTTACTGGGGTTGCTCCTCAAGCAGGTTGCCCATGAAATCGTTGGCGCGCGCAGCTCGTTAGCTCTGCCTTGTAGCTCAAGGCAGAAGGCAGAGGGGGGCTCGGGCCGGCAGGCAGCCCTTTAGCCATGCCAGCGCCGGGATCGGACCCCAAACGTTTCTGTCAATGCAACACATTGGCCCTTTTCCACAAAAAAAAAATGAGGTGCCGGGCAAGGACCAGCTCTTGCCACGAGTGGTGTTTATCATCCCTACGTGATCAATCCCTGAGTTCTGCCACCTCCGCCAGACTTCGTGGCAACCCGCAGGAGGAACAGTGAAGATCCTCCAGCAGCGACATGGAGCAACCTCAAACTCTGCCGCCAACGGCTCTCCTCCAGCAAAGTCATTCTGAGAAAACCAGCCTCTGGCTCCGGGTGCTCATTGTCCTGCAGGCCCACACCACTTTTTTTCCAAGGTTCTTTTGCCTTTCGCAATTATTCACTACTTTCACTTCTACGAATAACTGCGGGCGATGCTGTTTTGCGGCGGGGCTGTGGTTGGGCCGCTTTGACGAGATGGGCTCTGGGTTGCGTTGCTTCTGCCCCTTCCTGGGATTGTTTTATTCTGCTGCAAACGTTTGCTTTCGTATTTGCCCTTCCGTAAAGACACTCGTCGATGCGAGTTTGCCCAACATCCCCCACCGATAAGTCTGGTGGTTGAAGAGTATCTCCAGAAAACACCCCCCCGAGGGGGCTCAGCCTGCGAATTCACCCGGCACTTACGCGTCCCTTCAAGCACAGAACAAACCCCCCACTCGGAGGAATTAGTCACAGGCTAAAAACGACGCAGAAGGTACTTTTCTGGTTTCTGGCTACGAACGCAGACAAATCAAACGCGATGTTATTTAGGAACCACTGTTAAGTCACTGTTTGCTCCTCATCCATCTCCAGTGGCTTGGAAGGGGAACCGTGCCTGCTCGCCTCCACCAAACCCCCCGCCCTGCGCTCATCAGCGAGAGCTTCTTTTTTAATTTTTTTTTTTTTTTTTTTTTTTTTTTTTTGCAGAAGTTTCTTCTAAAAGTTCGTCTGGGAGCAGGAGGTGCCTGTCTGCGGGGGTCGGCCGGCTGACACCACGAGCGGGCTCCTCGCCCCGGCCCAGACGGCAGCCCGGGAAGTTGGAGCGGTTCAGCAGCAGGTTGGGGCTGGAGACGAGAGAAATGGAGAACTTGCCCAGACAAAACGGTGGCGGCTTTCGGTCTCGCACGAGCAGCCAGCTCTGCGGGGAGAGAGGGGATCTTATCTGCGAAACGCAACCTCAGCCGCGTCCCGGGCTCTGAGCCGCTCCGCACCTGCCTGACCCTCCAAAACTGGTGGTTTCGGAGAATGTTTTTAGGTTTCCTCCGCCGGCCGAGCGGCGGGCCCTCGCTGGCAGGAAGCACGGGCTGCAGGCGAAGGCATTGGCGAGGCGAGCAAGACGACCGGGTTCAATCCGCAGCTCCGCCGCAGCCTTCCCCAAGGACCCCGAGAGGACGAGAGGAAATGGGTTCAGGTTATGGCAGGCGAGGCTGAGACTGGATATTAGGAAAAGTTTTTTCACCGAAAGGGTTATTTAAACACTGGAAGAGGCTGCCCGGGGAGGGGGTGGATTCGCCATCCCTGGAGGTGTTTAAAAAAAGGGTACATGTGGTACTTGGGGACGTGGTTTAGCAGTGGTTGTGTCAGGGGAGGGTAATGGTTGGACCTGATGATCTTCAAGGTCCCTTCCAACCTCAGCGACTCTATGATTCTATGAGCCCGGCCACACGTGGGGGCTCTCCGGCAAGGTTCCCCCATCTCCCACCCCTCGGCCACAGCAAACCCCTCACACCAGACCCCGTCATGCAACACGGATCCCAGTACCACGTGCGCATCCCACCT
Source organism: Vanellus vanellus (assembly GCF_965231255.1). NCBI lineage: Eukaryota > Metazoa > Chordata > Aves > Charadriiformes > Charadriidae > Vanellus > Vanellus vanellus. The sequence continues at coordinate 4,885,474 of NC_138927.1, read as the reverse complement.
CCAGCACTGAGGACCCTCCGATTTCGAGGAGCCCCTGATTTCAACCAGCGGGATGAACTCAGCTCAGGACCAAGCTGCGCCGGCCCGGCTCCCAGCAGTGCCGAGGTCCCACCAGCGCCAGCTCCACCGCGAAACGCCTCCGCAATCCCCCCCCCAAACTCAACCTGTCCTACAACTGACCAAAAGTCCCCAAAACAACAAGAGAAAGCCAATGGAGATGGATTTCCGCAGCCCAAGAGCGGGTCAAGCCCCTGCTTGCAATCGCAGGGCTGCCACGCTTGGTGGGAAAGGAGTGCTACCAGGGAGCAGAAACGGGATATTTGGGGGAAAAAACCAAGCGAAGTGAAGCTCTGTGCCCACCTCGAGGCGCAAAAGCAAACGCGCGGCACTAACACGGAGGAAATTTGGGTCTGAAAGGCTTTGGTGCTTAAAGGTCCCTATTAGCGGCAGAGGGAGGGGAGGTTTAAAGCATGTTTGTGGGATCCGACGGGGCCGAGACACCGGTGGGTGTCCCACCGCCCTGCCGAGGGCCGAGGAGCCGGGGCTGGGACCGCTCCTCCCAGCCTGGCAGTTCTGCTGAGTTTTATGGGAAAAAAAAAAAAAAAAAAAAAAAAAAAGCAAAAAAAGCGGTGGGCTCGCTCATGCAGCGAGATTTTCCAAACCCACCCAGGGCTAATAAAAAAAGGTGTTTAATTACAGGGTTCAAGGTAATTGGGCACAAAAGTGGCCAGTAAAATGCAGCGTGGTTGCAAAGGAGCTGCAGAACGAGGGCGTAATTTTGGAACAGCACATCAGATTTATTCTTTACGTTCCCTGCCCGGCACTTTCTCTCTCCTAATGAGGGAAATCGGCACAGTCTGTCGCAAATCCCCGCGAAGCACTTTATTCCCGACTTCAAGTCGCTGAAATCACGGCACCGTGCTCTGTCCTTAAATTATCTCCATGCCTACGCTTCCAGTTTAAAGGGAAACGGCGCAGCCCGTGTCTGGCATTACATGCCTGCCAGGCTGTGAAGAAACAGCCTCCCCGGCTTTTCCACGCACCCTGCGGAGCCGCGGCCCCTCTCCCGGCTCCCGCATCTTCTTCCCGCTCGCTTGCACCCGCCGCTGCCGAGCGTGGCACGCGGGGAGCGGTATTCCTTTAAATATTTTGTAAGCGATTCAAAGAGGAATGGAAGTCGGCATTTTTAGCAGCAGTTTTTAGTATTTGTAATTGAGTGTAGCTTCCTCCCCAGCTTTTTGGCTTCCCGTTGGGAGAGAAATCGAGCTACAGCTGGGGATATTCCTGTAACAGCCCCGCCAGCGGCAGCGGCCGGACGGGAGGCGTGCGCGGGCTGCCTTGCTGGTTAGGAAACGTGCCGCTCCCGGGAATAGCCCACGTGCTCGCCCCGGAGATCACAAAGCCACCGCTCCAGTCGCTCGCTGAGGTTTTTTTCCTCCAAAAAAACCTCCCCTTCACTGCAAAGTCAATGTCAATGCACGAACCTCCAGCTGCTGTTTAAGCAGCCCCCATCTAACGGACGCACGGACCCCGGGGCTGTCGGCTCCGTTCGGCACGGCAGAAAACCTCTAACGAAGCCCCAGTCGAGGTTCATTAACATAACGAGCATCTGAGCGTCTTTTAACAACCAGCTCACCCCATCCCGAAATCACGGGCACCGGCGTACTCTCCCTCGGCGCGCAGAGAGTTTGCGACACCCTTTGTCTGTCTGTCTGTCCCCGTGCCAGACTGAGCCCTGGCCGGGGCCCAGGAGGCGCGGAGGGTGCGAGAAGCCGGGGCAGACTTCGGTCCAGGGTTGTGCCGCTAACATCATTCCTGCCATTTTGTTTTGATTTTTTTTAGAAGCTATTTTAACAAAAACCATGCCGCCCTGTGAAATCACATCCCATTTTAGCTGCCATAAACACACACACACACACACACACACAGAGCGACTGAAAAAACCCAATGCATCCCCAAAACCCTAAATCCCATCATTACCGGGAGAAAGGACCCTTGGAAGGCGCCTCCTCCCGGCCGGGTTCCCCGTGGCTTCCCCCCACCGACAGCTCGTGGTTACGAGGTGAAACCCCACCACGATGCCAAAAGCACCGGGGAAACCTCAGCGAGGGCGGTGGGTGCCCCAGACCCCGGCGGGTCGGGCTGGAGGGGACGCATTGCCGGTGCTGGCGGCGATTTGGGGCACCGCTAGCACATCCCTCGCCAACCGCTGCCCCGAATCGCGGTCACAAAGCTGGTGGCACCTTGGGGACATGAACCCCTTGTGGGACGCTCCTTGCCGGGGTGATGGGACCATCCAGGGTGGCGGGAGGTCCCGTCCCAGTCGTCACGGGGGGAGCTGCATCTCCCCAAGTGGAAATACAAATCCGGGAGGCCCTTACCCCTCCATCCAGGCTCCGGCCGTGCCGGAGGCAAAGGTCAGCTCTCTACAGGGCCCCGCTACACGACAGAGATTGTTGAAAAAAAAGCCCATTTTTTAGCGTCTCCCTTCCCAACTGAGGCCTTTTTTTTTTTTTTTCTAAAATCTATCCCTTCTCCTCCTATTTTGGTTGTTTTTATATTTTATTTTACAATAGCTTGAGTAATACGTTCCTCATGTTCCAAACGCACTCGCCGCTTCCAGTGGGAATGGAAAATCATTGTTTCTTTTTATTTTCCCTTTTCTTTTTCTTTTTAATATGTTTATGTTATGGAAAATACCCCCAGATTGCAGACGCGTCGGCTGTCCCACTTTCTTGAAAAAAAAAAAAAAAAAAAAGAAGAAGAAAAAAAATAAAATTAAAGCATTTTTAGAAAGGCAAGAGCCGAGGAGGAGGAGGATAATGCTGCGGTCAAAGGCTGTGCCTGGCACCCCGCAGACCGCTGTCGTGGCCGGCTTGGGTGTTGCTTTAGGCTGTCGGTGCGTCGCGGCGTCACGACGGTCCGTACAGCGCCTGGCGCGCTGGGGCCGCATCCTGCCCTCTCAGAAGCGGCCGAGGCGGGATGTGGGCGCCCTGTGGGGGAGGTGGGTGCCCCCTCTCCCCCATCCCCACGCGCCCTCCTCCGACAGAGGGGTGTCCAGGAGGGGGCTGCATCCCCGGGGGATGCTTCTGCGAAGAGCTTTGCCGTCCCCGCCGGCCGGGAAACCACATCCGCCGCCGGCATGGCGAGGCCAGGGTGGCAAAGGGAAGAGGCAGAAATGGGGAGAATTAGAGTGAAATTTTACTGGACAAGGCGGGGAGCAGCAGCAGGTCCGGAGGGTGGAGGAGGGTTTGTGTTTGCAACCAAAAAGGCTGAAGCATCCGCGGTTTCAGCCGGCACTAACACCAGGGATGCTCCCCGTGACCCAGCAAACGTCCGTAGCATCTATATAACCGGGGGGACCGAATCTGGTGCACCCCAACACCCCTAACACCACAGGGCACATCCCCACCCTGAAAAGAAGCTCCTCCTTCGCCTGCCCGCGCCCCCCACCTTCCCCTGCAGCACCGCGACTCCCCGTCCAGCAAGAGGGGCACCCTCGGTTGTGGAGCGGTGTCGGCAGGAGCCGGCTGGCGGCAGCGGGGGGGGGATGTCTCACCTCCCCCACGCTCATGGTGGGCTCCGCAGAGAGCCCACGGCATCGCTTTGGTTACAGCGGTGGCAGGGCAAGGGCAGGAACTGAAGGTAAAGGCCGTGGGATCTCTGGGATGAAAGGGACGGGAGTGCGGATTCAGCCCCAGCCTTCGCCCCCGCTCCGTCCCCGGCACGTCGGGGGTGCCGCCCCAGAGCCAAGGGAAACGAAAGTGCGATGGGACGTCCTGGGACAGAGCTCAGCCCTCTGGATCCACACCTAATGCACATCACCCCACAGCGACATCTTCCCCCCCCCACCGGGACATAACCAGGAGGAGAATCGGGTGCAGCGGCAGCCGGAGGGAGAGGGGAGGCGCATCCCCCGGGCTGAGCCCCTCTTGGTAGCCCCGGGGCCACTGGAGACCTCCGGGCAGGTTTTGCCAGGCTCTCCTCTCCCTTCCCTCGCTCAGCCGCGTTCGGGGTGTATTTACGGCGTGGCCCGTGGCTCGGGCTCGTCGCTTCGGATGGGAAGTCGCATTCTTGCTCCTAATGCCGACCATGTGTGGATCTGAGCCTGCAAACATACGGCTCATTCTTTGTTTCCCAAACCGTACGCGGCCAAAACAGTGGACCGCAAACACTGACGACATATCGGAGGAGATCAAGTCAAAGAAATCATCATGAATTAAAGTGCTCAGCAAAGGGGAACGCCACTGTCTCTCTACCCCTATTAGATCATAACAAGGTGATGAGAGACAATGGATTTATACTCGTTCCCACACACACACACACAAATATATTTAAAAAAAAAAAAAAAAAGAAAAAAGAAAAAAAAAAGACATGCCACCAGTCAGCAGGGTGCCCTTGGAAAAGGCAAAGCCACTGACAGTCAATCAGGAGCCGCTGAGCTCCGAGCGCAGAAGCCTTCCCCGGGAGGGGAGGAGGGATGGAGGCAAACCAGATTTCGTGGCCACGTGGTGCCGCGCACCAGAGCCCCGGCACGCGGGCTGGGGCGGCGCTGGGGCTCCCCGTGCCCCCCCCCCCCCGGGGAGCTGGAGGGGGGGAGCAGAGGGAGGGTTTGCACAGGGGCAGGGGGGCGCGGGGGCTCGGGGTGAGCCGGGACTGCAGGGGAGCTGCCGGGGGTGCAGCGCTCCCGGGCGTGCAAACCGCTGCGGGTACGGCAGTGCTCGTAGGTGTGCGAACGTTCATGGAGACTGCAATGCTCGTGGGCACGTGGACATCTCCGGGGATGTCCCTCCTCTCCCCAGCAATCAGGCTCTGCCGTGCTTCGCCCATCGGCAGACAGATAACGTGCCCGGCTGCGGGCAGGGATGGTCCCTGTGCCTCCCACCACCGGTGCCGGAGCACCGCAGACCCCGGTGCGATGTACCGTCGTCACGCTGGCAGGGAGCCGAGGTTGGAGGTTGCCCATATTAAAAAAAAAAAAAAAAAAAAAGAAAAAATTAAAAAAAAAAATCACCTTGGATGTTACAGGATGAGACAAAGCATCTGCCTTCAGGGAAACACAATGGCAAAGGTCGGTGACACCGTTAGAGGTGCGCGGTGTGACCCGGCGCCTGCCCGCCCTGCCTCCGCCGGAGGCATCGCCCAGAGCACGGCGTGGCAGGAGGAGGAGAAAACGACCCGAAGCACTGTCAGGGTTACAGTTTTCTGTGGTCAGGAAGAAACACAGAAATCCATTAAAAGGAAGTTTTCTGAGCGGGAATCCTGCGGTGGCCAGTTACGGGAAGGGCGGAAAAAGAAACCTGTGCTTGGGGTGAGCCGGGGCCGTCACCTCCGCTCCGGCAGGCGAGGAAAGCCGCCGGTGACATGGGGGTGCAGCACAGAGAGACACCATGCCGGGGCACCGCCGGAGCACCCGGACAGCTTCTCCGCACCGTGGGACACACCAGCTCCGGCGGCAGCCTCAGCCCACAGCCCCCAACGCAGCAATTGCGAAACTCTGACTAATCCACGCTGGCGGCAAACTGGGGAAAAGCACGGACTCAGCGACCTTCCAGAGAAGAAATAACGGCCGCCCGCCACACCAGGGCAGTTGGCATCACCCACTTTCAGAAGCCAAAGGCAACCGGCACCGCCTGTGCCACCGCAGGGTTTCCTCCTGCTCCTCCTCCAGCACCTACCGAGGCAGGGCTGGGACCAGGAGGAGTCAGTTTGTCCATCCGAGCACCGTGTTTTGGGGACGGGGTGGGTTCCCCGCGGGACCACGGCTCATTTCTTCCCCTTACGGGGTGGATGATGTTCTCAGGGGGATTTCGGACCCCCCTGGCAAAGCTGCCCTGGATGGGACCACAACCCCACTGCCTTCCCTGGGGGCAGAGCAGCTCCACAGGGACCCTCCAAGCCCCCGAGCTCCCCTCTTTAGGCAAAACCCCACCTGTTCGTTAGGCTAATGAGGCTGTGAAGGGCCAGCAGGGACCCTCAGGCTCCCTGCGGTCGCACGGACCACCCGATCCCTTTAGCAAAACGGAGAAGGTGGCGCAGAGACAGGAGGAAATTTGCTCCAATCAACCGGAGGCGAGGACCCGGAGAGCCCGGGAGAAGCGGCAAAGCAGGGACCAAACCCCAGGATGAGTCCCAGGCCCCTTAGAGCAGCGCTGAGCACCGCATCACGGCCAAACAGGGCGGAGAGTGGGCCCACATTCGTGCAGTTGCAAAACAAACGGTAAAATGCCCTCCTTGGACGCCAGGCCCGAGGCGGTGGGGCGAGGGCAGCCGCCCAAGAGGACACCGCCGTGATGGAGAAAGAGGCCAAAAAAAAAAAAAAAAAAAAAAAAAGGCGATATAACACCGTTTCGTTTTCACTGGGGGGAGGATGGGTGGACAGCGACGGTTGACGAGCTGTTCCTGCGTGGTTGTAGATTTACAAAAACCAAGGGAAAAATGGCAAACAAACATCAGCAGTCCGAGCTAGGAAGAGCTGAACAAGGCCATCACGAACACCCCGAGCAGAGGAGCCAGCCCGTGCCACCAGTAAGCCTTCGCAGGGCTCCCCCCGAGGCAAAACAACCCCCAACCCTCAGGCGAAAGGGCTGAGAGCATCCGAGCCACCGGCACCTTGCTCCTCCCTCGGTGTCCCCACGGAGCATCGCACCCCGCGGCCATCCCTGCAGGTTTCCGCTCAAGGCGCAGCGGTGGCTGATGAGAAACCGGTCCCTGTGGCTGAGGCGTCCCCGTCCCGATAGCCATCGGTAACAAAGAACTGACTCACGGATGTGACATTTGTGGTTTGATGACTTACAGGCCACCGGCTGCCACCAGGACGGCGGCTCCGGAGGCGCCAGGAGGACACAGGCAGAGCCAGGAGCTGAGCCGTGAGGTGCTCGGGTGGAGCAGAAAAAGACGCGTATTTTTCTTTTTCCTTGCAGAAAAAAAAAAAAAAGGGACAGAAAAGTGTTTTGCAGCATTGCAGAGGAGTGCGGCCGCGGCTCGGTCGGGTCCCACGTGCTGCGCTGGGAGCCGGGGCTGGGACCCATGGTGGGGTTCGGCCGGTGGGAGCTGCAGGGAAGAGTCCCCCCAGTTCAGCCCAGTTTGTCTTACAACTTCTGGCTGGTCTCCAGGAGAAGCGAGGAGACGCAAAGGCAGCCCCCAGGGCCAAGCCGGCGCTGGCCACCAAAAATGGGGTTTATATCCCCAAAACCATCGGCTGGAGGCAAATTTATTTCAGTCCCCACCAGATAATTTACTGGGTTGTGAATCCGGCGCCTGCGAGCGGGGATTGGTGCCGCTCTCCCACGTGGGGCTCCTTCGCCCGCCCCATTGGAAAGGCAAAAAATCTCTTTTCTATATTAAAAAAAAAAAAAAAAAAAAGGCATTTCCAGACTAACTAGTGAATACCTTCGGGATTTTTCGTTTCATTCCTTAAATATTTGCGCAAACAAACACCCATTTTCATGGATGTGCCCAGAAAAGCAAACAAAAACTATGAATGCGGTCGAATCCCCCAAAGCCATGAGGAATTTAAATGAATGTTCATGAATGTTTTGCAGCACTCACCCAAATCTAGCCGGGCAGGAGAAGACACAAGACACAGTGAGCTCCTTAAAGAAAACAAGGATTTCTTGTCCTAATACTAACCAAATGTTTCACCATTTGGCCATTTTCCATCCTTGGTGCAATCATTTAATTCTCCCCCATTTAATAAAAAATTATGTCTGAAACAAAGATGTTTATTGCTTTTATGAGTTCCTATTTGTATGGAAATTGCATACAAGACGTGATATTTCTGTTTCTCGCTCTCTTTTTATTTTTAAATGAGCAAGCCCAGTTAAACCCCGGCATTTCTTCATCTGGCTTGCGGAGGGAGAAGTATAGATTAAAAAGAACCATGCAAATGTTTTTTATAAACTTCTCTTATTTCCTTGCCATGGGACTGCCTTTAATTAGCTGCACGGAGTACAAAGGACACATTTATAATGCCACCATCTCCCGAGCGGAGGGCGTCGAGATGAACGTGGCTATTTTGCCTATTCTCCCTGTGCTCCGGCACGGCGTACCCACGACGGGGCCGGGGAAGCCAGTGCGAATTCAGCCCCCATCCCTACCTGCATCCCCATCCCCATTTCCATCCCTGCCCCCTTCTGCTGCCTCTCCAGCAGCCTCTGCTCAGAAGATGACTGGAAGCCCAAGGAGATGTGGTGGCGGCGGCGCAGGTTGACACCACCGATCCGCCTCAAAAGGACACGTAACCTTTTGCCTTCGCGAAAATAGGCCAAAATCTGGTCGGCAGTGACGCGTTTCTGGATGACCTGCTGCATTTCGCTCGCTGGGTAGGGATTTGTAATCACCCTCCCCTGACCTGCCGGGGCTCAGTGCGACGCGCCGAGCCACCGCTCAGGACCTGGGCCCTGGAGACCATGACCAGCTCAAGCTTTTCCTCCTGAATCACGGTGACAAACAGGGGAAGGGCAAAAGCAAGAGGCTGCAGAGCTCTGCCCGAGGCGTTAGCAAGGCCCCGGCGTCTCCCCAAAAAGATCCGGGCACACGCTGGGGAGCCACGGTCCCGGCAGCTCCAGCCCGGTTCATCCCCGGCAGCAGAGGAGTCGCGACGAGAAGATGGCGGTTGTGAAATGAAGGTGGGTTCAATTTTGGGGACACTCGAGCCTGCTGGGAGCTGGGACCGAGCGGAGGAGGAATTTGGGGAGGAGCCATCCCCTCTCGCGGGCGGTTTGGCCATCCCAAGGCGGCCGGGAGGGACGAGAGCGTCGTGTCCCGGGGTGTGCGGAGGGGCCGGGAGGAGCGGGGTGAGCAAATGCATCACCCAACGGAGTTATAGATTTAGCAAAGCGCTATACGCAGTCACCGCGGGTTTTCACATTTAGACTATCGCACCTCTGGTTTTTATGGTTGGGATTGATGATCTTAAAGGTCCCTTCCAACCCCAACAATTCTATGATTCTATATAAAATTATAAGCTCGAACGCAGCCCTCATCTCCCGCAGCCCTCCTCCCCGTGCAAACTGGTTTCTCTTTAGAAGAAATTTCCATTTCTGCAGATTTTTGCTCCCCCCGCACAGCACCTCGAGCTGCACCCGCCCAGCGCCCGGCTAACGGCGCGGACAAACGCATCCCACCGACCCCAGCGCCGCTCAGCCCCGACCCTTTCCCAGCGCTGCAACCAAAATATACGGCCAAAATAAATGGCAGCAAACCACCCACCAAACCCAAACCCCCGCAGCAGCCAGGAGCATCGCAGAAAAACCCCGGCGGGCAGCGGCAAGGAGCGAGGTGCCAGCAAAGCCGCATCGGAACCCACTGCCACTTTGCTTCCTTGCAAAAAAAAAAAAAAAAAAATTAATAAATGAAATAAATACAAAACCTGACGCTGTTTCCTGCCACCAAGGAACAAAAGAGCCGGGGCTGTACTCACCGCGCAGGAAAGCGGAGGAGTAGGTGGCGAAGGAGTCGAAGATGCTGTTGGAAGCCATCCCCCTCGTCCTGTATCCCGGCTCTGCTGGAGGAGGAGGAGGAGGGATGGGAGAGGCAGCAGCGAGGGGGAGGAAGAGGAAAACCCCGCCGGTAGCCCAGGTAGCCCCGGCTGGCTGGTGGTTCTGTGGTCGGCACGGCAGAGCCGCCGGCTCGGCATCCGCTGGGTGGGAGAGCGGCGTCACCTGATCCGTGGCGTCAACGGGCCGGCGATATCGCTGCGGCGTCGGGGTGCTGGGGTTGGGTTGTTGGGTTTTTTTTTTTTCTCCCCCCCTCCCCCCTATATTTTTTTTACTAATAACTTCATGGTTTGTAGTTGGTGGTTCATGGGAGGCTCACTCGGACTCGCCGCTGAGTGACAGACGGGAGCGGAGGAGACATTGCTCTTTAATTAATTATATTGTTGCCTTAGAAGAGACGAAGAAGAGAGCCCATAGATTCCTAATTGGGTGATTGAAGTAATAACCCATTTACATGCCGTGGTTTTCTCCTTTTAACTGCCTTTTCTCCCACATTCACCACTTGTCTGTATCCTAATTTTGAGCTGTACACGGCTTTCCGACTCCCAGCTGGGTACGGGGACTGCGTGCCGAGACTGTTTCCATATGTGTAGATGGGTGGTTCTTCTTCACAGGGATTTTATGTGAATTAGTATTAAGCAAAAATATGAAGCACATGCAGCAGAATAAACAGCGCCAGTTGCGAAGGGGGGACCGGGGAAGGTGGAGAGGGCTGGCGAGGAGGAGGAGGAGGAGGAGGAGGAAGGCGGCGGTGGGGACAGCTGACATCCTGCTTTGCCCAAATAACAGCAGATAATTTTTGTAGATTTTTTTTTTTTTTTAAATTAACAAAGTGAATACAGGCACGGGAAGTTTGCAGGAGCACCTAAAGATGCCGTTTCTGCTGGACCACAGACAGACCAGCACCCAAGGGGTGCCCACGCCTGGAGCAGGAGCCGCCGTCAGACACTGCCTCGCCTGGGGCTGATGGGTTTTCTCATAGAAAATTGCCATTATCACCCTCCGAGATGAATTTTCCCTAAATGGGAAGAAACGTCGAGTTGAAACATGAGATGGTATTTGTCCTTTCCTTTTCTCTCCTCATAAGAAAAAGCAAAGGCAGCTCTCTGATGGAGTAAAACATATGCAACCTAAGCCTGAGTGACCGAAATCCGCAGGCAAATAGGACCCAAGGCAGAAGACGCTGGCTATGAGGGCACACAAGTACGATTTCAAAGGATTTGGAGAGTTTGGTGTTCATCACGCCTTGCTGCTCACCCCGGTCATTCTCCACTGAGTTTTTCAGCCGTTGGATGTTCACGGTCGGACGTATCCGGATGTTATCAGCTGAGAAGTTACAGATTCCTGCAGCATTATTAGAGGTTCAGGAATTAGGAAAAAAAGAAAAAAGAAGAAAAAAAAAAAAAAAAGAGAGAGAGAGAGGAAAAAGAGCTGCTCATATTTACTGCAGCTGAAAACTGCTTGTTTGCTGCTTTTTAGCAAAGCGGAGCGGGGGGGGGGGGAGGGGGGAAAGTGGTTTCAGAGCGGTGAAAGGGGCAGAGGTTGCGCTAACGCCGGCACAAAAGGAAAGGGAAAAGCCACCCAGCCTGGAAAACACCCGCTGCTGCACAGAGCGGGTCTGTGGCGCTGAACAGCATCGCCTTGTCTCGCCTGCCGGGCACCCACCGCAGCCGCAGCTCCGGCCCCGCGACGGGGGGCTACGGGCAGCGAAGCCCTTTCTACCGGAGCGGTGGCATCACTCCCCGCCAGCTCCCCAGCACCGGGGGGGACACGGTCCCCCGGCCCCCGCCGTGGCCCCGAGGGGAGCGGGGTGGCTCAGCCCAGCGGCATCCCGCTTGCCAGCCCCGTCTGCCTCAGCCTTACAAACCTCTTGGCTCGCACGTGCCTCCGCTTGGGCAATATTCAGAATTTTTAGGCTATTTTTGGGGGGGAGGGGGAGGGTTGCAGCTCCTTCCCTGCAGAAGGGCAGTGGGAGTCTCAGCCCCCACCTGCCTTGGGTTCCGCGGGGGCTGAAGGGGAGAAAAATTGGGATGAAGAAGAGGAGGAAGAGGAGGGGAAGGTGTTTTTAAGGTATCTTCCCACTCCCCACATCGTTAGGTACCAGATGGGAGCTCTGATTCAGCTGTGCTGATTTACACACTGACCAAACACCTTTCAGCAGCACTAATGGCTCGGGACGGGGTTTTTCTTCTCCATCACCCTCCCACCACCCCCTCTTCCCTAAATTGAGGCTGTACCACCCAGGGAGATAGTCCTGAGCCCCTTCGGCACAGCCAGGGCTTCTGGTCCTGGTCATCCTCAGGTGATCCGCAGAATCAACCTTTGTCAGAAAATTTCTCCTCCTGTCGCTTCAAATCATGGGTTTTTTTTTTTTTTCCCTCATGTGGGGCTTTAAATCAAAATTATCTCAATTGCTTCTGCGTTACGGGGCTCCAACCTGTGGGGTATTCCGTACGGAGTCCTGGCACGGTACCTGCGTGGCACTGGGAGATTAACAACCAGCGCAGGCAACGCACTTAATTACACACATTTATTTGCATCTGGGTGAGAGCCACGGACATCCCCAACAATTCAGAGTTCACCGGTATTCGCGGAGATCCGAAATTCCTCCCCAAAGCCCCACAAGGCCGCTGAGCGATTTGAGGACCAAACCCACGTTAAATTCCTGCCCTTTTACATCCCTTTACAAAAATGGGTCCTTTTTCGTTAGCGGTGCCACCGCAGGAGCTGCAAAATAGAGCCGGGATGAGGTGAAACACCCACCCTGTAGAAAGAAAAAGGGAATATAAACTGACCGAGGGAGTTTCTGGGATTAAAGCCGCTGTTCCCTTTGTACTTGCAAAGCGTGGCTCGGGAATGGGAATGGTTTAAATATAACTGATTATCAGCTCTCATGCAATTAATCCACCTCTGGGATGGTCCCCCCGTTCAGAGCCCAGCGCACAGCTCTCTCCCGCAGCCGCGGTGGGGGGTTGGCTCTCGGGTGGGTTTAATCCCTGCGTGTCCGGGGAGAGCTCCGTGCCGGCCGGAGGCAAGCGGGCACATCGCAGCGGATGGCTATTTCCCGCTAATAATAAAACTGACAGAAGAAAAAAAAAATATCAGCCACCCCAGCCCCAAACCTTCCCCCTTGCTCTCACCACCCCGCATCTTCGTGGCCATCTCAAACCCCCCACCCCCCAAAAAAAAAAGCCGCCGAGCCTTAATGCTGCCCCTGCAAATGCTGTCCCGGGTTGGAGCCAGCCCGGCTGCAGCGGCACGCTCCCAACCGCGGCGCGGGGATGGCAGCAGCGCCTGCGCCCTCGCCGCCCGCCAGCCGCACACCCACCCAGCCCGTTCTGGTTTAGCCAACCATGGGTTCCCCCCCCAGCCCCAGCTTCTGAGAAAGCCGTGACGGTCCCCGCGGCGAGCGGGTGGCTGTACGTGCCGGTGGCGCCGTGGGTTGGCGCGGCAGAGGGGCTTCGTGGCTCAGCCCCTTCCTTCGCCGCGCAGCCGAAACCGCAGTGGGACGCAGCCGTCCGTCTCCCCCCATGCCACCAGTTCACAGACTGGTGGGGGCTGGAAGGGCCCCCCGGAGCTCCCCCAGTGCCACCCCCCGCCAGAGCGGGGGCACCTCCAGCAGTGGCACAGGACACCTCCAGGCGGGTTTGGGATGGCTCCAGAGGGGGAGACTCCCCCCCTCTCTGGGCAGCTGTGCCAGTGCTCTGCCGCCCGCACAGGAGAGACGTCCCTCCTCGGGGTGAGATGGGACTGCCCATGGTCACGTTTGTGCCCGTTCCCTCCTGTCCTGTCACTGGGCACCACTGAACACAGACTGTCCCCACCCCCCGGCACCCGCCCTTTGGGGACTGATAAGCGTTGATGAGATCCCCCTCAGCCTTCTCTTCTCCAGACTGAACAGAAAAAGTTCTTGCCTCCGGGAATGGGGTGGCCAAACTCAGCTCCTGAGGGTGCAGGCAGTGGGTCCGGCAGTGCCACACACACACCCCCCCACCCCCCCTCCCCACGCAGCCCGGGCGCCGGCACCCCCCCACCGGGGAAATGCGAGAATTAAGGGCTTTAGCACCCGCAGGTCTGCTCCGTGCGCGGTGCTTCCCGAACAGCGTCACCGTGTGCAAGGCGGGATGGGGCTTTCCCTTCGGAGATGGGAAACTGAGGCACGGGGCGATGGGGACCAAAATATGCGTCCGTTTGGGGAGATGACCAAAAGTGGGGAAGTCCTGCCCTTAACAGCGCACGGCCCGGCACGGCTGCCATGCGCCGCATCATTTCGGCACGTGGCATTTTAGCCAACCCAGCCGCCAGCATCTCGCCCAGCCAGCCCAAAACAGAAGGGTCGCTCGTGACCCTCTCCAACAGCCCGGGCTGACGGCGGTGCCCAGCTGAGCCCGGCCGGGGCAGGACACGCTTGCCAGAGCCATGAGGCCACCACGGCGCATCCCTGCTCCACCGCCAATCCCGGCACCCAGCCCCGCGCTGGCCCTGCCCGGAGCCATGGGAAAGGAGGCATGTGATCGGCTCCACAAAAACTATCCTGACCCGGGAACAACCCGTGGTTGTGTCTGAGCTTCACCCCAGCCCTTCCTCACCGGCGCCAGGGCGCTGCGGGAATGCCCACGGCCGGTGCTCAGCAGCCGGTCGCACGGAGCCGCGGGCACGTGTGTGCGGCGAGCGGCACAATGCCGGCGTTGTAACCCCGACGCCGGCGGACCGATGCCTCCTGACCCCGGAGCAGGGACGGGCCACGGGATCTCTCCCGTGTCAGCTGCCTTGTTGTCCCTACGGACCATCCCAGGGGGTGTGAGGGAAAGCACCCGAGCCTGGGAGCTGCGGACACCGCTGCGGTGGTCCAGGGCCGCGGTGCCGAGCTGCTGGTGGTGCTGGAGGCAGGGAGCGGTTGAAGCCGGTGCTGTGGAACCGACGGTCCGGCGGAGCTGCCGACCAGTGCCGGCAAGAGCAGCCGGGGGGAACTGGCAGAGGGATGCTGCGGTGGGATTGTCCGCAGAGGTGACCACAGCCCTGGGATGAGGCGGGAAAAAAAAGAGAAAAATGAATAAAGCGGATCGAGGAGGAGATCAAGTGTTTGAGGCAACTCGGTGGTGCCGTTGGGTGCAGACGCGGCGCCTGAGGGGACATCTCCAGCGCCCAGAGGGGCTTTGGGGACAGAGGTGTCGGCAGGCTGAGAGGGACGGGAGAGGCTGGCCGTGCCCCTTCCCGCTCCCGTGGGACCCCGAGGCTGCCAGGGAGGGGGTGCAATGCCAGCCGGACCCGCGGGACGATGAGCAGCTCCTTGGAGCGGTTCGCAACCCCCATCGGCACCGTGCACCAGCTGAGCCGTTGGCGACCCTCTGCCACCGCACCGCGGGCACCCCAGGGGCTCCTGGGGCGCTTGATGGGGTGAGGGACGCGCGGCCCCCCGGGGGGTAACAGCCGTGCAGAGACATTTCAGCGGCGAGCAGGGGCAGAGCCACAGGGAGAACCCGGCACGGGCCGGGGTTGCGCCATCGCCGGGTCACGCCGCAGTCACACGCCGGCAGAGCGCGGTCGCGCCAGCGCCCTTCGCATGACCCTGGGGGTCACAGGCAGGCGCCGGGGAGGGCTGGTGGCGCCCTGCGTGTCGCGGTTTAGGCCAAATCGGCCACCGGGGATGTGGGGTGACAGCCCCATCCCACCGTACGGCCCGTCCCGGTGAGCCCCGGTCCCGCTCTGCCACCAACGCTAAGGAGGTTTGTTGCGTTTCCAAGTGGGATGAGGGACAAAGTGGTGGGGGCAGCAGGTCCCCACGGGGCTGAAGCCACTTCGCATCCAGCCCTGCGGAGAGAAAGTCTAAAAATCCCCCAAACCTCAGTTCATCCACGGAGCATGAGGAAATTCTCTTTCCTTTTTTTGGGTTTAAATACATCTGCCCGTTCTGAAATACCCAGGGGATGGCACAGCCATCGCCCACCCATTCTAACAGCCGCTCTCGCAAACGGCGATGCAAAAACAAACAACGATTAATGGCAAAGAACGCGAATTTTTGTGTCTGGTCTGTGGTCTCGGAGCGTACGTTCTCCGAGAAGAGTTTCCTACAGAAGCCAAGGAAGCCGAAACGGTCACTGGTGGGTTCTCGCTTGACTTGACATCTCCCATCGGGGATGAGCACGCCAGAAGTCAATCCCAGTTGATCAGCACGGAGGAGATCGGGAGGCCCATTCCCCACCAGGCCCAGTGCTACGGCCCCACCACAGCTTGCACCGAGAGCAGGGGGCTCCTGCAGCAGGGGCCGTGGAGGGGGGCTCCAGGCACTTCTTTTTAAGAGCTTGTTTTGCGAGATTGGGCATTAATAAGGAAAAAACCATCACCTGGAGAGCTTGGGGCAAAGCGCCGTCACCCTCCAGCTCTCGTTTCCC
This sequence comes from Vanellus vanellus, assembly GCF_965231255.1. Lineage (NCBI taxonomy): Eukaryota > Metazoa > Chordata > Aves > Charadriiformes > Charadriidae > Vanellus > Vanellus vanellus. Next base: position 4,869,582 of record NC_138927.1, on the reverse strand, counting down.
TCTCCCAGAGACAATGTTGGATTTGCTTTATTAACCAGAAGCAATAATTCACGTTTCAAGGGGCGCCCGGGAAGCCCGTTTCAAGGGAGGTTGGGGCTCAGCCGGGGCGCGTTTTGGGGTGGGGCTGAAGAGGAGGGCTCCCAGGAGGGTCAGGATCCCGGCTTTGCCCCCGCTGCCCTCGGTAGGACGCGCCAGGTTCGCGTTTGGCAGCCGGCCGCCGCCTCTCTCTGCGAGCGCACGCGTGGGCCGCGGCTCGTTATCGGGGAGCTTTTGAAGTGGTGAGAAAAATGAGTGTTATCCCCACAGCCTGTGGGCAGAGGTGGGTTTGGAGACGTTTTCCACCTTGAAGTAACAAAAAAGGAAAGAGAAACCAAACCAAGAGGCGGAGACGATGCCACCCCCGGCGGAGGCCGGCAGAGCTGTTGGGCTGGCGCGGCCTCGGTGGGTACCGAGCGCCCATCCACGGGCGGTGGAAACCCTCCCGCACGCCCCGCGCTGCTTGGAGAGAGGAGGACTCGTGTGAAATCCTAGAATAATTAGTCTGGGCTTCAGAGGAAAGGTGGAAATTGCAACCCCTGAACACTAAATCAAGGAGACAGCGGAGGGGGGACCCTTAAACAGCCATACATATATGTATATACGTTTGTCCCAGTCCCCCCCCAGCTCCCGCTTTAAGGATCTGCTCTATCGGGTTCGTCGTTCTTTCCAATTTTAAAATACACAACCAAATCAATGTGCTGGAAAATTTTTTGATATAAGGTCACAAAATAGTAGAAAATAACTGATATATGAATACAGTGATGGAGCTGCGGAAGAGAGACCTCGAGGAGTCACCCAGCCCCTTCTTACAGTGCATATATACACCCACAGGCATCCATCCATCCATCCATCCATCCATCCATCCATCCATCCGTCCATCCATCCATCCATCCGTCCATCCGTCCATCCATCCATCCATCCATCCATCCATCCATCTCTCTCTCTCTATATATATATATCTCCATCTCTCTATCTCTATCTGTATGTTTGAATTTCCACAGGATTTGTAAGTGATCCGATTGGAATTATTACCTGGCATTTATAGAGCGGTTCAGAAGGAAGGTGTCTCCATAAATAAGAATCACATCTTTTTTCATGCAAAACTTTCAGCTGAAAATGGCTCATTTAAAAAAAAAAAAAAAAAAAGCAAGCACAGGTTGTAGTTTGGCTGAGATTTGGGTTTTTTTCCACAAAAACCTCATTCCCCCCCCCCCCCATTTCTTTCACTTTTGAGTAGAAAGTTTCACCTTTGCTTTTAAACTGAAATCTGAAGTTATTTCGGTTGGTCTGTTTAAGAAAGCCAATTAGCTATTGCTCAAGTCATTAAAAACATGAAGCCCCCCCTGAAGGAGGAGCCCCCCGCTGGCTGCGGACGCCGTCCCCCAGCCCGGCAGCCGCTGCCTTCCCCATTTGCAACCTCCATCCAAGCCGGAGGCGTTGCGGAGCCCGCGGCTCCCCGAGCCGGAGGGGGGGACAGGTACAAATCCGGCTATTTCAGTAAACCCGACAAGCAGACCTGCCCGGGGACGAGGTGCTTTGGAGGGGAGGGCAGAGCTCTCCCCCTGCTCGGGGAAACCTCTCCTTCCCCCCGGCGCCCGCGTGAGCCCCCCTCAAGTTTTCAGACAACAAAAAATTGCTCCTGAGTATTTTTTTGTGTGTGATGGGAAAGACCCGGGAGCAGAAACATCTGAGTGCACGGAAGAGGCACAGCCGGGAGATGTTGTCCGTTGCTGTCCGTTGCTCTCCACTGGGAGATGGGGACCAGGATGGGGTCACAGCCCTCAGTCCCGGGAGGGTTTGACTGTCACCAGTTCCGAAATCCCAACAGGAGCCTCCAGCACAGCAACTGGCTCTGCCGAGTGAAGGAAAGGACCCCGGTGCCTCCTGGGTGGGGGTAAAAGCTCCTGTAATGCCAATAATACGCATAATTTATTACCAGCCGGTCACCGATTCTCTCCTGCCATCCATATTGCAGTACTATGTTTTATTTCAGAGACAAAAATCTTTATTAGGATTACTACCGAGTTCCCTTCTTCTCTCTGCTTTCCTCCAGAGAGAAGAGATTCAAACCAGAAGAGCTAATGGCTTAAAGACCGGGGGTGAATTTAAAAGGATTCAACCCGTGGTGTTCCGTTCCCATTCACGCAACGCCCCTTTTGCTAAACAAAATAACATTGCCTCCGTTTCTTACTTTTTTCCCTTTTCTTGTCTTCCCCCCCCCCCCCATAGGCAGCTGTTTCTCTTGATCACATCTGTAGCAAATCTGCACTTAATCCCCCACTGACAGCGCAGAAGAGGGTGGAAAACTGGAAGGGCTGATCCCAGCGCCCGGGATGCGGCAGGGAGGGAGGGAAGGGCTGGAACGGGAGCGGGATGCTCCGGCGGGGGCGAGGTCCCGGGAGCGATCCCTGCTCCGGACCTCATCCCCACACCCCATCCCGCCGTGACTGCCAATGTGCGGAGCCGCAGGATCCAGCTCCACCTGCCCGGGGCGGCTGCAAGCGCCGAGAGATGCAGCTTGGGGTTGGGACTCATTGCTTTCATCGCTTCATTTTCCTTTATCCCACCTACGGTGGTCGGAGCCCTCGGGTGCTTTGCCGCAGAGGTTCCCCTGCATCACTTCACCCCACGGTTTAGTGGTAACCAGCGCTGGGTTAACGGTCGGACTGGATGACCTTAAAGGTCTCTTCCAACCAAACAGATCCGATGACTCTACGCGAGACGGGAGGTGATGTTTCGAAGAGGATGGAGAGCTGCCGCCCGCACGGGGAAGGCAGCGCCGGGGTGACCCACGCTGCTCCCCGGCCCTCCTTCCCCCGGGAGGCCAGGGCAACACGGGGCGGCCCCACGTCCCGCCGCTTCGAGGTTAACAGCACATCACCTCGGGCAGGTTTCAGTTTGAATGGGGCACTTTGGGCGGGTGACCTGGCCGCGGTCCGGGTGGAGCGGGGAGCGGTGGGCAGGGAGTTCCCGGGTGCTGCTCGATGGGCGGCTTCTGCAGAGACTCCTTCGCTTGGCACCGGGAATCAACAGCCGAACCCGCCGTCCCCGCGCCCTGACGCAAAGCAGCACTGATGCCGCTGAAGGCGATGGAGACCCACCAACATGGGTGAGAGGTGACCCAAACCCGAGGAGCATCCTTCACCTGCAAGAACAAAGTCATTGAGGAGCAAACCCGGCTGCCCGGGGGATGCCAAAGCCGTGCCCGGCCGGGGAGAGGAGCGGCAGTGGCCACAGCCCCCGCCGGGTGCCGGGACGGCGGGATTTGGGCCGGCTCCTGCCAACCCCCAGGGATGAGCCCAGAGCAAGGAGCATCCCTGCCAGGGAGCAGCCGGGACACGGCAATGCCGGGAGCGGAGACCTATGTGCAGCAGGATGGGGACACTTTGCCACCATCGGCCAAATTCGGCAAAATTTCACCCCCTGTAAATACAAATAAGCTAATTTTTGGCCTAAATTGTGATGATTGATGATGATGATGATGATGATGATTGGCATCTCACCGTAGACAGCATGGGAAGGTTTAGCACTTAAGCTGCAGCATCCCAAAACGTGAGCGCAGGTGATAACACCCCGAGACCCCCCCCCCAGCCCTTCCCCAAGAGAATCGGGGTTTCGCATCCGCCCCACAGCGCGTGGGACAAAGGGCCCCGCGAGGGACCCGGGGAGGGCTGGGGCATCCCTGGGACGGGCTGGGGGTCCCCACAAATATCTGGGGGTCCCCTGGTCCTACTGGGGGACGGCGCTGAGGGCACGTCCGAATTTTACCTTTCATGCTCAAAGTGCTTCGCAAGAAGAAACAGCAAGGGGGGGTGGTGGTGGGGATGCTCATGTGCAGAGGGGGGCACAGCCACCCCCACCTCCCGTCACTTGATTTCCCCACCGCTGCGACTGCTTTCACAGAAACCCTCCAGCCCCCGGGTGCCCCCCTCCGCCTCCCCCAGCGCCACGGGCTTCTCAGAAGGGCCCATCGCCCCCCCTGCGCTCGCCGCGTCTCGCTTACTGGAAAGAGGTGCGGAGAGGGCCCCTGGCACGCTCTTTCCTTTCTCACCGCTATTTTGTCTTGCTTTCTTTTTTTTTTTTTTTTTCTTTTTTTTTTTTCTTTTTTTTTTTTTTTTTTGAAACTTTTCTCGAGCAAGAGCTCAGAGCGGCGGCGTCACGAGTGAGCCCCGGGCGGAAGCGGCAACGCGGGACGCTTGTCACGAAGGTGGTGGCAGGTGACGGGGACGGAGGCAGCGCCGCAGGCAGGATTTGGCAGGGGATGGCTGCGAAGCACCCGGGGCTCGGCCACCAGCCTGGCCGGGCAACCTCTGGGCAGCACCGCGGGGTCACCGGGGGGCGGGGGGGGGGGGGGGGGGGGGGGCGGATTTCAGGGCACCCCTGAGCCTTTTTGGGGTGAAGCGGTGGTGGGTTCACGCTGGGAAAAATTTCCCCCCGTGGAGTGTTTTGGGGGTGATGGGGGGAAAGGGGAAGGCGTGCGGGAGAGGAAGAGGATGGGGGAAGCGATGCTCGAGCACCGGCGTGGTCCAGCCACGGCTCACGGCAGCTATTTAAAGAGCAGACCGTGGGAAACTTCTTCAGACGTGCGGTTTCTCTAAACGGAGGGACTTGTGTCTTCGCTGCCGCCGGGTGAGTCACAGTCAGAGCAAGAGAGAAAGGGAGGGGGGGGGGGGGGGGGGCGAAAAAAGAAACCAAAAAAAAAAAAAAAAAAAAAAGCCCACTCCCAGCCCCCAGCAGAGGCAATTAGTGCCGCTGCCTCCCCGGACCCACAGCGCTGTTATCTCCCGCGCAGGAGATCAGGGTCAGATCTGGTAAGAGGAGGAAGCTCCAAAGAGGGGCTTTTTTTTTTTTCCCTCTTCAAACAGGAAAACTGTCCCCTGCCTCAAAAAACACAAAGAAAGAAACGCCAAACCTCTTATCTGAAATTATATCGCAGGGGAGGGGGTGGGGGGTGGCAGGAGAGATGCTAAGGGCTCCTCTGACCCGGAGGGGACCCTCGAGGGGACCCTGGGTGGCTCTGGGACCTCAGGCAGCTGCGGAGGTCGCGCATCCCCAGCCCTGTCCCCGAGGAAGGACCCTGGAGGTCTCGGCCACCAGCGTGGGTCTGGGTCACCCCCCCGAGCCAGGAGGGCCCCAGGTGTCCCCAGAGGAGCCCCGCTCTGCCCCTGACCCCATGGGGGGAGTCTTGGGGGGGGGGGGGGAAGGGGAACACCCCCCCAGGATTTCTAAAGGCCTTTATCTCTTTCCTTCAGAAGTCGTACACCTCCTGCAGAGGGTTCCAGCGCCGCCTTAGCTATAAGGGAAACTGAGGCACAACCCAACGTGCGCCCCCAGTTCATCGTGGGTTAGCAGCATCTTTAGAAACCGGGGGGGGGGGCCTAAGCTGGAGCGACCCGAGCTGCTGAAGTGGCCTTTTTCTGGGTGACAAATACACATTTCTAGTTCCCCCGATGCCATCCGGTGTGCGCGATGTGAGATCCTTCGAGCTCCGGAGCCCGGGAGTGTCCCCAAGCAGGTGGCTTCAACCAGCGTGGAGCCACAGCGGGAGCTGGGAGGTGGCTCTGCCCGGGGACAACGTCAGTGCGGTGACACCCGTGGGGTCACGGGGGCTTCAGCGGATGCTGCTGACGCACACGGGGGCACAGGCAGTGACGGGGGGGGGGGGTGTCACACCTCCCCACAGGCATCGCCGGGTCTCCTCCTGAACCGAAACCGCTCTGAGATCGAAGTTTTGAATTCTTGTAATTTGCTCTGAATCATTTTGGAACGGCCTCTGCAGGTGACTCAACCTGGGGGAAAAAGAAAACTAAAAATAAATGGCAAAGTCACTTTTCATTCACGTTTGGGAGGTACTGGGGGGGGGAAGGTCAGGGCACGCGCGGCATCGTGCTGCCGACGGCGGCGGGGGGGGGACGCCAGCGCCGAGCCGGGGCAGCAAAGAGGCGCTGCCTTTTGCCCAGCTGCTCGGGGTGCACGAATCCACCCCAAATATAGGGTTTTTTTCCCAGTTCCTGAGCAATTTCGAGAACCACAGGAGAAAATAGCGAGGGTCCAAACCCAACAGAGCAGATCAGAAATGGGGGAAAAAATTGCAGCGAGGTTTGCACCGGGCTTGGGAGGAAACGCTTCGCCTCAGGCACCGATTTTCCTAAGGTTTTAATTTAGAAAGGAACAACTTTTAGGACTGAAGCTATTTCCCCCGGGGCCGAAGGGAATCCAGACCCTTTGCTGCAAGCCCTCGGGGCTCGACCTGCACGTCCCCCCGGGGCTGAGCAGCCGAACCGCCCCGGGGTGCCATGGGGTGCCGTGGGGGGGACGCTGGAGCGAGGTGCCGCGCTGGGACGGCGGCTCCGGCTCAGCCCCGCTCAGAAGGATTCGAAACCCATTTGGCCGCAGACGCTGCTGAACTTCGCGGGAACCCTGCGGTGACACAGAGACGTGGGCCGAGAGTCACCTTATCTGTGACCCAGATAACTGATGTGAAACCAGCCCGGCGCAGGGGCCGGCCGGGAGCCGGCGAGCCCCGAGATGCGATCCGGCCCCCCCGGCTGCAGCCACGGTCCCTGCGATAGAAAAGGGCTGCGGGACGCCCCAGCCCCTCCGCTCCGGGGTGTCCCTCCAGGGTGACACCGGCGCAGGAGAACCAGAGCGGCGTGGATATGGCTTTGCACCATTTCTGCCCCGAAACCGCTGGGGGTTTGGCTGTGGGGACCACAGAGAGGGGGGTTGAAGGGGATGGGGGGGGGGCCCAGGCTGCACGCCGGACCCCAGGGCTGAGCATCCCCCTGCCCCGAGTGCCCCCCGCTCCCTCACCCGCCCTCCCCGCGGCCTGAAGGAAGCGGAGGAGGGTGTTTTTCCACCCCCACCCCCCCCCCCCAGCAGACAGAGCCCGCTGCAAGAAATCATGAAATCGCCTTTTTTTTTTTTTTCTTTTTTTCTTTTTTTTTTTTTTTCTTTTTCTCAGCGATGCAGCAGACACAACATGCAGCGGCTTCCGGCGCCGGGGGGGCCGCGGCGCAGCGGCTCACGCACCCCCGGCCGCCCGCCGCGCTCCCCAAGCAGAAGTCTGCATGGCGCTGGGGAAGTCGCCGGTGGCCGATGGCCCCCGGGGGTGGTTTGTAGCCCCCAACACGCCGCGGCGGCCGCGTGGGAGAGGATGCTGCCGGGGGGAAGAGGGGGGGGGAGGCGGCGGGAGGGAAGGAGACGTGGCTTCCAGTGACCCCCCCCCCTCCACCTGCAGCTCTCTGGGGCTTGAAGAAAAAGCCAATGTTGCAAACCCCACTGGGGATTTTTTCTTTCCAGCGAGGATTTATGCCGAATTACCGTCTTTTAGCACTTTGCTTCTCTCTTTCCCAGCGTGCGGTGGGGGCCAGTGGTTGCGGGGAGGGGGGACGCCAGCCCAGTGCTTTGCCCTCGCTGGCCAGGTGGACGCGGTACTGGCCCCTCGTGCCACTTGGGGTGGCCCTTGCTGACCACCGCAGGGTCCCAAAACCACAGGGAGAGGGTGTCGGGGCGGCCTGGGTGCAGAGAGGGAGGAACGAACCCCAGACCGGCACTGGCTTTGGAGGAAAAAGCAAAGGAAACAACATTGTAAAATTAAAAAAAAACAACAACACACCCCCCCAAAGCAACAAAACAACAACAAAAGCCCCTCCAAAACAAAGTAAAATAAGTGTTTTTGAAGTTTTCCAAACCTGAGAGGCACGCCAAGCCTGCGCTCTCTGCTCCTCCCGTGCTACCCGCGAGCATCCCGCTGCCGCATCCCCCTCCCCGGAGCTCATGGGGGACAGGGACGGGGCGCTCGGGGTGCCTCCGCTGCCAGCCCCCCCCCCTCGCCCCCCCCCCCAGCCCCGCCGGGGGCAGCCGTGCCGCGACAGCGAGGACAAAACCGCAGCGCTCTCAGCCCAAAGCACGGCAGATCCCCGGCACGAAGCGCCAGGCTGCCTCCCCGGCCGGCCCCGGTCCCCAGCTCCCCTCTGGGGATGGGTCCCGCTCGGGCGATGCGGATGGGGGGGTGAGGAGGGTTCTCCCCTCGGCACAAGGAGCCGCCCCGGCCCGACCCCGAGCGACGGCCGCCGCCGCAGCGGCACACGAACGCCGCAGGAATAATTCAGCGAGAATCTCATAAACACTTGTAACCGCGGCCAGTGCATTTCCTTGATTACCAGCCCCAAACTTTTCATTAGAAATTATTTATTAAAGAGGGATCTAACCTTTCTCCGGGGCTGGCAGTGGATAACGAGTGTTTTATTAAGTCGTCAGGAGCGAGCGGCAGCTAATGCAAGCTGCATCCGCTGCATCCGCGGGGCTCTGTACTTCATTAGCCGCGGATTATTATGCCATTTATAATTAAACGTTCAATGCTTTAAAATACGGCGCGGCAAAGGCGGTAGTCACCGATCAGGCAGAAGGGATCGGGAAAGGCTCCTGTAAGGGCTGCGCGCCGTGCTGCTGAAAACACCTCCCCGGGGTTTTGGCTACTGGGCTATTTCACCAATTCTCCGGTTTTTCCAGCTCTCCTTCAGTGGTCGGGGAGTCTCCAGACGTAACGCCCACGGGCTTCTCCAAAGACCACGGCCACGAACTCAGCGGCACCATCCATCCGCCGGGCGCCGCGGCAGCGAGCGGGGCGATGGCGGGGAGCACCGCCGCCGCTTTCCTCACCCGCCGTGCCCGGCGTCTTCGCGGATGAACCCCACGGAGCAGCCGCTCTCCGGCAGCACCCGTGTCCGTAACGCGGCCGTTTCACAGCAGCACCACAGTCCGCAGCAGCCTGATGGTTCCGCTTGGTTTTGACCCAAAAGAAATGTCTCATTTCTGATCGAATTGGAAGCATTTTTTTTTTTTTTTTTTCCCAGGGAAAAAAAAGACAAACTTTACGGATGAGCGGACAGCTTGTCCCCTCCACTCCGCATTTCGCCGAGCCCCCGCGCTGTTATTTTGACCTAGAAGTAACTCGGTGCTGGTGCCCGTCCCAGGGATGCCGCCGAGGGCGAAGACGGCCCTACGCGAAACACAACGTTTCCCTTGACGTGGGTTCCCTGCTGCCCGGGAAAGGACCCTGCCAGGCTCAGCTTTTGGGCTGAAAGCTGCATGCGGACCAACATTCGCAAACCCAAGGGCGTTCCCGAGCAGCAGGCAGAGCAGCGACGGCCCCGCGCACGGTCCCAGCGCCTGCGAGAGCCGCGGCAGCTTAAGAAGAAACAGTCAGGATGGGGAATTGGGATGGGCAACAGGCTGAGCTTTTCTCTTGCCTGGGAATAATCCCATAAATTTCAGCTGAGTGAATTAAGTGCAAATTGATGCTCAATTTGTTAGGCAGCCCCGATATTTCAGTCTTGTCAAGAAAGAGGATATACGAGAACAGAGGGGTTTTCGTGACGCGTTTTAGGGCAGGGAAGGGAACGAACGCTTCCCTGACGGAAACTGAGCCGCAGCACGTGGGCGCTCGCCGTGGTGCGGAGACAAACCCGGACCGAACCCAAACTTGTCCCAGTGCATCCCGGACCGGGGCAAAACCTCCCAAAGCAGCCGCTCGCCCCGAAGGAAGAAACCTCGAACGGAAAGACTAATTAACAGAAGACTTTATCCCTGCATCCAACGCCAGTAATTTAAACCTGAGGAGCGAGGAAAGAAAAACCACACTGCCATTATTTCAGCCTCGCTAAGTTTGGTCAGTTGGGCTGTGCTTTTTCATTAGGCGCTCTCTTGCAATAAGTAATTTTCCTTAATGCCTCGAATCACTCTTGATACCACTGTGGCGTGCCTGTGGCCAACGTGAAGTATGAGGAGGTCACAGCTGATGTGTCTTCGTCGGGATGGGGTTTCGTTAAATGTGAGTGACCACAGAATGTAACGGTGGAGCCCAGCAACACTGCCCACTAATTGCTTTAGCGTGCTTCTGGTACCACCACAATTTCCCCTCCTCGGTATTGGGATTTGTCTGCTTAATCCAACGCCCTTCGTCAGGATTGTAGGGAGATGTGGCCTCGTTATTTAAATACGGCTTTTCCCGAGTCTTCGGTATTTCTTCAGCGTTGAGAAGAGGGAGACTGCCCTGTGCAGGAAACATCTCGGCGCCAGGGGAGCATCGGTGCCTGGAGGACCTCCAGCTCCGTTCCCCACTGCTGGGAAGTGACCTGCTGGTGACACCGCTCAACAGCATAACCCATCGCAAAGTGTTACTGAGCCCATTTCACAGATGGGGAAACCGAGGCACTGGCAGGGAATTGCCCAAGGTCATTCTGCAGCCTGATGCACGCCTGGGAAAAGGCAAAAGCCATGAAAGCGCACCGAAAATTGAGGCATTTCCTGTGTGCTCACAGCACTTGCAAAAAAGCAGATGCCTTTACGGCGAGTGGAGGCGTCCCTCCGAAGCAGCGGGTAAACGAAGCTAAGCCCCATCGCAGCTGGGAAAAGGGGTGGCCAAACCAGGGACCCAAGCTGGTCCCCGGCCCCGTGTCCCCAGTGGCTTCAGCCCTGCTGGAGGCTGCACCGAGTCGTCTCTGTTGAGCGGCGTTACGGCTTGTTTTGCTTTAACTAAGTAAAATCCATCTGCTCTATTGTGCTATTTCTATTCCTAAATCTTGCATTACATTGAAAGTCTTTTAAACCGTCTGCACAAGAGGACTCTATGCGGTTTCCAGGGCATTTTCTGTTTAACTTGCATTAAAGTGTACCAAAGAGTTACAAGTGCATTAGCGGTCCTGCTCCCGAATTGCTGTTACAACCTTTGCCCCCAGCCAATCAATCTTGCTGACACCCATTAAAATGAGCTCATGGTGCCGTTTTTATGGCCGGATTAAGTGGTATATCTGTAGCTCAGGCGGTTCGGTAAGGGCGTCACACTGCTAATGATTTCTTTATTGATCTTTAATGATTTCCTACATTAGTACAAGCAACATTAGCCTCAACAACATGCTCCGGGACAGATTGACTAAATAATTCACTGCAGCAAACTGTGATCACATAACTGCACATTCCTCCTTTGTGTTAAGAAACAGGGGTGGAAAATGCATAATTATATTCCCCGGTAGAAGACAAAAAGCCGTTGCCTCCCCCCAGATCTCTCCCGGCCACCACCCCCCCCCCTTCCCGGCAGCACCGACCCACCGTGAGAAGGAACTTTCCCATCAGGGGCCGGTGATCGGCCCTAAATTACTCACCGGGAAAAGAAACACGTCGGCGTGGTCGAGGCTTCGCTCCGCTTCTGCCCGAGGAAAGGCAGTGCTTGGGGGGCCGAGGGGTCGGGAGGAGCCGGGCTCCGGCGGGTCTCGGCATCTGTAGGCTCAGAGGGGACGTCACTCGCGTAAGGAGCCGCCACTTCCCCGGCCGTACCCCTCCCCGTGCATGGCTGGTGGCTAATGGGCGACTGGTGTTTAATCTTAAATACGAAGACCTCAAACCCCAGGGCTTGGTTTGCAGCCCTTGCGGGTACCCGGAGGTTTGGGGAAATGTCACACCACGGCTGCCTGCGAGGGGGCTGAAGGCTGCCGGACCCCGCAGAGCCAGACCGGTCCCAGCTCGCTCTGCCTCACCTCCAATTTTCCCGGGAGCAGCAAAGGAGAAATGAGAGGTGCCACTGTCCTCAGTGGGCTGAAATGAATTCCATTTGCTTCCATTGCTACCTTTGAGCATGGATGGATGGGTGGGTGGGTGGGTGGGTGGGTGGATGGATGGATGGATAGGTGGATATATGGATGGATGGATGGATAGGTGGATATATGGATGGGTGGATGGATGGATGGATGGATGGATGGATGGATGGATATATGGATGGATGGGTGGATGGATGGATGGATGAGTGGACAGACAGATGGGTAGGTGGATATATGAGTGGAGGGATGGATAGGTAGGTAGATGGAAAGGTGGATGGATGGATGGTTGGAGGTGTCCCCGTACCACCAGCCCACTCAGGGTGGATGGGGTGGTTTAAAGGAAACCTCTCACCGAACCCAGCTGTAGAGGAACACTGGGGCCACCGCCAGCACGGTTGTCCCTGCAGGCAGAAGTGCTCTGCCACACAGGTGGTAGCAAGAGCAGTGCCAGGTCCATGGCAGGTCCTGGGCAGTGGGGGATGAGTGGAGCTGCCGCGGGGCTGGGAGCTGCACAGCACCAGCCATGCTCCTCTCCATCCACCTTCCAGCCACCAAACCCCAGAGAAGCCTTTCAAAAGCCAATTTTGCAGCATCACTTCATTATTTCATTAGTTCAACCTACCCGGGAGCTCCTTCCGTTGACGGCACGCTGAGGACCGAGGCCAGGATGGGGACGGCTGCTCCCCTCCAGCCACCAGCCACAAAACCATCCCACCCGGCCACACGGCTCAGGATGCTTCAGGGGTCTCAGATGCCGTGAGAAGCCTGGCTGCGACCTACAGCCTTCCTGCCGGGAGGTAAGGGGAAGCGCTGGTCCCGCCACCGCGCCGTTTAATTGGGGAAAGCACTCAGTGGCATGGGTCAAATTCTCCACGGGTGCTGGCACGGAGCCAGATGAGGCTGGGCATGCCACAGTCTTCATTAGCGTAACTGGTTGCAAACCACAGCTCTTGACCTGCAAATAGAAATGATTTCTTCATTAATGGAGATGCCAACAGTGGGGAACCTGTGGTTTCTAATGACACAGCCATTTTCATCAAGTGTACCAACAAACTATTCAGAAAACAGAAAAGCGGAGCCTTCTCCCCTCTCCCCCAACTCAGCGCCAGGCTTTTTTCCTTGAAACGCGAGGTGCTGCTTCCGAGGTCCCGCAGCGAAGGAGCTGTCTCCCGCAGAGTGGTTGAGTTGAGCATCACCGTGACTTACTCATGTTGGCAAGAAACCCCCTCCCTGGGGTTACCACCGGCGCATCAGCGATGGGAAAGGCTTCGGGACGGCACCTGTGGATGTCACAGCTTGGTGGTCCTGTAGGACAAGGCTAGAGGGACACGAAGACACGGAGTGGTCAATAGGGGCTGCTTTGGGAACCGTGGCTGTGACTAATGAGATGTCTTAATGATGCTCCTCTCCCCACCGCCCAGATAGGTGCTGGGGGGAACTGCCCGTGTGTGCCACAGCCTGTGCCCTCCCTGGCCAGCACTCGCCCGGCACCGACCCGCGGGAGCTGACGGCTTCGCTGGGTGATCTCAGTGCCCAGGAAAATCCTCCAAAAATAAGACTTTGTTCAAGCCCTGGTACAGATGGGCCGTCTAAACAAATGAGGCTGCTCGGATGAGTCCAAATTAGAAGCCAGAAAAAGACAGACCGTGGCTCTAAACAAATAAACAAACTAAAGCAGGAGCTCGTTTGCATCCCTCAGCCCTCAAACAAACCACAGAGGATATTCTCGGCTGAAACGCAGCGACAGCATCTTAACACCTGGACCGAACCCTGCCGTCAGCCGCCGCTTCAAAACCCTTCCCAGAAAAACTTGCCGAGGGCCATTTCCACCTCTCCCGCCTGGATGCCGCGGCACGGAGGACGTGCTCGTTGCTCTAATTATTATTTGCAGGAGCGAAGCACCGCCGGCAGCGTTTGCTTTGCGCCGTGCCAAGCAGAGCCGCTGCAGCCCAGTGCCGCAGTCGGCGGAGCGGGATTGTGCCGCGGCCCCGTAGCAGAGCATCACCTGAGCATCCCAACAGCGGTTCAGAAATGCGAGCCAGTTTCTGGCCTTGTGGTTGTGGGCAAAGAGTGGAAAAAAGGAAGGGAAAAGCCTCAGCCGTGCTAAGCAGAACAGCCTCTGCTTATTTTACTTATTTTTCTGGGGGATTTTTTTTTTTTTCCTTAAGGCCACCCTGAGTGCCTGAGCGTGCGGGGTGGCAACGCTGCGGCCTCAGGAAGAGAAAGTGGGTTTTCTACAGAGCAGAAATAGAGCAAAAAGCAAGAAAACAAACAAAACAACCCCACTCAGACGGGGTACTCGGGTGGGACAGGCTCAGACCGAATCCGGCACTGCCAGTGGAAAAACAGCTTTCAGCCCCGAAAAGATTTACGCGGAGAGGTTGGAGCAGAGACGCGGGGCGCAGAGATGGGGTGCGGCTCCCGCCCTCCCCGTGCAGATGTCCCGTGTCCCTCTGGGAACCTTTTCCCGATGGCAAAATCCCCCACGGATGAGAGAAAGCAGCTCCCCAGAGCCGGCTCCGCTCCTTCCCAGCCCGAAACACCCGCACAGCCCCGTGGTGTCTCGCAGTGGACATCCCCGCAGACTCCGCTCACCCCTCGGAGATGCTGTAAAACACCGCCCCAGTGAACTCGTCAGCGGGAAGATGAGGAGGAGGAGGAGGAATCGGCGCCGCTCTCCTTGAAGCCCAAGAAAGTGACGTCCAATGTTACTTGCTGAAGCTCTGAATTTACACTCGTGTTTGGGGGTACCCGGAGCGTTGAGGTTGGAAACACCACCTCCCTGAGTAACTTCTAGTTTAGGGTCTTGGGTTTTTTTTTTGGTTTGTTTTTGTCTTTGCAGGAGGGGGAGCATAAAGAATAAATAAATAAAATTGCATTTAATCACGCGATCTATATGGGAGCAAACCAAGCGCCGGGTAGGTGGGCGGCCTCACTGCGCCGGAGGGAGGTGATGGGTGGAGATGGATTTACAGCAAAAAAATCATCTATTTTTGTTCTCATCTGTAGCCGTTACATTTATTCGGAATAAAACACACTCCGGAAAAAGAGCATCCCCTTGGCAGAGCAGTCATAAACCATCACTCGGGGACAACCTCCTGCCAAGGGACTGCCTCTCTCGTGGGCCGAGCAGAAACCCAATCCCGCGGGTTTTCAGCCCGTTAGGCCCCAGGAAAACCTCATTGGAGTGCGGGCAGGACAGGCAGGGATCCATGGCCTGGGGGAGAGAGGATGGGGCTGGCGGCTGCGGGAGCCCTGACCACGCTTCCCATGTGGCTTTGGAGCCTCGAGATGCCGCCGGCCGTGGCCGGTGGTTCTGACGGCAAAGCCACAGACGGCCCCGTCTCCCGGCCCCTAATGCCGATCGACCGGGGACCCCGCGGGGTGCCGCCGCGGTTGGGGACATCGATCGCCGTCGCAGCGGAGCAGCCGCCAAGGCCACACGGGGCGGCACGGGGAGCACAGCCCGGGCCCCAGCACCACGCGGGAAAGCCGCGTGCCATCACGCGTCCTGCCAAGGGACCGCGGCGGCGGGCGCCACCCCATCCACCGACCCCGAGGGTGTGAACGGGCCGGGCTGAGCTCACCCACAAATCCGGAGCTGAGCCCCCGAGGAGCTCCCGGCCCCCCACAGGAGCATCCTCGGTGCGTTGGGCTGACCCTGTGCTGGGAGAAGCCCCGGCAGCGCTCGCCACGCGTCCGCGGTGGCCGGACTTGGGTCCCCATCCCATGGGACGCCCAGTCCCACCGCGCACCCCGCACCCAGCGGCGGAGCGTGGGGCTTTGTCTCCCTCTAGTGCACATGGCTCCGGAGCAGCTTGGTGATGGGGCACACCGGCCGGGGCACCCCTGGACGCGGCCGGAGCCCCATGGGGGGCCGACACACCGGCTGCCCACCGCACCCCGCGCTGGCTGCGCCCCACGGCAGCGCCGCTTCCCCGGAGCAAACCTTGCGGCATCGTAGCGGCAGCAGTCGCGGCGTGTCCGGCGCGTGCTGATAGACGGGAAGGGGTCCGAGCAGAGGCCGCTGTCCTCTTAAGGCACAGTTTGGACACAGGACCCCAAGAAACCGCCCGCCTGAAGGGGCGCCTGCAATTTGTCTCCTGCCGTGACGGGACCGGGGGAGCTTTATTATGTCCCCACACGCCTTCTCTATTGACTTTCTCAGTTTGTCCTGTTAAACAAATATTCTGGCAGAGGCACAGGGTGGCTTATTATCCCTGCATTGCAATATCTAATTCACTGATATATCTATTATTCATTTATTTTTCTATTATTCATTTATTCACTGGGAATTTAGAGGCAATCAAAAAGGCACTCTTGGTCATTTTGCTATAAAAGCATTTTTGATCCTCCTCTCTGCCAACGCGAACTTGTCTCTCTCGCTTAAAATACATTAATGACCCATTACAGGGATGGGATCTGATGCCCTGCTTATATATAGGAGCGTCTTCGGAGATTTTGAAATTGATATAAATAAACAGGGGGCTTGTTGTTAATGCGCTCATTAAGCAAGGGGTGGGCTGGGATGAGGAACACAATATTTTCCACTCTGGGCTCCCCGGGGGGCTCTGCGATCGTCGATGTTAATGCCTAAAACCAAGCGACAAGCCGGGCTCTGCTGCCCCGCTCCAGCAGCCAGGAGGACCCGAACAGCGCCGGGGAACACCACAAGCCCTTCACCCACCCTAAATCGCCAGGAATCGCGCACCAAGTGGTCGGTATCCAGCGGGTTTGGAAGACGAGGTGATCACCCAAGGGAGCGGGTAGGTCCAATCCTGCCGCTGCCCCGTCCATCTGAGACCGAGAGGCTGCGGCGGTGCTGCGGCTCAACTTTCAGGTGCATAATTGCAATTTTAATACAGATAACCTTGCAAGAGATGCTGGCCGGGGAGGCAAAACCTTACTTACCAAAAAAAAAAAAAAAAAAGAAATAAAAAGCCCATATTCACACGGTAAAACTAACAACCAGTGATGATTTAGCCAGTGCGGCGCTGCATCGCGGCGCCGAGCGCTGCGCCATGCTGGAACCCTGCTTGATTTTACTGGGACCAGTACCTTATGCCGGGATGGCTGATGGAGGAGACGCTGTGGCTTCGCGGGGTGCAGACTGGCACTGGCGCCTCCGTCCCGCAGCCTCGACGCCGTGAGCGAGCGGGGTCGAAGTCGCACTCGTGACGAGGGAACGTGTCCTTCAGCACGCCGGGAAGCAGACTGCGGCCACGTGGGAAGGTAGAGGAGCATCTAATGAAGAACCAGCTGCAATATTATTCTAAGGACGGGGTGATATTGTATGAAACACGGCGGGGTGCGTGCATCAGGCTGTTTGTATGGGCTGAGAACTGCCCTTATTCACCGGCAACAAGAACACATCCCTCCAGGGTCCACATCGTACCCTTCTCCCAGGATCAAGAGACCCTTTCTGTTAATTAGGGGTTGGATGTGAAACGGCATCTCCTGTCACCGCGCCGATGCCCATCTGCGGAGGGCAGGGCTGGGGTCACATCGTCACCTCCGCTCGGCACGGGGTTTGGAGTCGCAAGGACTTGCAGGGGAAGCGTCGCCCAAGAAAAACCAGCGGCAACAGGAGGAGCGAAGAGGAAGAAAAGAATTAGACAAGGGCTATCTCTGCCTCTGCGCCACCGCTCCCATCGCCTGTCCCCAACAGCGCAGGGACAGGGAGGTCCCTTCCCCAGGGCCAGAAGTCCCCAGGATCACTGAGCCAGGCCAAATGCTGCCCGTGGCCGCCGGAAACCCCGGGAAAGCGAGTCAGTGCCCACCGGGCGCAGACGCAGCCCTCGCCATCGTGCCGCTCCCAGCACAGGCTCTCCCCAACCCTCCACCCCCTTCGCTGGAGCGGGGAAAGCACCGGCGCAGGGAGCGGGTCCCGGCAGACTTCCCAGCTGTGTGACAGCCCCTCGCTTCTGTTTTCCTGTTCCCAGCAGCGGTCACCCCGCGGGGTGGCCTTTCCTCACTTCTCCCTTTGCTCCTGGCCCGAGATGACGCCGGTCCCCAGCTCCGCAGGTGCCACGACCCGATGGCTTCCCCGCTCCCAGCAGCAACTTTTGCAGGGGTGAAGGGCGAGCGCAACCGGTTGGGCACCCTCTGCAGAGGGCTCCTCTTCTCCCTCGCCCAGGGGAACCAGCCCCAAGCATCACCCGAGGCTGCTCAGCAGGGCAAAGGCGCTACGGGGCCACAGTGAACCCAAACCCCATCCTCGACCACCAACGCGACTTCCCTCGGCTCCGCCGGCTGAGCACACAGCGTACAGGGACACCCTCGCCCGCCACAGAGCTGCTTCTCAGGGTTGCGCTTTGAGACGAAGCCAGATGAGGTGGTTTGCCGACATCTTACTTCTTCTTTAGCGTCTCAGCTCTTCTCCCACTTCCATCAGCAGCATCCTCTCTGCTCGTGGAAGGAACGGGCTCAGCAAATGCCTCGACCCATCTTCTGGTCCATCTTCCAGGAGAGCAGGTCACCTCTGAGCATCCCCCGTCCGGGAGGAGCCCCTCACCCAGGAGGAAAAATGAAAGCGGGGAACAGGCTGGAAATGAGGGTTTGACCCAAGCCTTGATGTCAGCCGGAGATTTTCTGTCTCTTCCAAAGGGCGCTGGATCAGGCGTCCCCACGCGATTGCCATCGCCCGGTCACAAGCTCCAGCGGTACTGTGCCGGCAGCAGAGCCGAGAGCGGCTGAGGGCGCCGTGCCGGCGGACAGCCCAGGTTGCATGTCCTCCCCCGGGCCCGCGGGCTTCGGAGATGAAAAGAAGCAATAAAATCCCAACGAGAGAAGAAGCGGTCGTGTGAGAGCTGCGACGTGAGCAGCTCCCTCTCATCCCGGCCGTTAAATGGTTGCGGAGCCCCTGCAAAGGGCAAAGTCCTTCGCGGCACAAAGGGCCCAATATGGATCGGGGACGGGTCCCCGCGCGGGCGGTTGACCATAAAGGCTTCCCAGGGACACCGCGCTGTCCCCAGGCGCCGCACGCCAACCCCAGCCCAGTCCTGCTCTGCCCCGGCTGCACATGGAGCATCCCCGCGGAGCATCCCCATGGGCCACCCACGGCACAGACCCCTTTCGGCGCTTCGATAGCAGCTCCCAGCAGTTGCAGACCCCAAAACACCCAACGTCTTTACTCTGCCCTCCAAATACCCATTTATCATCCTCCCCCGAGGCCGCTGCAGGGCACCGAGGCTGCCGCAGCGCACCCCCACGGTGGGCACGAAGCCTCTGGGTCACAGTCAGGGCCAGGCAGAAGATGTTAATGATTACATTAGTGAAACACATTGAAAAGAAAGCCAACAACAACAACAAAAAAACACCACCAAAAACCCCTCCACCAAAAATGAAAACAATCCCAAACCCCCACCGAACAAATGGCACCAGCATTATGGAAAAAAAAACTCAAGTTATTACGGGCTGCAAACGTTCAGGCTCCTGAGCAAGGTCTTTCATAGGTAATTTCTGTTGTAATTAACATCTCTGGGGTTAATGGATCTGAGTTTCAGGGGATAAAGAGCCGCATTGTTAACAGCCCGCGCTCCTGGCTGTGTCCGTCCAGGCTGGGGCTGGACCGAGCGGGAAATCTCCGCTTTCATCTGCCATTAGCGTCAACCCAGCTGTTATGCCCAGGAAATTAAAACTATTCACTGCAGTAAAGTTTTAACGTCCGCGGTTTTATTTGACGTCCCGTGACTTATAGGCTGGACTGGATCCCCCTGCTCTGATCTCTTGGATTTATGAGTTTGAAAAAGGCACTGAGCGACGGCCCCTGGCACCCAACCGCTGGGCAGAGAGCGACACACGGCCCCGAACTGCCCGGTTCCCTCCGCCAGTGCCCGGCGCGGCCAACGCCGGCAAACACGTGGCAAAACTCAATTTGCAGCTCAGCAGCTCCTGCGCTGCCTCTGTCCTCAGGAAACCGCTGCCGGCTGCGTGCTGGCCCCGGCGACGCTTGGTTTTTACATCCATCAACGCTCCTTGGCGGGGCGGCCGGCACAGAGCATCACGGGGACGCCCAGGAGAAGGGACGGGGACGCCCAGGAGAAGGGATGGGGACTCCCAGGAGAAGGGATGGGGACGCCCAGGAGAAGGGATGGGGACTCCCAGGAGAAGGGATGGGGACGCCCAGGAGAAGGGATGGGGACTCCCAGGAGAAGGGATGGGGACGCCCAGGAGAAGGGAGGGGTCCTCCAGCATCACCAACACTGGAGGTGGGGACAGCCTGCTGCAGAAGGGAATAAAACTCATTGCGCAGCTCATCCCTGTCTCAAACTGTCCCGTGTGTTTATAGCCTCCCAGCCACCCGTATCTCCCTGCAAATGTCCGTGCTGCTCCGTCCGTCAGCGGTTTGTGCATTTGGGAACGAAGGGAGGAGGCAGGACCCTGCACCAGCCTCCACCCATGAGTTTTCCCCGGGGGCAAAGCCAGCAAATCAGTACCGCAGCCGAAACCTGAGGGAGAATTAGGCTCAGTACCCCCTCTCCCCCCGCAGGGACGAGGAGCTGCGGGAGGGGAACAGGCAGTTGGGGAGAGCCGGAGCGGGTGCTCGGTGTCCCTGGCCGTGCCGGGAGCCTGGAGCTACTGCAGCAGCATCCTGGATTTCAGCAGGCAAAGAAATGCTTAACGGATGGATTTTGCATCCATCCTTGTGGCTCCTAGAATATCTTCATAAGCCACAACGTGCCCTTAATCCCACAACAAAATCAAGTCAAAGAGCAATTAATATTCTGATACCTGTGGCTAGCTGAAGTGATATAGAGCTGAAGATTTCTTTTTCCATTTCACTCCAACTGTGGTTTTGTTTTTTTCCAGCCATTCTCTGGTCAGTGGTTTTAGGGGCACCAAGGTTCACTTTTGTGGGTAACCTCCACTGTTAGCTGTTGATTTAATTAACTCAGGCTCCTCTGCCTTCTTGACCATACCAACCCCGGCAGGGCCGGATTTCAAGCACAAGCCATGAGGATTTCTCGGGGCTTAAAAAAAAAGCCCTGAGAAATTAAAAAAGACGACTCCGAACGACTGGGCTCTGCAGCTCCGGGGTAGCGATGGTGGCGGCTTAGTCCGAAACCCGATTAGCGACAAGCGTTTGTGACTTGTTCAGCCTAAACTTAAACCGAGTGTTAACAAACGTGTCCAAGAGCTGAAAGTCAAGGCACGACCACGGGGATGCTCGTGGCACCTCCCGGAGGCAGCACCGAACGGCAGCTCCTGCTGCTTTGCAGAGACCTCTGATGGCACCCCCCCCCCAAAAAAAAATGGGCAGATGAGAGTTTCTGGGCAGGTCAGGCGGAGGGACAACCCCGGAGCCCAGGGAAGGGCCCCGTGTTGCCCCAGCACAGCCCCACAACCGTCGCCCCCATGGGCAGCATCTGCGGGTCCACGTCCAGGTGGGGTTTGGAGGAGGAGAAGCCTCCGGGTCCTCTGCGTTAGGAGCAGCGGGAAAACAACTGTTACCGACAGCGGCGCTTATCGAAGCAGTCGCCAACCCGGACCCCAGCGAGAAACGTGGTCCCCCGCCTCCGGGGAGGGGTCGGCACCAAGAAGAGCCCAGCGAGACCCGAGGACGTCCTCCGTCCCCTGCTGAACCTCCCCGACCTTCGCCGGCAGCCGAAAGCCCGGCCGAGCGATTGGCCCGGGCAGGTGCTGCCTTGTTTTTAGCAACCTCGTTCAAATTTTAATTGATTTGTTATTTATCCAACTGACAACAAAGAGAGAAAAAAAAAGTCCTAACACTGTGCGCTGGGGAGATTGGATTCCTGTATCACTGTCAGCTGCATTAACTTACTTCCTGGACCTAAATTCAATTAGGGCAGCATTCCCTAGCATTAATAAATCAATACCAATGCCATTTTGATATATTTTGAATGTCTTTCATTATATATTTCAGGGCAGGGTTTAGTGCTGAATTCGAAGTTAATGGGACGTGACAAGGCAAATCAAGTTGGGGAGGTAAAGCCTTCGAGCCCTTCGTTTGCTGTAATTGCTTTCTGTTGCAAAAGATTGCAGCGGCAAAACAAAGAGCTGCTGAACTTCTCTTGTCGGGGAGTAATCCCAGCCAGGGACTGTCTCTCCCCGCGAGGGGGACGAGGAGTTAAACACCAGCAGAAAGTCTCCGGAGGGTTTGTGCCCGCCTTGCGATAGGGGTAGGGCGTCGGGTCCCCTCCTGAGCAGCTCTTGGGATGGATTCGCACCACGAGGGCTCCGGCGTCCCCGGCTGCCCGCACCCGAGGGGGGGGGGTTATATTGAAGGATGGTGGGCACACTGAGCTGGTTTGGAGGCTCAGTTAATACGGGTGAGACAACGGCGCCGCAGTGAAGAATTTGTCCCCCGGCCGCTCCGAAGCAGTCTTTTGAAAACCAACGTGAAAATCCAGCAGCCCCGGCACCAGCCGTTGGGTCCGCACGGACACCCCGAGCCCTCGTCTCAGCCCCGGCATTTCTCACGGCAACGGGGCAGTCAAAATGCAAATAATTTCTACTGCAAATACTCCTTGCAAAGCAAAGGGGAGTTTGTGGAGGTGACGGAAAAGCCTTTACTGGGGCGAGGAGAGGTTACGGGCAACAGGTATGCAGAGCGGTGCCACCGGCCCAGCTAAAGACACGGTAGAGCATCCTTGATATTGGCACTATTAAACCTAGATATAAAAGGCAAAAATCCAGATTCTCAGCTGGGATTAACCTCACCGACTCCCGCAGACGCCCCAGCCCCGGTTTTGGCTGCTCTGGGCAATAATCCCTCGATAGCCGCCGCAGCAAAGGTACGTCTCCGCATCTCCTCCTCGCTGCCTCTCAAATTGATCAGGACAGTCCAGATATTGCAGATTAAGTGACCGGCTATCGGGGACTTGAATCCTGTCCATCAATCACTCAGTTCGGTCCCTTGCAAAACATTAGCGAAGTAATTTCTCAGAGCGACTCTTTCAGACAATAACGCCGGCACCTTGCAAAATGGAGCGCGCCACCGTTAAAGGTCTTAAAAGCATTTGCCGATTATGAATGGCCTGAAGGGAGCCATTCCTGCTGCATCTGGGGATGAATAAAGACGGAAAATAATAGTATATCAATGGTGTTGCGACTTTGCTGTAATAATCTTTTAAGAATTAAAGTTGCTCGGCCCTTCAAAACAGGAGTGGCACGAGATACCTCTGGATTTCGGTGCATTCAAAGTGGGAAAACGCGTAGTTTGGGACAACTTTTCTGACCCGTCCCCACCGAGTTTGTTGTGTCCCTGAAAAGTTGATGTAACCTGCAGAGGGGACAGAGACACACGGGGAAGGGCTCCGTCCCCTCTGCCAAAACCCTTCCTCCTCCGCCAAAACCCTTCCTGAACCCCAACTTCAAAGCGCCGGGAAAGCCCGGTGTTTCCTTTGCCAAGCAAGAGAGCCCCCAAGTCGCGTTATCCTGTCCATAAAATCAAAATATGCTATTAAGAGCAATTAAGAGTCAGGATTGCCCTTTGAAACCAGGTGTTTTCACTTTCAGGGGCACCATAAGCTGCAAGAATAGGGGATTTATATAGATTTTTCCATAGTTGACTTGGGAAAAAAAAAAAATAAATAAATGGAAGGAGCCCACTAAAGCGTAGCCCCAAGAAGGCGGGTACAGTCGCATCCTTTTGCAATTCATTAGATCCTTCCTCCTCCGGAGGCAGGTACCGATCTCACCCGCGGGTCGGCCAAGGGAAGGGGGCATAAAAACAAAAAAGCCTCATTGTTGATTAAAACCATTTAGCCCCGACAAAAAAAAAAAAACAAAAACCCAAGTAGCTCTTTCCCCAAGTGGGCTCCAAAGTCCCATAAAAGGCACCAAAAGCGAAATGACCTTATAAACCTCAGCCCCGGGTGCCTTTGGGGGCGGTTCAGCTCCGACCGCGCCATCCAACGAGGTACCCAAAACGGCTTTGCCCCTAAAAGAGAGCGATTCCCACCCTCCAGATGATGCCAAAAGCCAGATCAGGCTTAACCCCAGCAGGGGACGCGGGTCCGGAGGCAGGATCTGACCCCCCCGGGCAGTTTCCCCAACGCGGCCGTCGGGGTGGGCTCCCCTGAGGATGGGGGCGGGGGGTGGGGGGGAGGTCTGGCTCAGCAAAAAGCCTAAACAGAGACGTTTTGGCCACATCCGCGGCTTGCCCAATTAAACGGGGCATTTTCTGCCCACTTCTGAGCGACTGTAACGCGGGTTTCTCACTCCTGGAGGGGGCGGAGGGTGGGCCACCCCCGGCTTTTATTTCACTGGGCTGTGGAGACTGAAAAAAAAAAAAAAACCAAAATAGATATTCAATTAACACAAGGATCGGCGAGGATTTTTCCGCCTCGGTCACAGGCAGCGCATCCCCCCTGGAGGGGTTCCACTCCTCACTTCGATGGTAGCAACTAAATCCGGACAAAACAGACCCAAAATAAGGTCCAGGCGTTTCTAGCATCGCATCCCGGGCTTCCCAGTGAGGAGAGCCGAGCGGGGGGCGGGTGAGGTGCCACCCTCGCCCGTGGCCACCCGACGGTGCCCGTGCGCCGACGGGTTGTCCTCATCTCTCCGCGGTGTCCCTACAGCACTCCCCTCGAAGCCCGCCGGCGTGCTGTGGGCTGTGCCCTCCCTTTAACAGGCAGCTGAGCTCCGTCCCGCACAAAGCGACACCCAAACCATCCCGCAGCTCCGGGCAGCCGCTCCCCAGTGCGCGAAAGGGATTTATTTCCACCCCCACGGCCCCGCCAGCCTTCAACTTTTAATTTTCAGGCTCAGAACCTTTCACATCCACATGTGAAAAACATATTTTGAAATATGTTGTGAACAATTTTTTTTTTTTTTTTTTTTTTTTTTTTGACCGAACAAGAGGGAATGGCTCCAAGCCCCACCAGGGTAGGTTTAGACTGAACATGAGGAAAGAATTTTTCACAGAAAGGGTGGTGGGGCACTGGAACAGACTGCCCAGGGAGGCGGTTGAGTCACCATCCCCGGATGTGTTTAAGAGACGTTTGGATGTGGTGTTGGGGGATACGGTGTAGGGGGAGAGCTTTGTCGAGTGGGGTGGATGGTTGGGCTCGATGACCCCAAGGGTCTCTTCCGACCCAGCCAATTCCATGATTCTCTGAGTCACCTAACAAGCAGCTCCCGGCACTCGCGCAGCCCCGGCCCGGCGCTACCTGCCTCCCCCGTGTTCGTGCCAGGTGAGACCCCAAAACCCAACCACCATCTGGGCTGGTTCCCCCCCCTCCTTCCTCCGCCCCTCCCCGACTTCCTCCTCTCACCCGAGCGCTTAACCCGCTGCGGGGAGAAGAAGAAGAAGAAGAATCAAGAATGGCTTTGCCCAGAGGCGTTGCACAACCTTTAGAAAAGCAGAAGCCTTCACTTGCCAAGAAACCTGCTTTGGGCAGCCCAGACGAGCCCCAAACCTCTCTGCCCGCAATCTTGAGCAATAATTTATCCCAGCCGCGGTGGGGATCTTCCCTGCCCACGCCGCAGCGAGCTGGGGGCAGCCCGGCCCCCGGGAAGGCTGGGGCTTTGCTCCTGCGTCCCGCTGCTCAAAGGTCTAATTAAGAGAGTCGTCATCCTGCGAACGGGGCACGGTGCTGCCGGCTCGCTCCTAACCCCGGGGAACGAAGGGGGAGACGCAGAACGGGGGTCGGAAAGCTGGAAGACCCCACATCTGCCTAAGGGATGTTTGGTTTCTCCTATTTTTAATTAATTACAGATGTAAAGCGAACGGCAAAGAGAGCCGGGGCTGCCGAGATTCGGAGATGGTACAAAATCCCACATACTAATGTGAAAATTAGACAAGGTGTTCGATGACCTGAGGGGGTGGGGAGGGGGAAATAAAGAAAAAAAAAAAAAAAAAGACAATATTTCAAACATTCCAGAAATAACACAGGCGGTTCCTGAATTACCACCGCCTTAATGGAGGCTGCTCCGCTGGCAAGCCACCGAAATCTGCCGTAATCCCACAAAAATCAATGCAGCGAGAGCGCTGCCAGCCTGCCACGACGGCGGCATCTTCCCGGGCTCCCGAGCGACGTTCCTTCGAGGATGCTCCGGTAGAGCAGCGACGGGGCTGCGGCGCAGGCGCAGCCTCAGCCCTCAGCCCACCACCCCGCCGAGAGACGCGTACAGTCCGGATGAGAGACGACCGCATCAAACCTCGGCAGATCCTGGAATGCAGCGGGGGGTGGGGGGAAAAATCACACAACCTGCCGTCCGCCCGCTAACTCTCCTTTTTTTCCCCCCAAACGAAGCTCTTCTTTCCCTCCCTGGAGAAATTTTTGAGCATCCCTTTCGGGGTTAGAGCCCGTCAGAACGACGGCAGGACTCATCTCACGGAGGAGCCCATCTCCCCCGACTTCTTGCCTTCACTTCAGACGTGACCTTTTGATTTCTCGGGTAGAGTGTAAATTACATGTCGCCAGCATAAAATATTAAATCCAATTTATATTTAATTATTGATGTTATTATGTATTCCGTAGTAATGGCAGGAGGGGAAAAAAAAAAAAAAAAAAAAAAAAAAAGATCCACCCCACCATTAAATCGCTCGGTTGCATTAGCAGCTTCTTGAGGTTAGATATCTTCCTCCGTTCCTTCTTAAGGGTAAGATTGATGGGTATGGGGAAGTTTGCAAATAGTCTTCCAGAAATATTTTATCTGATTATTGTACCTATAAAAGGGAGCGGGGAGGGGGAAGAAAGGGCCTTTTTAAACCGCTACTAATTATTTGTTCAGCTAAAGGGCAAACAGCTCGGCGAGCTGCGTGCGGCTAATGCTCTCCGGCAACCCCGCTGGAGGTCGGCAGCTCCCACCGCCCCCGTAGGCAGAGACGGGGCCGTGGCAACCAGCCGGGGTTTAAGAAAAAAAAAGCCAAGACGGTGGAGAACCACAGTGGTTTTTTTTTTTTCCAGCTGAGATTTAACCAGTATGTTAAACTTGAGTTTGACGTTTTTACTAAAATATTAATCAACCCTCTTTCGACTTGATTAAGACCGTTTTCTCCCCATATATATTTAATGCCAAAGCCACCCAAGGTGCGCGGGGCGTCGTCGCGTCGGTTTTGCTCCTGTGGTCCTCAGGTGGGATGAAAGGGATTTACGGACACCCGGCATGGACTGGGGAGGGGGGGGGGGGGGAGCTCAGCCCACCGCCCCGCGGGGCTGCAAGGCTGAACCACCCAAATCACCTCCACCCCCACCCACGGCAGCTTCACGGTCACCAAAACACAATAATAATTCAATATATTTCCGCGGTGCCCGCGCCCCCCGCCCGCGTCCTCCGCACAATAAAAACAACATTATCCCCCTCACTTAAAATTCAAATCAATAGACCAAATGGAGAGAATCCGACTCAAGAAAAGTAAAGAGAAATCATTCATCTGGGGACTGACAGCGGGCCGCTAAGTGCTCCAGTGTCACCACGCTGGGTGACAACCTTTGGGACCGGCCAAGCTTCAGAGGCGAGGGGGGAAAGTTTCTCCACCCCGAGTACGTCGCTGCTCCCGTAAAAGAGCCTCGTTCGAACGAATAAAGGGGTTCCTCGATATTCCCCCCCCCTCCCTCGGGGGTCGGGCAGAGCCGGGGAGCAGCTCAGCGCACCCCTCCGCGCCGGCCGCAGAGGACGCTCCAGCGGGAGCTGCTGGGCTGAACCGGCACCTCTGGTGACACCCAAATACGCTGCGAACTCCTCTCCCTTTCCTGAGCCATCGTCTTCGGAGTCAAACCCACCAAGCGCGTTATGGCAGCGTCTCAAAATAACGCGCTCCCACTTTTCGATGGGAAGGGGCTCTTTTTGCGTGGAAATGCCTCCTGAGCAGCTTTGCAAAGCACCCAGAAGCCTTTGCCAGCCAGTCCACAAGAAAACACTTTGATTTTCTTTTTTTTTTTTTTCTTTCAGCGAGCCAAAAAGCTTTGCCGGTATTTCCAGAGAGGCAAAGACAAGCTCAGCTGCTGACCACCCCGTCCTCGCCCTGTGCGGAGACCCCTAAAGCTGCTGGGCCAGAGACCGGAGGGGACCACTCGATTCCTCCTCTGCTCCCCAGCACCACCCCGGGCCGGGGCAGCCCGAATTTGACCCTTTTGCTGGTTACCAGCCCGTACTTTTCCCAGGGCTCTGGGATACCGCAGCATCACCACAGCTCCGGGGAGCAGCAACCGCTTTTCAAGACTCACATTTGTCAAAGCAGCCCCTGCAGTTTGCGGGATGGGATGGGGTGGGATGGGATGGGGTGGGATGGGGCAAGATGGGATGGGGCGAGATGGGATGGGATGGGGCGAGATGGGATGGGATGGGATGGGACGGGTTGGGATGGGATGGGATGGGATGGGATGGGATGGGATGGGATGGGATGGGGTGGGATGGGGTGGGGCGGGATGGGATGGGATGGGATGGGATGGGATGGGATGGGATGGGATGGGATGAGGCGAGATGGGATGAGGCGAGATGGGATGGGATGGGGCGGGATGGGATGAGGCGAGATGGGATGAGGCGAGATGGGATGGGATGGGGCGGGATGGGATGGGGTGGGATGGGATGGGGCGGGATGTGATGCGATGGGATGCAATGCAATGCGATGGGATGCGATAGGATGTGACAGGAGCAGCCCAAAAGCCCCTCCGCCGCCTCTCCGGAGAGATACACAGCCACAGTCCTCAGCAGCCGCCACCTCCCCCCCCTCCCTCCCTCCCACCGACTGCAGCTGATTAATCCCTAATTGCCCCCACCCCCTCACATGGTGCCAGCTCCAAACCGCCCCTCTGGGCTTCGTTTCTGAATCCACAGGAGCCCAAAGGGTCTTAACACGGAGCCAAACTGCAGCGCAGCGCTGACCCCGTGCCCTTCCTGCCCTGCCACGACGCCGGGAAAGGAAAATTTGCCCCAAAGGGAGGAAGGGGCCGGAGCTGCATCGTGCAAGCGCGGGGGGTGCGCTGGCTCCCGGGCGGCTCTGCGAGGGCTGCAGGCTCTCAGCGCCGCGGTGGGGCTGGAACCGAGGGAGAAAACAAAAATATTGGGTCTTTACGTTTATTTAAATGCTCAGGTCTGGGCTTTTCCTGGGTTTTTGGCAGGACGGAGCAGCTGGGAATTTCACTGCTGCGTGTCCCAGCACCCCGATTCTCCCGGTGAGGGCCCTTTCCCTTTCAGCAGCTCCTCGTTTCAAATATGTCGTCCCCTTCTCCCAGGGGAGCTCAGCGCGGCCGCCCCGTTGGGGACACAGCTCTGCCTGCCCCCGGCCGGGCTGCGAGCGCTGGAGGAGGTCATCCCCCCCTCTGCTCTGCCCCGGTGAGGCCACAGGTGGAGCACCGTGTCCAGTTTGGGGCTCCCCGGGTCAAGAAGGACAGGGAACTGCTGGAGAGGGTCCAGCAAAGGGCTGCGGAGGTGATGAGGGGAGTGGAGCATCTCTGTGCTGAGGAGGGGCTGAGGGCCGTGGGGCTGTTCAGTCTGGAGAAGAGAGGGCTGAGGGGGATCTCATCAACGCTTATCAGTCCCCAAAGGGCGGGTGCCGGGGGGTGGGGACAGTCTTCTTCCAGTGGTGCCCAGTGACAGGACAAGAGGGAACGGGCACAAACGTGACCATGGGCAGTTCCATCCCAACCCGAGGAGGGACTTCTCTCCTGTGGGGGCGGCAGAGCACTGGCACAGCTGCCCAGAGAGGGGGGGAGTCTCCCCCTCCGGAGCCATTCCAAACCCGCCTGGAGGTGTCCTGTGCCACTGCTGGAGGTGCCCCTGCTCTGGCCGGGGGTGGCACTGGGGGAGCTCCAGAGGGCCCTCCCAGCCCTCACCAGTCTGGGATGCTGGGATAAGCATGTCCGGCTGCGGGAAGGCGAGCGATGGAGCATCTTCCCCCCACCCCGCGCCGTCGGCAGGGTCTGCCCCACTCCTCGCACAGCGCAGCCGGCATCCAGCCCCTTCGCGCTCCTCCTCACAAGCGTCCACTTGTTGCTCTTTTATTTTTTTTTCCTTTTTCTTTTTTTCCACTTTAGCCGTTCCCCCCCCCCGGGGGCCCGGCGGCAGGGCTGTGCGCCCTCCCCTACCCGTCACCCAGCCCCGCGGGGGTACCTCCAGCGCCAAAACCCTCCCATCCCGCTCGGCCAAGCGGTCGGTTATGTTATTAATTAAAGCGAACTGTCATGCCCGGGAGATTTATTTTCTTTGCCATATCTTTAGCTGTAAACGCCACTCGCAGAGCTCAGAAGACCATGTCGGATCCAATCAGCTGCTGAACAGGCTTGTTTTGGTCCTCGTCCCCCTTGGGTTTGACCGATCCCTCTTTTCCATTCCCGGGAAGGAAACAAGTGCAGCGCTGCGCCCGCGCCGCCCCCACAGCCACCCCGGCCCCCTCAGCACCGCGGTGCCACCCCGGGGCACCCGTCTGGCTTAATTACCACCTCCCGCTAACAAGCGCGGGCTTTTCATCCTACTCGATTACCCCTTCGACGCCTAAACCGGCTCCAGTCGAGTCCTCTGCCCAGACCTCCGATCTGGCAGCGCCCATTCCCTTATCGCGTTTGTCCACCTCCTAATCTCTACGTTTACTTTAACGGACGTTTCTATACATGAATTATAGCCCATCCCATGATGTTTCTCAGAAACAGCCAGAGAAGCCCCCAGCGAGCGCCGCACACGGGTGTCAGGGACCAGCGCAGCCCGGCCTCGGGGACCCGGAGGGGTTTCTACCCCTAAAAATATTCAGTCTGGATTATTTTTTAATTTTTTTTTTTCTTTTTTTTTACCCCCTGAAGACCCAAATCCAAGCCGCATCAGTCCATTTTACAGGCACACACGGACAAAGCCCTGCTCGCTTGCTGCCCGAGGACGGCGTGCCGCCCGCGGGGACGCAGAGGGACGGCCACCGCCGACGGCACCGCCGAGCAGCGGGCGCGAGCGCGGTGACAAACGCTGGCAGAGCCGCCGCGCCGAGCTGACGCCTTCTGCCAAGACACTGCTCGTAAACAACAAGTGACATAACTGCCCCGGGCGGCCGCGGGGGACGCGACGTCCCTGATCCCCCAAACGCGCTCCCCTCGGCCCCGGGCGGACGGGGGTCCGGGAGAGGCGGCCACACGGAGCCTTCCAGGGGCTCCACTTCGGGAACGCAGCGAGGATGGGATTGATCCGCCGGGTTTGGGGGAGCAGCCGGGGAAACGCCGCAGCTCGGAGGGAAGCAAAAGGCAACGGGCCCCGGCCTGGGTGTCGGAGGGAGGAGAGCTGCAGAGGGAGATGGACGGGGCGGCCGTCACGAGCGGAGCTGAACGCTCAGAGGGGACTCGTGGGACGCGCTGGGGCTCGGCGCGGCCCCGCTGCAAAGGGGCGAGCGCAGTCGGCATCCCGCTCGCTCCGTACAAACCCATCTGGGCTCCGGAGGCTTGCCGGGATGAAGACGTTTCCCCCTCTCCCGCCTCCTCGGCTAATTTTACTCCGTCTGGCCGGAGCTCGCAGCCCCTGGTTCTCGTTACGCCCCCCGCCGCGCACCAGCGCAGGCACGCAGCATTTTTGCAAAGTTACAGGGTAGCAGAAATATCCTTGTTTTGTTTTTCCTTTGGCCACTCTGTCGCGCTTCCAAAGTTGGGAAAAAATTACGAAGTAGCAAGAAGGGGAGGGGGGGGTGGAAAACAACCCCACAACAAAACCCCAACCAACCAACCCACCCACCCAACACAGATTAGACAAACGCATAAATAACCTCTGTTCTTTGGGGGTTGATCGCGCTCCAGAGCGGAAGAAGGGGGAGGACAGAAGGAGGGAAGAAATTCCAAATCTAAAAAATTGGAGTTTGCTTATTAAAAAAAAAAAAAATAATAAAAAGAAAAAAAAAAAAAACAACAAAAAAACCCACCAAAATCCACAGGGGCGGTGACGCCAGCCCCAGCCAGCCCGTCGTGCTCCATCCCCGCGGAGACGACCCGTCGGCCGCGGTTCCCCATCGCCCGCCCCAGCTGGGGGTCCCTGCCCCGCAGCGAGGGCCTGCTTGGGGGGAAAAAAATCCACATTTCCTTCTCCTCGCCGCTCCTGGCACATCCGCCCCGGGCACCCGCTCGGATGGGGCACGAGAGCCCGTCCCCGCGCCGTGCCACCGCGCTGAGCCCTGGGCAGGGCGGCAGGAGGGGGGTGAGGATGAGCTGTAGGTGATTAATGGCATCCGGGAGAGATATAAAACATCAGCGAGAGGTAAAGCGGTGAGGTCCGAGAAAAGGGAAGGTGCTGGCGTGGGAAGGAGGGGGTCTGGCCCCGAAAGCGCTGGTAGGAATGGCTAAATACATGCTTGGAGCCATGCCCGGCGCAGGGGGTGAGCCGGGGGCAGCGGCGAGCAGGACCAGGAGCCGTCAACGGCCCCGGCGAAGAGGGTGGGCTCCACAGAGCCCCTGGGGCCACGGCTGCCCAAATTTCTGCGCGTCACACGTCCGAAAAGCCACGGCCCCCAAGGGCCGAGCAGGAGCCCGAAACCGAGCTGCAGCGGAGGGAACCGGGGGCGACGCTGGAGCCCTCGAAGTTTCCATCCCGGCCCTCCCCCAAAGGGAAAAACACGTGGAACAGAGGGTATAGAGCACAAACCACCACGTTTTCCCCCAAAATGGAAGGGTTGAAGCCATCACGCCCCCGGCTGCCGGGCGGACGGGTGCAAGGTGGGTGCCGGGAGGAAATCGTCCCAGCGGCGGGTGAGGAAGCTGCGGGGCCGGGTCTGGATCCGGCACACAGTCCTGGTTAACACATGTCGCAAAACTGAAAGCCAAATGGAGAAGGAAACAGAAGGTGACAGTGAAGATACCGTGACTAACGGGATCTTCCAGGGCCGGTTAGAGGAACTGGCTTTGCCTTGAGGTGGTCGGGGATGTGCTCGAGAGCTCCGCGTGGCCCCACAGATACCATAAAAGTGCCACCCAGGTGGTTACGAGGATGACAGATAAAGGCGGCCGAGCAGGAACAGATTTGCAGAAGTGACACCCTCCAGCGCTCAGCGCCAGTTTTTGGCCAGGCCTGGTGGTTTCTCTCTTTATTCTCCCAGCGAACAGCTACATCCCGGCTCCCACACCGCCAGGGAACCCTTCCCGAATCCAGCCCTGGACTAGAACCCTCGGCGGGTTTCCGAACCCTGACCGAGGTTTCGAGGCAGGCGGAGCGACGGCGCAGGGGCGCACGGCATCGGCACGCCTCCGCGGTCTCCCCGCGCTGAGAAATCCCCGTTTGCTCCTGCCGTTAAACGCCTTTTTATCACACTTGAACACCCAAACGCTTCTGCATTGGTGCATTTTTTTTTTTTTTTTCGTCTTCTTGCTTCGGTGCGTTTATCACCTCGCACAAAGGAGGAGGTGATGGCTCCGGGTGCCTCCCAAAACAGGGGGAAGGCATTTCTCCCCCCCCCCCCCAGCAAAGACCAGCATGACCGAGCCCTCCCAGCAGCCAGGGGTGTCCCTGGGGAAGGGACGCTCCGGGTAACTCTCACGGGAGCATCTCCCATGGGATGACTGCAGAGGAGCGAGATGGGCCACGGCTTTGGGGAGCGCAGGAGGGGCACAGACCTGAGCTTCCATTTCCCCACGGGACCGAACATCCCCGTGCAGGAGCATCGGCTCCCAGGTTTGATCCTCCGCAAGAGCTGAGCAAAGCCAGCTTGCTCGCAGCCCCTCTCTGCTCCTTTCACCAAAGTTTCACCATATTAAGCAGCTGAACTGCATCATCCAAGGAGTGTCAAATTGGTTTTAAATGGTTCTAATTATAACCAGGAAGTTTTAAAGTGTGTGGGTGGAAAGGAATGCAGCAGATTAATTTAATAGCAGTTACCACGGCACAATAGTCCTTCAATTAAGAGTTCTTTCTGGCTGTTTTTTTTTTTTTTTTTCTCTCTTTTCCCTGTTAATAATAAATGTCACAAATGAGAATAGACATATTACTTCATCAGATGCTTTGGCATATCTTGTCGCCGAAAGCCTTTTGTGCAGAAATAGTAGCTGAAAGGGTAATTTTATAGGGCTTAACACTCACTTAACACTTTAGGGGCCAAAATCAGGCCTCAGAAGAAACCCAATAAGCTGCACCTGTTTACATCCCAGCAGAATCCCACTCTGCAACCACAAAAAAAAGCCCCTCGTGTAGTAGCAGGGCTTTGCGATGGTGAGTCAGACACGAGCCTGGCTGGGGAGCATCCCGCTGCCAGCGCCTGGGGAGAGCGCGGGGCTGGGGAGCGCGGGGAGCTCAGCTTTGCGCCCCCCAAAGTCTCCCACTCGGCTCCTTTCGGTTCTCCAGCCCTGTGAACCCGAGTCCTGCAGCGGCCGTGGGGCGGCTTTGCGGGACACGGAGGGAGCGGGACCCCGCTCCGGCTCCCCGTGGTCCGGGAAGGGGCCGGCTTCCTCCCCTCTCCGGCTTTGAACAGCGTGGGGGTTCCCGAAATCCAGGTGTCGAGACGGGAAACGACACGTTTCCCAGCGCCGCTCTGCCAAGAGAGAGGCTGCGCGCGGGGTCGGGGTGTCCCGCGGGGAGCAGCCTGCGCCCCGGCTCCTTCCCGGGGCTCGTTAGCAGAGCCGACGCGCAGCGGTGCCGCTGCAGCGACGCGCCCCGATGCACCACATCACCGACTGCTCCGCGGTGAGCAGCGACGTGCAGCTCGCATCCCCCTGGAAAAGAGGCAACGTGGCCCCGTCTCTCTTCTCTGAACTCCCCCCGTTAAAAGCCATCAAACCCCAACCCTAATTGCTTCCCGCCCGAAGCGCAGGCTGGGTTTCCAGCGTCCCTCCCCGGAGCTGTGCAGCGCTCCGGGATGAGCTCCCGCATCCCGGCCCTCCTCTCCTGCCTCTGCAATCTGCTTTTTCCTCCCAGGTCTCGGCCCCGGCCGGGCGCAGGGTTCCTCTTTGCCGCTGGAAGTTTTCCCCCAGATCCGGCTCCCAGCGCCACGGAGGGGAACCTACCGGCCCTGGCCCTGCCTGAAATAGCCTCTACCGTTCTTTTTTTTCTTCTTTGAAAGGTTTGTTCTGGTGGGTAGTGATGGGGGAAGACCGCTGGGATAGGGGAAAACCACGGAGCAACCCAACGCAGGCAGTTAATGATGAGGGAGGATGCAGCGGCCACGGCCAGGAGACAAAAATACTGGGAAGAGCGACCAGAAGCGTATTTAAAAAGAAAAGCTGTGGCTGGCGGGAAGGGCAGGGAGGCTCGGGGGGGGGCAGGAGACACCCTGACACCTCCAGGCTCCCCGGGGCACTGGGTAGAGGATGGGGGCGAGGGGGGCACGGCACCTCTGCTGGCATGGGTGCCCCATGGACCCCCAGCACCTCTGGGTTAGCACCCAGGGGCGGTGTACTGGGAGCACTGGGAGCCCTGGGGGGAGCTGGCCGCTGTGCCCCCATCACTGCCGATGAACCGCGGTTTGGGGGTGAGGTGCCTGCTGCTTACCAGCACCCGCTGCCCTTTAATATTTAATGATGACTAAAGTGCGCTTCCCACACAGGGGGGCTCAGCGCGGGGTTACAAGAAAGCGATGGTCAGACTGGGAGAGCTCCATCTCTGCGGTGGCAAAAAATGCACGGGCCGGGGGACGGCGAGGCAGGGGGGAGAGGCGTCCCAAATGTTCGATGGGACCCACATGGGACAGGGATGTCCCTGGGAGCCACGGCGGCATCGCCCTGCGCTTCCCCGGCCCTGCTCAGCCCCGGCACTCCTGCGCTCGCCACGAGGTCGGCGCTGGCTCACGGTGCCCAGCGAGCCCACGGGAGCTTCCCTGCACACCGCCGAGTGCTGGAAAAGAGCAAAGACTGACTAATATTCCCCCAAATCCGGCTTCATCTTTGTGATTTGTGTTCGCGTTTGGCCGATGCAATATTGAACAGATGCCTGGAGGGACTTTGGTACTTAAAAACAACGCACAGGAGGTAAACAGGGAGATTTATTATTTTACTTTTGTGGTTTTGAGATAGTTTATGACACCAGGCTAATAACTCACAAACCAAAATCTTCATTGATCGGGGAAAACGTTACGTTATCCTCCCTCCGTGCCGGGAGAGGCTGCTCCCCCACCGGCCGGGGATGGGTCCCTCCTGGCACGGCATCCCGGCAGGATGGCCGTGTCCCGAGCCCCGTGCCCCACAGCAGGGAGGGAAGCAAAGCCCCAGCGTCCAGGGCAGCCTCTCGGGACCCCCGCGGAGCTGTGGACTCAGTATCATTCGCGTTGGGACCAACAGCAGGAGTGTCCCCCACCACGCTGCCCAGCTCACAGCATTCCTCCCTCCAGCATCCTTCCCCCTCCTAATTGCAACAGCAGGACCACAGGTCCCATCCTTCCCCATTACTGACAGCTAATTAATTGCCACTTGTCACATTCCCCCAAGGAAACGTCCGCTCCCAGCAATCGATCCCTGCTGCTGCTGGGTTTTGGGAGCCCTGAAGGCATCCCCCATCCCGCAGGGGCCGGCGGGACCCATCGGTGCAGAGAACCAGCCTGGCACCTCCCGAAGCGTGCGGTGCTGCGGCACGCTGCCGGGGCGGCCGGGCCGGCGGGTGATGCTCGAGGGCAGCACAGGGGCCGGGCCGCTTCCCGGCCAGAGCCCAGCGAGGGGAGAAACGCAGAGGCGAGCACCCCGGGCCGCCCCGCCGCTGTCTCACACCGGCATATTTCTGTGATATATACTGTAAATCTGCTTCATTTGAAATTCACGGTTAATGACTGAGGTGCTCTCATCCAGGAAACTCCGCGAGGTTCCGGCTTTTAAGGGAAAAGATGTAACCGGGCAGGAGTTGACAAGCGCTGCGGAGACCTGCCCCGCTCTCCGGGCACTTAAGAAGTCTCCAAAAGAAACATCAGCCTCCCCGGGAAGGCTGGGATTTATCGGCCCTTAGGGCTGCGAATCCCAAACCATCCCGCCCCACGTTCCCCAGCCCGTCGTCCCAATCCAAGCTGTGATCCCGCACCGATGGGGAAGGGATGGCGTGAGCAAAGCTCGCCCGCAGCCCCTCGTTGGGCCGGCACCGGGGACACCCAGCGGGACCCTCCGCGTGGTCCCGGGGGAAAAGAGGGGGGGATTTCTATCTTGCCCACCCGCTCCCTGCTAGCATTAAAGGCAAACCGTTGTGATCATTTGAACTATATGATCAGGAGCCTAATTCAATACAATCAGGCTCATTGTTTGAGGGTTGAGCATTTAGCTGAAACCCTAAGCCAGCCCTGCAGTAATTTGG
Organism: Vanellus vanellus; assembly: GCF_965231255.1. Taxonomy (NCBI): domain Eukaryota; kingdom Metazoa; phylum Chordata; class Aves; order Charadriiformes; family Charadriidae; genus Vanellus; species Vanellus vanellus. The sequence goes on along the minus strand of NC_138927.1, from coordinate 4,832,815 downwards.
CTGGGGAGGAATTGATTTTGACCATCAGCACTTTCTCATTTTCAATAGAGTACGAACGTAACCAGGTTAATTTCTGTTAAGCACATTACCCAGGTACTTTTTGCTCTCCAGCCCAATGATTATGTGTCTGATCTGAAAGATTATAATTGCAACCCAACAGGACACAAACAGTAGTCTGTGATTGAAAGGAACCGGACTGAAAGAAAACCAGCTTCGCTTCTACCTAAAAACCAAACGATCTTCACGTTTCCCCTCTCTCCCAATTTCTTCACGGTTAATGACTACACGCAATAAAGCAATATATTAGATCTGTTCCAATAAGTAAATACGCTCTAATTAATCTTAATCTCCAGTAGACAAGTATGTCGCCCATCTCACTGGATTAACGCCGTTATTGCAAGTTTGATTCGGTCCTATGCACGTTTTAGGTCTGGTGTTCTTTACCCAAACCAGCGCTTCTGCTTGCAAAGGGCTTCCCAGCACGGTCGCCCCCGGCACCCCGGGGCCATGTGGGCATCCTGGGCGCTGCTTCTCCTCCTGTCCCCGCTTTTCATCCCGGTGACAAAGGAGATTTGGCCACGGGTCTGAAATTCCCAGATGTCGGCATGCCACCGGCATGGCACCGCAGCGAGCTGGCCCAGCAGGAGCACGGCAAACCAACCCCGTCTGTGCCACCCACGCTCACCCCTGCGGTTTCCCCCAAAATCAGAGGCGGGGAAGGGTCCCCGCGCCGCTGCTCGGCTGAGGATGTCCATCCCCCCACCGCCACCACCCATCCCAGGGGCTGGGAGCGGGATGAGCGCAGGCTTGCCTTGTCTCCAGCCCTGCCTGTACATTATTTCTCCTGATCATCATAACTTTCTTCCGCTTCTAAAGCACCTTTCATCACGAAACAGGATGGAGCGCGGCAGCTGTTGAACAGCATGGAGCTGCGCTGCACAGGCAGGGACGGGCAGGAAGTGGAAGCGGCTCCTGCAGCTGCTGGGACCGCGCAGGAGAGCTGTACTCACGCCACCGCATGCCGGGGCCTTATCACATCCCCCAGCACGCTCACGGCTCCCTTCTGACACGCGAGAAGCCCATGTGGCAGGTTGCACGTGACGGCACCCAAGTGACACGCAGCGGCTGGGGAGGGGCGAGCTCCCCTGCGGGGACCGAGGGGAGAAGAGCGGTCCTTGGTCGCAGCGGAGCATGACACCGTCCCGCCCTCTCCAGCGGCGCCTACACCCACCGCAAGGACCCACGGCAGGGCACGTCCAAGTTGTGGCACTGCACACCCAAAGCGTGGCATTGCACACCCCAACCGCGGCATTGCACATCCCAAACCGCGGCACTACACACCCAAACCATGGCACTACACAACCCAACTGCGGCACTGCACACCCAACCCATGGCACTGCACACCCAAATCACAGCATTGCACACCCAAACTGTGGCATTGCACCACCCAAACTGCGGCATTGCACACCAAAACCACAACACTACACACCCAAGCCATGGCAGTGCATGTCCAAACCGTGGCATTGCACACCCAAACCACAACACTGCACACCCAAACCGTGGCATTGCACACCCAAACTGTGGCATTGCACACCCAAACTGTGGCATTGCACACCCATGCTTTGGTGTCACGCCGGGGCTTGGCTGACGCCCTGGGGAGTGCGCTGTGGCCTCTGTCACGCTGGAGCCACAATTATTTTTCTGAGAAACGACACAAACCCCTCCCTTCCCCGCTGCCCCGACTGTCTGAGCAGCCCGAGGAGCTTCGCGCTGCGAGGACACCCGGGTGCCTTCGCGGGGAGACTCGGCCGTGCGCCCGACGGACCCCCGATAAAAGCATCACGTTTGCTGTGGTGGATGAGAGATAACCGATGCTGTTCCCCCCCCACCCCCTCGACCAGGATCTTCCCCTTTGAAAAGGACAAATATAACCGAGATGAGTCAGTTCCTCCGAGCTCCCATCCCCTGTACAATATGTAACTGGAATTTTTCATTTCGGCACTGCAGGGGAGGCATAACTGGAGAAGACAATGGAGTCAGCTACGACCCAAAAAAGCAGTGCCAATTCTGTGTGCATGAGAAATAAAAACATTTTTTAATCTAAAAATAAATTAACTGTAAGTGACAGCAAGAGCAGATCTGCATGTACTCACTGTCAGCCCGCGCAGGACCAGTCCCCGCTCCTTGGCACGAGGCGGGTTTGGGTGAATTCCCTGCTTTTTCAGGCCAGGTTGGGATTCGCAGCAGCACCGCCGAGCTGGGGAGGCACTCGGCACCTGCACCAGGAACCGGGCTGCCTGAGCTGGCGTGGGACCCAGAAACAAATCCGCAGAAGCCAGGGAAACCTCTTGGGTTTATTTTCTAACTGCATTACGGCAGCGGGAAGGGAAAAGAGGCTCCACCGAGCTCCGGGCTTGGCTGGGCCAAGGCACTGCACAAAGCCATAAAAACCATCCGGCTTCCCGTGATTAAATAAAAGGGTAGCGAGTACGCAAGTGGCTGATGGCCTCATTCTGCAGCTGAGCTGTGGCTACCTCCATGTCGCAGAGCAGATATTCGGGGCAGCCTCTGCCCAGAGCCCTCCCTCCTCCCCTGCCCCTCGCCCCCCTGCTCGCTCCTATCTGTGCTGGGAGGAGACACGGAGCCACCCAGCGCTCAGGTGTCACGGGGGATCGTCTGGATGCTCCAGAAAATAAAAGGCCGGTCAAGGGACCGCAGGTGGGAGCTGTGGTGGGGCACAGCTGATGCAGTTTCATGTGTCCGAGAGCCAGGCCAGCATCCCTCCCTGCTCCCAAAACTCTCATCCCAAGCGTAGCAATCAAGTCCCACATGTGAGGGACGTGGAGTGGACCACGAAGCACAGCACCATCTTAGGGCGCGTGAGCAGGGCCGGATCCTGCTACTCTTCTTTACAAGCACCGAGACTGGCCGGGACACGGCCGGCGTTGCTGCTGCGGGCACTCAGTCATGCACTGATCATCTTCGCTAAAAAAAGGTTTCCATGGGGCCACCTACGCAGGCGGTGGGGACACCCCTCGCTGCAAAGGGCTCAGAGCCGGCGAGGACAGGACCTGAGGGACAACCTCAGGGCAGAGAGGACAGGAACCCCAGATGGAGCAGAGAGATATCAGTAAAGCCGCGGCCCCAGGATGTAACTCAGATTTTGACAGCGCACTGCCCAATTTACTGCACAACGACACCAAGCACCGTGCTGGCTGCTTCTTTCAGAAATCCCTCCTCTTCCCGCACCAGTGGTCCCTGTCCCCAGTGCGGTGGCAGCTCGTTCCATGTGCATGGAAATCTGACAACTCCCAGCCAAGCTGCAGGGATATGGAGAAGGCAGGTGAGGGGGGGATACCCAAAACCCAAACCGCATCGGCACAATCCTCTCCTTTTTCTTCAGATACTGCCAACAGGGCTATTTAAAAGCCTTCTGCCGCCCATTCTTTGCCCCAGTCTGCTCAGTTTTACAGCGCTGGCTTCACTAGGTTGGGTTTCTTTTTTTTCCTCTGACTTGACTCCTTGCTGGGTAACACTGTATTTGATATTTTTAATCACTCAGCATGCATCAGAGTTTGGCAGCGGAAAAAAGTGAAGTTAAAAGAGAACAGAGATAGTTTGCGTTTGCCAGGGCTGCCTGCCATTGCCACAACCCCTCATCGCTTGTGCTGCGTTTCCCTCTGCTGGAAAGTCACGAGCCGCAGCTGAGAAGGTCAATTTAAAAAACATATTGTCAGCTGGCAATTCTTAACCTTAATTTGGATCTTTTCTTCAAAGAAAAACAAAAGTCCTGAACTCTTTTACCTTTACTGTATTCGTATAAAGACATTACCCGTACATAAACATAGATGCATTTTTGTGTGCATATCCATATTGCTGATAAACCCTTGTAATAAATCTGCATTTGGCTTTGTAAGGTTGGAAGATCCCGGCCACTCCAGCAACATTATGCAAATTTTTAATTCCTTTGCTCAGAAGTTGCAGCAAAACTTTTCGTTTCCTGTGAGAGCTGCAACTTTCTCCCTCTTGTGGGTAACCCGAGGGATTCCCAGAGGGGCCACGAGAGAGGAATGCTGCTGTTTGGTTTCTCATCCTTCACCAGCCTCTACCCTGGACCTCACCAGTGCTCCCAGGTGAGCTGAGGCGCAGCAGAGTTCATCTGCTTCACGTGCCACTTCCTCAACTTGACTGTAAAGTTTGTGTCACCCCATTGATTCCTCGGAAGAAGAGAAACAGGTTGATTAACAGTGTTTACTAAACCACGGAGTCACTTCAAGCCCGCAGTAGGTTGCCTACCCGAACATCAGTGTCTGGAGTACAGCGGTAATTTACAGATTGCTTTCCAGGCGGCTCTGAGATGCAGCGACAAAGCCTTAAATCTGCCTCTAAAGATAAAAAATGAGAGTCACTGCTTTTCATCTGCTCATCTCGATGAGGAGAGGCTGAGAGCCCGGGGGCTCTTCAGCCCGGGGGAGAGAGGGCTGAGAGGGGATCTCAGCGATGCCGACCCATATCTCAAGGGCGGGCGGCAAGAGGATGGGGCCAGATCTTTCCAGTGGTGCCCAGTGACAGGACGAGGGGCAACGGGCACAAACTGGAACGCGGGAAGTTCCATCTCAACACGAGGAGGAACTTCTTCACTGTGAGGGTGGCAGAGCACTGGAAGAGGCTGCCCAGGGAGGCTGTGGAGTCTCCTCTGGAGATACTCAAACCCGCCTGGACGCCGTCCTGTGCAACCTGCCCTGGGTGACCCCACTCTGGCAGGGGTTGGACTGGGTGAGCTCCAGAGATCCCTGCCACCCCCTGCTTGTGTAGGATTCCATGATTTTCTTCGGCACACCGAAATTAAGCCCGTAAAGCCCAAAGCACACGAGTGGAAGGCTGGCTCCAGGGTGCCAGAGGGCGACAGGGCCTTGGGGCCGCCTCACAACCGTCCATTGGGACCCCGGGCCGCACAGAGGGCAGCAGCACACCCAGCTGCCAAGCGCTAGCAGGGAGCAGCGCTTGAACCCTCTCCGGCTCCGGGGGGGGGAGGAAAAAGCTTTGAACCCGGCATGGGAGGACCCCCGAGGGTCGGTGTAACGGGGCTGGCCTCGGCCTGGTCCGCGGAGCATCCCCGGGCCCTGCTCCCGCCGCCGCCGCCCGAGGTGAGGGGAAGGCAGCGGGAAAGGGGCGGCAGCACCTCCCGCCCGCTGGGGGGCGCCCGAGCGCCGCGGCCGCTGCCCGGCAGGAAGTCGGCGAGACCGGAAGCGGAAGTGTTCGCCGAGCGCAATGGCGGCCGAGGTGTTGACGCTGGGCGGTTTGGCGGCTCCGGATCCCGATGGCGGGGTGAGGCGGCGGCGAAGGGGGTCGGGTGGAGATGGAGAGCGGGAGGGGTGTCCCGACGCTGTGCCGGTGGCTGAGTGTGGGTTGTTTCAGGGCTCGGGCTCGGAAGACGAGGCGCGGCCTAGCACGGCGGCGGCGGCGGCGGCGGCGCAGAAGCGGGAGGAGCGGCTGCGCAAGTTCCGTGAGCTCCACATGAAGCGGGTACGCGGTGGCCGGGGTCGGAGCGGGACCGGCGCTGCCCCCGATGCACGGGGAAGCGGTGCGGAAGGAACGGCGGGGGTTGTCCCGCATAGGCTGGCCGCACCCCGGTGCTCCCGGGCGCGTTGTGCCGCCGGTTCGCTTCTCCCGTCGCAGATGCGGCGTTTTAACATGGCGGGATCGGAGACCAGCGGCCTGGCCCCCTCCCGGGACGGGTGCCCGTGGTCCTCGCGGGCTCCGCTTTTCTTGTTTGTGCGATCGAGGGTTGCCCCACGTCTCTGGAGTTTGGTAACAAACGGTTTTGTTCCTAGAATGAGGCTCGCAAGCTGAATCACCAAGAAGTGGTGGAAGAAGATAAAAGGCTTAAATTGCCGGCAAACTGGGAAGCCAAAAAAGCTCGGCTGGAGTGGGAGCTGAAGGTGGAGGAAAAAAAGAAGGTAAACACACAATTGCAGCTTCCTGTAAGTCCAAGCGGCGGCAGGGAAGCTGGGCCACCATTGCCGTGGCTACGCAGTCATGCAGACGCCACCCTCAAAAAATCCATCTCCTAATTAGACTCTCAATGATCTGAATTGCTGTCCTGCACTAGAGGTTGACTGGACTGCTCTAGGCAGTCCTAAGCTTGATCCTCAGCCGCTCTTATTGTTAAAACCAAAGCGTTCTTTGTGCTGTGTTAGGAATGTGCAGCAAGAGGAGAAGACTACGAGCGAGTTAAACTGCTGGAGATCAGCGCTGAGGATGCTGAGAGGTGGGAAAGGAGAAAGAAGAGGAAGAATCCAGATCTCGGATTTTCAGGTAGTGGCTTATCCAGGTTTATAGTGAACACCTTTATTAGTATGAGCTGTGAAATAAAAACCTTCTCCTTGACGCTAATTAATTTTCTTTTCAAGATTACGCGGCTGCACAGCTGCGCAAGTACCAGAGGCTGACCCGGCAGATCAAACCTGACCTGGAGCAGTATGAGAAGCTGAAAGAGCAGTAGTAAGTGTGATTTCAGTCACCTGATACCATCTGTGGTATTTCTACATTAGCAAACACTAAAGACTAAGTGCACACCTGTTCTCATATACTCTGTGGTATTAATTATTCTTTTAACATGATCTTAAAATGCACGGCCTGATCAGTTCTGCTGCAGCAGGCAAGAGGGGGAGTGGTGTAACTGATGAGGTTTATTTTTTCAATCTTGGCATTACTGAGTTTGAAGTAGTATTTTGTCAATCAGGCCGTATTAAATGCGTGAATAGATAACTCTTGTTTCTCAGAGTAGTTTTGGGGTTTTTACGCAGCCTGGCCTGGTTTAAGCAGACCAACCGATGAGAACTCGCCAAGTTTGCATTCAGACGGATTTAGGATGCCAGTGCAGGATTTCTGTGCCTTCCGTAGGCATGTGCTGGTGGCTCAGCACAACTGAGGGAGTTTGGTTTTTGTGTCATGTTCTCACACGTGCCCCACAGTTCAATGCGAGTTAAATGCCCTGAAGTGTTAATTTAAGAATCAAACAGAAGCAGTTAAATCTCAAAGCAATTGGTACAGGCGTGTAAACTGCTGCTCTCCTTTTACTCTTGTCTAGCGGTGAAGCACTTTATCCCACGTCTGACAGTCTCCTCCATGGAACTCACGTGCCATCTAAGGAAGGGGTTGACAGGATGGTTGCAGACCTTGAAAAGCAGTAAGTAAACACTAAGATAAAACAAAGTGTCTGACAGGCAATTGGATCCACCCACAGATCTTCAACCACTGCTGGTTTTGCCTTACAGAATTGAAAAGCGTGAAAAGTACAGTCGCCGGCGTCCTTACAATGACGATGCAGACATCGACTACATCAACGAAAGAAACGCCAAGTTCAACAAGAAGGCAGAGAGGTTCTATGGGAAGTACACGGCCGAGATCAAACAGAACTTGGAGAGAGGAACGGCCGTCTGAGCTGCACACACAACCGCCCTGTGTCTGTTGGTTTGGTGTAGAGATTCTGATACAAGTTCAAATTGCCTGCAGAAAATACTTTGTAGAAGTAACTTGTGTAACAATTACTTGCAGAAGTGACCAGCTTATGCAATTTCATATTCTAAATAAACACAAACTCTTATCACTTAATTTAGGATAAAGCTTGTCTTCATTCTCCAGTAGCTGAAGACTGGTGAAGCCCCTCAAAAGACGCATTTAGCAAGAAGGTAGAATGCTTGAGGAAGACGCATGTCCTGTATGGCTGTCTCCTGCAGGCAGCGCCTGCACAGCATGGCTGTCCCACCACCCAGGCAGCAAACCCACCCCTCCTCCTCCCCAAGGGGGAGCGAGGAATAGGGGCCAGCTCAGGCATGAACCTCAAGTTGCCATAAAATAATCCTTAGCCACATAATCCTTAGCATGTTTGCCAGCCACCGCTTGTAAGTTTCTTAAAGAAGCTTCCAGACTGGAGGAGTCAACATCAGTTTATTTTACTAGCCATTTATTTTTACAAAAAATGAGATTTAGCTGCTCCCGAAAGCATGCATCAGCACATTGACATGCTTGCAATACCTTCCTTCGCAAAGGTCCATGTAAGCCGCGGAGCAGAGCGCGCTGTTCCACTGCGTTCTGGAGCTCTCACCAGTGACAAGCAGCATAACCTGTACTGTTGGTATTGCAACGCCACCTCCACTAACTTCACAGTTTGCTTACTGCCTTTAGAGACTGGGTTTAAAGCAACCTACACCGAAGCACAAGGCAGCACTAAGTCAAGTTCAGCATTACAAGTCAGCAGAAGTGACAGCTGCTGAGGTGCGGTGCTTCCGACAGGGACAATGCTGACAGCCTTACACACAGCAGTGGGGTTTCCGAGTAGGGGCTGCCACATGAGCTCTCCACTTAGAGAGGCACCCAGGGAAGCTACTCTGGAGGCCCTGAACCAGCCACAGCCTGGGCAGGAGAGGTTCCAGCATGAAAGTCTACTTCCAGAACAATGCAGAAGTTCTCTTCTGCTGCGCTTTGAGGTAACAGCGGGGCAAGGGAAAGCTAAACCTGGAAATAACCACTTACAGTACAAGGTCAACTTATCACCCAATGCAGGTCTAACACTTGACACACAGAGAAGCCAGTGTGAAACTAAAGTTTATTTACTTGAAGTAAACAGTTACACAATGTAAGTCAAGAGTTCAAAATAACAGCTACTGAAGCTATTGTTTAGAAAAAGTTACCCACCTGGAAGTTCTAGTCCATTAAAGCAATACAAAAATATTTACAAATATACACAAGATTCCCACCTGTGGCTTCTGGATCACTGTGCTCTACATCTGAAAGAGAAACCTAAGATTCCAAAATTAAGATCACAAAATAAATACTCAGTATTAACAAGTCTTCAACTCAATCAGAAAATTTCAGATCTCACTACTGAAGTATGCACAATGCTGCAGTTGGAGACAGTGAAAAAAAAATATGCTAGCGTGCCCGGAACACTGCATTTTTAGGTGAGAAGTTTAAAAATGTTTTCTTCTCCTCCTTCTTGACGGGAACCCACTGCCCATAGGGACTTCCCTTTCTGTCCTCTTCTCTTCCCGGAGAAATTGCTGGTTCTTTTACAACATGGCTCACTGGCTTCTGCAGCACTGGTTTTGCCATTGTATTCTGGAAAGAGAGATTTCCTTTAAAGATGCTAGAACAAGAAGGGACATACTAAGTCCTGCCAACTTCAAGGGATTTATCTGTGCTGACAAGACAAATGTTTTCATATACTTAACTGACACAGGATTCAGGGAAGTTGCTTTTTCCTTAGTTCTGAGTTATTAAGATATCGCTAAACATGTAACTCGGGGCACCCCACTCCAGGGACAAGCCACTGTCCCGGTTTCAGCTGGGTAAGAGTTAATTTTCTTACTAGCAGCTGGTGCAGTCCTGTGTTTTGGATTTAGGATGAGAATAATGTTGATAACACGCTGATATTTCAGTTGTTGCTAAGCAGTCGAGGACTTTCCAGCTACTCATACTGGCCATACATGGGGGGGGGGGGCACTGCCAGACAGCTGCCCCCAACTGACCAAAGGGATATTCCACACCGTATGACATCATGCTCAGTGGATAACACTGGGCGATGGGGGGGGGGGGGGGGGGGAACTCAGAGTTATGGCATTTTGTCTTCCCAAGTACGCATTACTCATGATGGAGCCCCACTTTCCTGGGCACGGCTGAACACTGTACCTGACCTGGCAACCAACGCTGGGAAAAGCCTAACACAGGAGGGATGAAGTACTGGAATTCCATCTTGCCAAATCGCACTTACATTAGGACTGAAAGAAATGCTTCTCTGTATGGTTGATCTCTCCATCCCACTTTTGGTCGTGTCTTCTGCTAGTCTTCTGGGTTGCTAGAGAAGAGCACACACAGCTTCAGTGGGAGGGTACGTTATTCTGTGCAAGTTAAGGCAGTTACGACAGAGTACAAACTTTCTGGTAGAGCTGTTTCAGATATTTACATCAAAAGTAGCTGTAAGCTACTAAATATGCAAACAGATCAATGCTGAATCAATTTGAAAAGCATTCAGTATTTTTACCAATGTCATTGTGCCAATTCATGTGTGAGCTGATATCCATGCCCCAGTTACAGTTTTAAAAAGGGTTCAAACAACTCAAAGCATGGACTGCCGTACAAGGAACTGTAGTGGTACATTTGCATTAAGTTCTGCATATTCATCCTGCAGAGCTTTGGATAATGACAATAAACTTATCTGCAAGTGATGCAGGCCTCTTCTTCTGTACTCTCTCAACATCTGGAATATATTGCATATATTATGAAAGGGATGCCTGTACCATTTCTCTAAAACCCTTAGCAAGTTTACTTCCATTTGAAATAGTAGCATCTCATTGATGTAACAGTTATTGCAGTTTTGTATTTACCATGAATCAGGTTAACACACTATAATAACAGAGCCAAACTAAAATTCAGTTTAAGCTGCTCAAATTTCTCCCTCCCTTAAATTCACAGCAGCTACAGCCCAGAAGTCCCTTAATTACCAACAGATTTTCTTCATCATGTCTGGAACCATAGTCATGATTTCTATAAGACAGAAATAAAGTTTGTAAAATGCATTGTGTGCTTGGGTATGTAATTTCTGGGAAACAGTTTGTTGCACAAGAAAAGCTTTCAACAGTTGAGAAGGGTAGAAAGATTTAACCTTTAAAAAAAAAGAAAAGAAAAAAACAACACACTATTCACTAGGTTTGGTAAGGAAACTCCTCATTTTAGGCCAGAAACATATGAACTAGTCTAATTAACGGGCAATATCCTACTAGAACTTAAAAGACCAAACTAAGTTCACCTCTCCTTCCCAACCTATCACTACCGGGAAGCCTGCATGTACTCAGTGGATCAACCACCTCTCAGGAGTCCACCGTACTTTCAGCTTAACATAAAGTCTACAGTGGTTTCTCCAGTAGTTTTTAAACATTCTGGCAAATCTGAGGGTTTTGTCCAAGGGTTTGAATTCATAATCACAAACTCCACAGTTAAAGACTGTAACAAACCCATGCAGATGACAAGTTTTAAGATGTGTTTACCTTTTCATTGGAAATACTCCAGTTCATACTTACCTCAGCTGACTCTCCAGGATCTTGATGCTCCTGTTTTTCATTTTTTATCTCTTTGGAAGGAGTAAGGATCTTCAAGCTTGCTGGCAAGATGATGTTATCTGTTCCCAGAGCTTTTGCAGCATTAGCTTTTGCAATTTCCAGGAGTTCTCTCTTGTCTACAAGAGGAAAAAAAAAAAAAAAAAAAAGCATCATCGTCTTTTGTTCAAATCAACACGTACCTACTCACACAAGCCTAAAAACTGCAGGTTTACTATCCCTACACCTATGTAAGTACCAACTGTCAAATTTTCATCAGAACTTGAGAGATCTGGCTTCAGCTGAACTGCAAAGAATATCCTCTGATTTTTTTTTTAAATCCATTTTTATAACCATGTGGAGATTTTCTTCCATCTTGCCATTATCAGTTATGCTTTATAAAGCAAGTAAACAGAGAGAATTTGCGTGGTTAAAATAAATGTAAACTGTATGTTTTGAGGTTCTCAAAGTCTCAAAAAAAGTACCTTTTTCACTCAAATGGAGAGGTGACCTGCTCCGAGATCTTGTTCGTGACCTGCTTCTCCAGCTTCTGTAAGCCTCAGGATATATTGTTCGCCCAAATCCATAGTATCTTCGGCCTCTTGAACGTGATCTACTTCTTGAATAGGACCTTCTGTAATACGATCTTCCACGAGACCATGACCTGCTGCGTGACCTGTACCTTGGAGGAGAGCGGTGGTACCTCCTGTAGTGTCTGGCATGGTACCTTCCTCGGTACCTCATGTAGCCACGTGATCTCGAGCGGCTTCTGGAATACGAACGAGAGTATCTTCTGTACCTTCGGGAACCATTTCGTCTGGCTGATGACCTTGACCTTGATCTGGACCGGCTCCAACTCCTGGAGGAAGCTGATGAGGAACTACTGGAACTGGACTGTGAACTGCAAGAGGATCTGCTAGACGACCTTGTTGATGACCTATCACAACTTCTCTTGGATCTTAAAGATGACTCTCTCTTCTTTGGCGAGCTGAGGGTTAAGTCATCCATGAAGTCTGTCATATCATCAGTTTTTGTAACTACCATTTTCTCCATGCAGGTACTTTCAGAAGCTGGTTCTGTTTTTATTGGTGTTCTGCAATACCCAGTCTCTGTTCCTGTTGTGGGTGGGGAAGGGGAAGTTAATCATTTATACAGCAAAAAAAGAAACATTATGACACATAGGCAAAAAGTTCAAGGGTAATTAAACACACCTGCAATTCTCATCCAGTTTATCAGCATGTTTTGCACATGACAATTTTAAATTTAGTCATTTCCTCTCCTGTAGTCACTCTTTTATATATGAAATAAAAAAGGCTTCAGTTTAAACCTTAAGTAGTTCTGTGTGGAATTTTTAAGAGGTTTGTTTGTGAGGGTTTAAAGTTTAACACCCTTCGTTTGCTAGATAAGCACAAACCTTTGTGAAAAGGATACAAGCTAATACCTTTTTCCCCTCCTAACAGAACTGTCAAGGTATTTTATCTTCAATCTGTTCTAAATTCACCCTATTGCATCTACAATGCAAAATAACCATTTGCCTTCCAGATCAGTATGAACTGAATAGTTTTCTTCTGCAGTTCTATGGAGGTTAAGTTTTACTGTTTTCCTCCGGCTAGGAAGTACCTTCAAGATACAAAGCAGCCACTTCCTTGACTGTATCACATTAAAAAACTATCTTCACAAAATTCCACACATCCCAGCAGCGTATGTAGTAAGCTGCTATGAAAATCATTCTACATAACTAGTGAAAAATACAGCTAATGATTCACTGGATATGACTTGTAAAGGATGTAACACTTGTTAAGATTATATATTAATAATTAAAATGGCTGTTCCTCGCTAGTGGCAGCCATTTTATATCTACAAAGATTACCTTATTCCAGGGCGTAACTATCTTGTCTCCATTATTTAAACCCTGAGTTACGTCACTACTTCACAATTTAAGAAAGCTTGCTTCGTCACAAAATTTCTATCGGGTGCTCACTGTAAATCCGTAACCAAATAAATCTTAAAGCCTTACTGAAGCCGATCAAGGGTATTAAACTCCACAGCAGTTTGTAAGCAGCGTTCCCCTCGCTACCACTAAAGCTAAAGTTTCAGTGCTTCACCTCTGAACAAGGGCCAAGGTCACCAGCGCTGTACAGGGCACAGCTGAGACGAAACAACTGCTTAATTCCCATCTGAAACACCACCCCACCTCCCATCGCTAAGCTATTTACACGTCAGTGTTTCCCACACCGCACATCCTGAGCGCATCTCACCCACTCTCACGCAACCGCCCGGCACCGGGCAAACCGCGCGCAAACCGCGCTCCCCCCGCCCGCGCGGCAGCGGACTTCGCCTCAGAGGCTTTAGGGACACTTACCGCTGGGAGCCGCCGGGCACCCCCGATGCTGATTCCCGTGAAAGACCAAAGCGCTTCTGTTAACAAAGAGAAACGTGAATAACGTCTGCCCTCCGCCCCGCAACGGCGGCCCCCCAGCACCCCCAACGAAAGCCGAGCAACGGCCTCTCCCCTCCCACCAGCGGCCCCCAAGAGCCGCTGTTTGCGAGAACACCCCAGCCCCCGCCGGCGGCTCCACAGAGCTGCCCCCGCGCTGCCCCGCCAACTCACCGCCTCCAGCCAGCCGGGCTTCCCCCGCACGGATCCTGCTCCAGCGGCGACGCCTGAGGGGACAGCCCCGCTTCGTGAGTCACCCCCATAGCGACCAGCCAGGCTCCTTCCACCCAGGGAACAAGCCGCGATACAGCCCCGACAGAACGCAGCCCTCACAACAACAGCAGCCGCTGCCGTCCGCTCCCGCCACTCAGTACCGACTGGGAGAGGCCGAGAAGCTTCTAGAACTTCCCCCTTTACGTAACGGGGAACCAGGACGCATGCGCAGAAGGGGAACGCAGAGCCATCTCCCGCGCATGCGCAGTGTGCGCCATCGCCGCCTCGCTCCTCGTACTGCTGAACATGCGCAGAAGGATCTGTTGGGGGACACACCCCCTCACCCGCCTTCACCCAGCGCGCCTGCGCGGAACCGCCCCGTCTCGGGGCGCAGCGGCGGGGCGACGCGCATGCGCAGTGCGCGCGGCACGGCGGCTGGCTGGCGGGCGGCGGTTGCGGCTGCTGCGCGCGCGCCGAGTGAGCCGCCGGGGCCGACGGTGGCCGCCCGCCCTCAGGTAAGCGGAGCGGCGGCCTGAGGCGTGAGCGCTCCCTGGAGGCGGCAGGACTGCTCGGCCGGCGCCTTCTCCCCCTCCTGAATGGCCGCAGCCCCGCCGGATGTCCTCGGCCTCAGGCGTGGTAGGGCGGCGGGGCCCCCTGCGAGGGCCGGGGGCGGTGAGCGGCGGTGTGTTCGGCTCAGCTGTGGTGCCGGCGCCTCGCCAGCGCTGCCCCGGGTGTCGGGGGGGTGGGCAGGCTCCGTCAGCCGCTCTGCTCGGCCCTCCCTCGGGAAGGGGCCCTGCCTGTGGGATTTTCGGGGAGCCTGTAGCGGTGTTTAACCTGCCTGGCGCGATGCGCGTTGCTGCGTGCCAGCCCTTGGTGCGTGGTGGGTTTCCTCTTGGAAAGAAACGTCCCTTTTTCTTCTCTACGTCTTCAGATAGCTGAAAAATGTCAGGTTTTCTTGAGAGCTTGAGGTGCTCGGAGTGTGTTGACTGGGGAGAGAAACGCAACACGATCGCTTCTGTTGCTGCCGGAGTGCTGGTACGTACAGCTTCTCTTGCGCTGCTTTTGGACTTTTTCGCTGTCGTTGGCTGTCGATGGGCTAAAAAATATTAGCTATTTGGAAGTAAAAAGAAGAAAAAGGATGTGTTTTTCTTGTATGTAGCAGCAGAATTAACAACAAAATCTGTTGTGGGTGCTTGCAGCCACGTGTTACTTTGGTTTCACAGCTTCTGCCCTTGTAGTAACTATTAGTAAATCTCTGGCTTTGCATTTAACCGTGTTCCTAAGTTGGTAGCAAAACTAGTTATGCTAGCAGTTGACTCGGTTGGAGACCATAAGAATGATTTTGTGTATTAATGTGTTTTTTTCCTAGAGCAATCTTATATATTATTAAAAGGCTTGCGTCTGTATTTTAAGCTATTGTGCTCTTCCTTCTTTTGTAATAGTTTTTTACAGGTTGGTGGATAATCATAGATGCAGCTGTAAAATATCCTAAAGTGGAAGATTTCAACCATTCATACCATGCTTGTGGGGTTATAGCCACTATTGCATTCCTAATGTAAGTGTAATTTCTTGATCAGAGCTACATACTCCTAGAACTTATATTAATAAAATAATTCATAGTCTTTAAATGGAAAGGTAACTAAGAATAATGGGTTAGGTTACTGTCGGAGTATCTCTAATACCTTTCTTATATTTGATGATATTTATAGTAAGGAACCATTTTTTAAAAAATTAGGTGTGTTACACAGGTCTAAGTCTTATTAGTCTTTGGAAAAATGCTTTTTAAGTTTTAGTCTTGTCCACCTTTTTAAAAAATACCAAGAAATGCAAGATTGTGCTTTTTATGTAGGAGATTGAAAGTGAGAGGTTTCTCCTATTGTTTTGTAAACACTTGTTGCTTTCAGGATGTTTACCCAGTTTTATCCTGTTTTGCTGCTACAGGATCAATGCGGTGTCGAACGGACAAGTCCGGGGTGACAGTTACAGTGAGGGCTGTCTGGGCCAAACAGGTACGGTGGTGCAGGCTGTTGTACAGCCATAGATCTGGGAAGCTGTTAAGGCTTGGAAAAGTTGTAAGAACTGTACCAGTGTGCCCGCTGTGTGCCTGTGCATAGCACTGGTGTGTGACAGAAGGTGCTCGGAAACAAAAACATGCTGAAAGTCACAAGTGTCTGTACCCAGACACAAAACACCCCTACGTCTTTTCAAGGTGCTCGGATCTGGCTGTTCATTGGGTTTATGATGGCTTTTGGATCTCTGATTGCTTCCATGTGGATCCTTTTTGGAGGCTACGTTGTTAAAGGTAAGATACAGCATGGAATGTGACCTGATCCATTTTGAAAAGTTTAAAGTATTTTAAATGACTACTGAATTTTAGAACTTACTTTTGCACAGTTTCTAGGCAGGACCAGTTTTAATATTTTGGTTCCCTACTCATGACTGTTCATACTGTCTACTGTTATTGGGGTGGATTTTATCTACTTATAAGCCACAAACTTCCAGGTAGCCTCACTAGAAACACAGGTCCTGGTCACCTGGGAACTGTACTGATATAATTTAACAGCTGCAGTTATATGGCAATAATTCTCAGGGTGAACACTTATTCCCTGAATAAAAATTACTAGTTTTGTGCAAATTGCTCTCAAAGCTTATATGCTAAATTAGCAAAAGCGAAAAAAATAATTCAAATTGCCTATTTAAATTCATACCTTAACATGTACCACAATAACGTTTTGTGAAAGCAGGTCTTGAGAAAGACATGAAAAGTGCGGTGAATTAGTCTTTGTTTCTTGAAAGGAAGTAAGGTTGTTTAAGTAAATGTAAAGCTACTACCTGCACCTGGAGCTGAAGTGAATTTCACACCAGTTCAGGCCACATTGGTGGTTTTGGTTAATTAACATTCTCATCAGCCTTGGTCTTACTCAATTCACAGGGGACTTTCAGGGAAACTGAGGCACGTTAGGTGCATCGTAGCACCACTAACGTGCACTCCCATTTTGTGTATTGTCATTATATATGAAAACATAGGTATATGTACTTAAGCACACATGCATTCCAAACAGGATGAGCAATGCCATGTGATAATTACAGTCTTTATGAGCATTGCATTTGAGATGCACATTTTTGGTTTGAGAGCAGGAGAGGCTTCTTTTATTTGGAAAGCTAAATGATTGGTGGGGGACACAGAAGCCCTTGAATTGAACTTTCCAGTGGTGTGAGGCTTAGGCTGGTCTTCTGTGTCACACCATGGAGCAACAGAGAGTGGAGGGGACCATCCTCTTAGAGCATTGAAAGGGGTTTGTGAGCTGCGTAGGGCAGTCTTAATTCCACGCGAGAACAATCTGACTGAGGCAGATTTGTAACGCAGTCACGCTGGCACCAAGTTTTTTGTTGCTTTAGCTCCATACCTTGTCGGGAATCCTACGTTGTAACAGACCCCCTCTGTCAAACGCAGCTCCTTACAGCTGCTTCGCAGTGCGTTATCTCCACGTGTTCGTTAGGAAGACAGACTGGTTATCCTTGCTAACATAGTGCAGCTTCATGTTTCTGAAAGGCCAAAGATGGGATATTCTTGAAAATTATTTCTCAAAAATTTATGGAATTTCTTTCTTTTGGTAGAAAAACCTGTCGTATACCCAGGAATAGCTGTGTTTTTCCAGAATGCGTTCATCTTTTTTGGGTAAGAGTATCCTCCTTTGTTCATTCCTTATATAGTTGTTTTGTAATGATTAAAACTGAAACTTGCTGTAATCTGTTTTTTCTTAAGCCCTGTTTTGTGACTAGACATGGGGGAATAAACTGCAGGGAAAGGCAGTAGATTTCTGGGATTGCAGTTTGGTTGCAGGACCAGGAACTGGATTTACAACTTGCTCCCTGAAATCATGTATTTACAATACTCAGCATTTGATTTGCTCCCTTATGTACTCGTGTCCCTTTATTCTGTTTTAAACAGAGGACTGGTCTTCAAATTTGGTCGGACGGAAGATTTGTGGCAATGAATGCGCCTGCGGAAGTGCATTGGCCCTGCTGGTTTTTTAACTGCACACTCCCAAAATTTTGTAAAACCATTTTGTAAACAGTGACCTTCAATTGTGTCTACAGATATAACAAGGACAACTTCAATCATAGCACTAAAAATTCTGGTTCTATTCTGTTTAATTTTTTTACTCTTGTACGTTGATTTAAATGTCATGTTTTTGACAAATGTAAAATTGCTGCAAGTAACAATGGAAGTCACTTTTATGATACGATGTTTGCTACAAGTAAATAGTATAGTGGAAAATGGATGTATTTAACCAGCTGTTATGATGGTATTTACAATCCAAAACTTACTAAAAATGCTTTAAACCAACTTTTTAACATATATTTATTAAATATTTCCTATATCTGGACAATATAACCATTTCTTCAATTTCAAAACTCACTGGTGTGTGGCTTTTCTTCCATAACATATGATAAAAGATACATGGGGAAAAGGGAGGGAATCATAGAATGGTTAGAGTTGGAAGGGACCTTAAAGACCATCTCAGTTCCACCCCCTGCCCTGGGCATGGCCACCTCCCCCCAGCCCAGGTTGCTCCAAGCCCCGTCCAACCCGGCCTTGAACACCTCCAGGGACGGGGCAGCCACAGCTTCTCGGGGCAACCTGCGCCAGGGGCTCACCACCCTCAGAGTGAAAAATGTCTTCTTAATATCTAATCTAAATCTACCTTATTCCAGTTTGAAGCCATTCCCCCTCATCCTATCAGGAATAAAGGAATAAAGTAAAGAATAAAATACTGTTCCTTAAAAGTACTCCTGCTAGAAAACAGCAGAAGCCATTTCTGTTGCAGAAGTTATGTTTGGTTGGTTGCTGGAAAATTAAAGTTAAGAGCAGAAGTTGAGCCTGGGTTATGCAATAACACAGGCAGGACGTGTGTGTCCAGGCTGAATGTCACCGTCAGTGGGTGGGAGACTCAGCAGATCACTGGCTATTTTGTGACCTGGGAAGAAGAAAATCTGACCTTTCCTCTGCAAGTAATTTTTCATTACCTGAAATCTGTCTCACGCTTCTTTAACTGCAGCAATCGACTTTGCTTCATCCCTAGTGGATGAATGGAGGTTGGCATGCGGCACTGCAGGGAGCATCAAAGGCCTCAGGCTTTGTCTTCAACGTTACATTTTTCCTCGTTACTTCATTTTTAAGCAAGTGTGCTGAATAAATAAAACGATCAGATTTTGACTTCTTTATTATGTAAGCATTTTTGAAAGAGATTTTTCTACATCAATGATTTTGAAACAAACAAGAAACGCTGTGGATCACAATCCATTTAAAAACAAGGATTCGTTTGTGCAGAATCCTCTGCCCCATGAGGCCCTAGCTCGTGCACCAAAGCTTGTCTCGGAGTAGAACAGCTCACCATCAGACACCACGCAGACAGGCTGTTCTGAGGTTTGCTGCCAAATAAATATGAGAAATACCACTGATTTCAGGGGCACCATCCACCAACGGAACAATTTAACTTCTTGCCATTTGAACTCGCGAACAGCTAGCCTGAGCCAAGCAATTACAGCTTTTGCTTCAAGCAGTCGGGTAACTCAGAGAGTTGCGTCTGGCAGGATGCAGAGTTCTGGCCCTGATCCAGCTCACTCATCAAATCCTTGCTTAACAAGGCCTTCAACAGAATTAATTTAGCTTAAAAACAAGTACTTTAATGCTTCGCTAAATAAGAATGAGTATGTACTCCTTGAAAAACTGTACTTTAAAATACAGATTTTGGCTTTTAAACTTGGGAGCCAAAAATGTTTTGAAGTTTCCAAGCGTTTTGATTGATAAGCCATTGCAGCAATGAATGCAGCCAACGTTTTTGTACAAATCCTACAAAAAAATATGTAAGGGAAGACCATCAGAGCAGAAAAAAGCTGAATGCATTTTAAGTTTGCATCTGTAAATTTACACCCTGTGTCTTTCACGAATAACTAGAACAGTTCATTACCAATTCTTTGTGTGTGCATTGGGATGGCTTTTTTTAAGCCTGAGAATTGACCCTTATAAGTGCTCTTTCAGCCCCTCACAGCTGTTCGTTTTCCCTAGTGGCAAATAGGAAAAGCTTATCTCAGTCAAATCTGTCATCTGGGATCCACCATTCAAAATCCAACAGCCAAATGGGGAAACTGTGAAGACAAACGTTCTCGTATCAGAACATTTTATGCATCAAATCATCATACAAAAAAAAAAAAAAGGCAATGAAAAACCTTATTAGAAGCTTATTTTCACGCATTTCTTTTTTCTGTAATTCAGATACAGCATTACACTCAGCACCTAAAGGTGCCCAAGGCCGGTGTTTGTGCATCAGACTGCACAGCCACTCTGTGCCCACGACAGCCACAAAAAGCACCTTTCATTCCACTCATTGGCTTCTAAAAATCCCTCTCTCCGATGCTGCTCAAGTCCCCACAGGAGGCCAGTGCTGTCAAGCCCCACAGATGTCTGAGCACCGAAGGCTACGTGTTACAACCAGCAAGATCATTTCGGATTTAGCCCCGTGCCCACCCTGACGCTCCTAACTGAAGGCTACACGCATTTATAAAGTTCAGGCTCTGAATCAACTGTGGCAAGAGCTCCTGCATATCAAACAGGGCATCTAAAATGTACCGTCAAATGGAATTATCCTCTTTTTTTTTTTTTTTTTAATTCAAATGCCTACAGTTCTTCACCAAGGTCAACAAGGTGCTATATATACCCCCACACAGTTAATTTTACATTGAAACTTACCTCCCAATAAAACTGGTCTTCAAAGTACTTTGATACAGGGATGGTCTTAAACGGTTTGAGGTTTAAGATTAAACCTATTTGTAAAAAACACATAGATCGAATATACATATATACATCAGGGAAAGGGGAAGATTGTGTGTAACTGGAGGTTTCTTAGTGACACGCACCCAAATGCAACATAGATCAAAATACAAATTCAGAACTAAATACTTCAGCAGAGCCCCTTGACTCAAGCTGACCTTAAACACAAAGAGAGAAGCTTGCCAGGATCAAGGCTTGTGTTATTAAAAATTAATTACTCTAGGTAAAACCCCATTAAACAGCCTGCCAGATTCTAAAAATACATCCAAAATTATTAACTTCTTGCATGGAAAATGCCTGTGTATTTAAAGCCATCAGGCTTATCAGCACTGTTAGCTTGGGATTTCAGACAGAAATATCTGGATTTTTAAACGATTTGTTTAACACTGAATGCTTGATTATTTCAGCTAAATGTTTTTTAAAAATCTGCTTGATTAGCTCGATTTCTTAATTATACTTAAGGTAATGCAAAGGTTTCAGATCAATTAAAGCACAAAAAAAATCATTCTGGAGTGTATTTCACAGCAATTTTCATCTGCCGTTTCTCTTTTATTCAAGACAGAATTCACAGCTATAGAAAACCAGCAGCTGCCACAAACCAGAATGTCACATGGGAAGCACCCGAGCCCTGATGATCCCAAACCACCAGGGATCAAAGGCGCAGCGCTTGCCTGACGCAAGCCAGCTACTGATGTCAGTGAAACTTCGCAGATTCATACCAACTGGCCTAAAAAGGGCCAAGCTCTAGATAGCACTTTTCTGTCACAATACCCAAATGTAAAAATGTTTTCATCCTCACCCATCTCCTGTCTGAAATTTGAAGGCAGCTGTTAAGCCTCTGTTAAAATAAACTTCACCAATGAAAGAATGGTGCTACCAGGTTATTTATGTTGAATTGATCTCTTCTTCAAAAGACTGGCTTTGAAGTGTCCCTGGCGTTCGTGTTTCCCATGACTTCTACAAATAATTTACCCACAGAAACACACTTCAGAGCACCAGTTAAACTGGCGTCTTTCTGCAAAGTGTTGCACTGACATGAAAGCAGGTGCAGGAAGACGACATACCCCATGCCCCGAGGAAATGAGGAAGATCTTACTGAAGCATGTTTTTCAATACTGACCTGTAATAAAACCTGCTATCAAGGCAACGCTGACGGTCACGCAGAAGGCACCAACATGAAACATGACCAAATACCCCAGTCTGAAAAGCAAAACAAGTGTTTCACCTTTTACAGTTGCTGAATTTAGCATTAAGACTGTGAATGAATCTATCTAAATGCTGTTTTACATCAAAACCTCTCATAAAAATTCTGTTCTTCTCAAATCTCTCTGCAGCCGCAGTTAGATGTTTTAAGAAATCCTATCTGAAGCCTAATACAGACCTCAGAGGACATATTTTGCCTTTAGAAACCATCATTGTCGGACTAAAATTTCATTAAATTTGTTTCAATAAGAACATGAGGAGAAGTGCAAAGCCCTTGTGCTGCACTGTGATTCATTCCTGCATAAACTGAGAAAATCAGAGAACTCGTATGACAGGACATGAGTTTGATTTGCACAAATGAGATGCCAGTGCCAGATCAAAACAACCAATGGAGAATACCCTTAACTGAGCCCTTCAGCTTTTGCAAGGTATCTCCCTGAGTATATTTTCCAGTTCAGTGTCCAGACTGGCTTTAGTCCAAACTGGCATTCTTGCCCCAGACTCAGAGTTAAAGCCTCCTTTGAAGAGAAATGCTGCTTTCCGCCCCCCCTGCATTAGCATACAAAGCTCCCCAAAACACATCACAAAAGCCAAACTGAGTCTTGGAAGGATGCACATCCCAAGCCTTCCTCTCCTATGTCTGCTGTATTTAGTATCAACTAAAAAGGGAGACAGAAAACAGGACCAAAAGCTAATACTGAAGTTTTAATGCAAAGTCTGCTCCACCCTGAAAGTCTTTTTTACTGACTTTTTTGGACTTCGGAGATTATCTTAGGTTATCTGGTATAGAATGATTTACCTGTGATGACGTTCAGGCATTCTGTATATATGAGAACTCTTCTCAAGGCACACTACAATAATGATTAGCTAAGCTTATTAATTAATAGCAAAAATTTATATACCTTGGTAAATTAGTCCAGTTTTTTATTGCTAAGAGAATGACCTGGACAAGAGCTCCAAGCACAGCAGGGAAGCCAAAAGTGAAATGAACTCCAGAGGAATCATGAATCTTGAGAGCAGGATTCAAGCATCTCTGGGAAGAAGAAAAGGTTTAAGTGATACACAGAAACACAAGTCGATAACAGCATATTGTCAGTCGCAGAAAATGAACTTTGGTCTTGCAAGTTGCAATCCTGCACTCCACTCAAAAGACTTCAGGTTTCCTAGCTTTAATCTCTTTGAAAGAGAGGTTTCCCTTGAGGTATCCTACTTGGAGAAGAAGTTTATATATAGCTTATCCAAAAACAATTTCAGGATTTGAGTACTACCTGTAAACAGTAAGATCCTAATATGGTTATCACACTGGCAAGTAGACCCAAAATCATCGCAATCCAGGGATACTCGATGCTGTGTGCTGCGTAACCAACAGTGACCCCACCAGCTAGTACTGCACTGTGGATATGAGTCTGTAAAATAAACCAGCAGAGACATGGGAGTGAGAATTCAGTCATCACTTATTTTATAGCAGCCCAATATCATAGATTCTTATTCTCATGCAAGTGCGATCTCTTTAGGGTGAATTTGAGCCTCTGTATACTGTAAAGTACAATCTGAGAACATAATTTCTAAGTTAGAGCTTCAGCTTGGGAGGCTCATAATGACTGTAAGACTGAAAACCTGGACTTGTTTTTACTTAATAGCTATTACACTTTCCGTGTATTACTGAGAGTAACAGAAAAATATCTTATATGCAGTGATTTTCTCTCATGTCTTACCATTCTGAATCTTCCATCCTTTGTGGTCAGAACAGACAACACGAAGGCGGTTACAGCACTCACTGCAAGGGCAAAGTAGGTGTTGTAGATGATTGCTTTCTTCTTGTTGGCCACAGCTAGTACAGAATTGAAGCTTGGCCAGAACACCCAGAGAAAGAGAGTGCCTTGGAGACAAAGATAAGCAACAATCATTACCTGCTCTAAAACACGGCGAATCCATCACCAGCTGTCTCTGGAGGGCTCCAGCCCACATTTTGCATTCACTGCAATTCCCAAATTGTAAACAAATGATAACAATTCACAATACAGACAGGCCTGAGAGTTACCTGCTATACCAACACCTTCCCAGAAACATATCACTGTAACGTCAAACACACAGCCAAAGCACAGCCCTGCTGGCATCGGGCTGCTCCTTCGTGGAGCTGAAGGTAGGATGCCCTTTTCAAGAACACCTTTGTGGGAAAGTAACGGAAGATTGGTGAGGAGGATTGTAAACATGCTCAAGTGACTCGCACCTGGGGCGCTGGACAACACATATATCACACTAATTATTGTTCAGCCTTGTGTGCTTGCAAGTAGAACATCTGCCCTTAGATAATATAAGCATGGGATGGACTCAGGGACACCTTATCTAGCATACATGAGATCACTGCCTTGTTGTTGAAGAAGATCAAAGCACAGTGGAAAACTACGCCTGTTTGAACCCTTGAAAAGCAGGCGAGAACAAGTCAGCACTCACATGCTCCTGCTAACAAGGACTTTCTCCCGCTCTGCGGTGCCTGCGTGCCCTGCTCGTGTTCCTCTGCCCGGGTGTTGCTTCGGAGATTCCCCGATTCATGAGGTATTGAGATTAAATTTGTTCTTTGTCTTTCATGTGTGGTTGTGTGGTTGTTCCTGCATCCTGCCCAAGTCGGCTCACACAACCTTTAACATCAGCTTTGTTCTATCTATTGTGCCCTTAAATGCAGATTCAGATACAAGTGGGAAGAATTCCATTGTTGATTTCCAAAAGATCAGCATCCTGGCTGTTCTGCACAGGTACCAGGGGCTTGCTCCTTGGTCAAAATTTCTGCTCCTTTTCATGGAACTGTGGCATAACTGTTCAAAACCAGCCGCAAGACAGATGAAAGCAAGCCAAGGAGGAAGAGAAAACAGCTCACATGGTACAAATCACCACAAAGAAACCCAAAGTGCACTTTGGAATGTCTTTTACCCTGACTGCCAGTATGACTGGTCGTCTTGCCTCCTGGCAGGGTTTGAAGAGAAAAAGAGGATGAACTGGATCATAAGAACAGAATCCTCTCTACTTCTACTAGGATTACTCCAGAGGAGGGCTAAAGATGAATAGCTCGAGCGAGGTGATTATGCTTCACCAACTCAGCTATACACAGCTTAACTTTCTTGTTACTTGTAAAAGAGTTATCTACCGAATAGCTACTCCCTACTATATGGGTCCAAAAGAACAACTTACTTTCCTCCTACGAGATCGCTGCACAGTGTCACACTTTTGTGACCACATAGGCTTCGCTAACAAAAGGAATGAAAACAGGTTCTTCTGCTTCTATGACCTGGGCCCTAATTGTCAGCATTTAGGAATCTTAGCCTCTATAAAACAAGTTCACTGCTTGGGAGGATACATCCTTTCATAGGGGGATATAGATACACATGCAGAGATCAAATTCCAGCCAGCAGAGGGAAGTAGGTGGCCTCACACTAAGTCAAGTTGGACCACACATTGCAATCTGCCTCTGCTCCCGGAGCTGCGCATAGCTCTAAGTGCACAGATGACAACACAAAGAAGCAACAGTTTATTTTGCCTTGTCCAGTCATTATTTTTTGCTGCCCATTCCACTTCCATAGCTAATGTTCCGTTCTCCGTGCCACAGAGCTACCAGAGCCTTGCGCAATTCACCTGACAATAACATTTGAAGTGTTCTTGTTGAAGTCAATTAAGAAGTGACACAGGCATTGTCACTATAAAGGACAATGGTTAAATCCAGTTTCTAGCAGCCCTGGCAGCTACTGCTTTTGTACAAGCTTATCTTGGCTCCTTGAAATCCAATTTCCATTGCTAATTTTCACCCTTTCAGTGCACCAAGGCAGTGATAGCTGTGCCTCTCAGACAGGAGAGGCCATCTTGGCAATTCAAAAGCCATGGCAGCAGTGAGGGCTGGTGGAATGATCTGTAAAATGACAATCTTATTCCCATTGATTAGACAGTCAGTCATTAAAAAAAAACATTAACATTCTACTAATGCCACTGAAACGTTCTTATGAGTATCTGCTCAGCTATGGAAATAAAACAGTCACAACCTGAATCCAAATATGGGTGAAGACCTCAGTACCCTTCACACAGTCCTCACAAGCAGGATGCAAAAAGGAACTGAGGAATTTACCTGCTCAGTTGCGCCTTTCTACCCACGTTACCTCAGGAATTATTCAAGACATGGCAAAATAATTACTCCAAATAGCAAGCACTTGGTTGTAGCAAGCTGCACTAAACTTATAAAAAAGGCTTAACAGTGTCTTGATGAGTTAGAATAAAATACCGATCTCCTCAAATTCTCCATCAAAGCAAAAACTCCAGGGACTCAAAAGAGCAGCGTTTAAATTTCTGCTTCCCTCAACTGGGCGAAGACTGACCGAGAGTTAGACTCTGCACCGTTGCAGAAAGATCTTAGTTCAGCTGG
Source organism: Vanellus vanellus (assembly GCF_965231255.1). Classification (NCBI taxonomy): domain Eukaryota; kingdom Metazoa; phylum Chordata; class Aves; order Charadriiformes; family Charadriidae; genus Vanellus; species Vanellus vanellus. The sequence continues at coordinate 4,806,626 of NC_138927.1, read as the reverse complement.
TGGCAGTTACAGAACAGAAGTCAGACAATAAAGAAAACTAATTGCTTCTTTAAGAAAAAAAATTGGAACTGCCATATATTCAGCCTGTCATCACTCAGATCCTTTCTCGTGTGCCTGTCTATCGTATTCCCCACCCTTCATCAGGCCTTTATCTTTTCATTTACACTCTAGGCAGGAACTGCTTTTCTATATCTCTGTACAGCACCTTGCAAAACAAAACTGAGCCTTGGCCCCAGCTGGGAACTGTAAGCACTACTGAAATACAAGTAATGCCCTCAACTTTGGTGCATAGGTCCCTTGCCAATATGCCTATAGCAGCCCAAAGGGGACAGCTTAGCTGGGAGAGGGAACGGTTAACTTGGCACAGCCTTTATGCTGAGACTGACAAAAGCAAACTAAGCCACAGCCGTTGCAGGAGTGGCTTATGTGTCTGGTAGGAAACACGCTGAGACTCACCAACTCATTGTCAGAAACCACGAACCACAGCAGCAGCAGTTTTCTTTGCTTGGCTGCATTCAGACCTGCACTTTGGATGCAAAAGTTTCAGCATGCTGTGGCCAGCCCCCAAAAACATTCCTTATGTTCTCACTGCAATCTCTTCTTCCAACTGAGTCGTTAAAGCAAATGCCTTACCCAACATCGCCAATAAATCCGACTTCGGGGTACTCGCATTCTTCTCAGACCTTGGTGGTGGCTCAGAGAAGCAAGAGGAGACTGCCAGACCAAAGTAGGCTCCAAACAGATGAACGTGCATCATGCTGATATCGTCTGGAACCTGTATCAATACAATAACCAAATTTGGGGTTTATTTCATACCACAGGAAGCCTTTGGTGCAGTTCCTGATACAGTTGCTCATGTGACCTCCCTATAAGCAATTTATTTTCACAGTCCCTCAGTTTATGCATGAGTTATTAATACAAGAATAACTTATCTGAGTTCAACATAGCTCAGAAACACACAATTCATACACAGAGTTTGGGGTATGTTTACATTGTACATTAAATGCAGGTCTGACTCTGCTGTGCAGACTGGATTGGTATACCGTTCACACTGGGAATCTTCCAGACTGAACTGACACAGGGAGGGGGTAAAGTTTAAAGGTAATTAGTGCCTTAGGCTAGGTCAAGGCTTTCATTCATGCATTGGGGATGGTCAGGGCATGGGCAAGGCCAAATGCACTACATCCCAATCCATCAGATCAGCTCTCCCTTTAAGGCCCAAGAATATAGATATAACCAATTATATAGAGTATGCAGGGCTTGGAGTTCAATGGTCTTAAGTATAGTCCTAAAGTCAGACTTCACTTCTTAATGAAAACATAGCCACAATCTAACTGAGATGAGAGAAAACACACTGATGTTCCTGTCAGCAGAGCACTAACAAACCACCTGAAGGCAATATTCGAAAGTCCCAGTGAAGTTTTCCCCACTGTGCCTGGAAATCATACTACAATACCTCCAGGAATATCTTGTTGATCCATCTGCTCATATGGAAAACTATTATCTCCACCACTGTCATCAGAATCAATTGCACAGGATTAGTCTTCCCAAGAACAGCTCCAGTGGAGATGACCACAGCAGTCATACTCACAGCAGCCTTTGTTATTCTGCAATAAAAGAAAGAAAGAGAAAAAAATCTGTATCAGGACCACACCAGGGCCACTAAAGAATGAATGACAGACAGTAAAATGTACTTAAAAACCCAAAGCCTTCTAAAATGTTTGCAAATATGACTGTGCTAATTCGCAACTAGGTCCATATAACCGGGCATTATCCTCCACAAAGAACAATCGGCAGTTCTAGATTATTTCAATTCTAACATGATCTAATTACCTTTTCAGACCATCTTCGTTTGGCCTTTGAAGAAGGAAAGCTAATAAACCTTCTATTAGCACGGAGCATTGGACACCAAGTACAACGATCAGGAGGTTGAATCCAGTGCTGCTAAACCCGTATCTTTTCAGAAATGTCAGGAAAAAGCCAAATCCAAAAATTACCATGTGGTTGACATCTTGAAAAGCTGCATGACAGAAAAGACCAAGAAAGCAGTGAAGTTATTAATGCAGACTAGATTTCTGGTTAAAAAATAAATTCAAAAAATCATGACTAAGTAAGAAGACTTCAGACAAAAATTCGGGTGCGGTTATTATTTAGTACTTGTAAAGAATTCCAGAGCTTGCTTTCTAATCCATAAGTAATCAGAAAAACAATACCCTTGACCCTGAATTTAATTTTACAGAGTGATCGGAATGGATGCCATAGGATGGGGGTTGAGGGGTCAAAAAGCAGGGCAGAAATGAAGTATGTTTAGCAATTAAATTTGGACATTCATTTTTCCTAAGGTGAATTTAAAGAGCTTAAATTGGGCATTTCAGGAAGAGTTACTGTGAATTAGTGCTGATTCATTCCTTGAGGGCATTAGGGAAGAAATGAGTTACAAAGAAACTTGTACGAGGTCCCCATCTGGGTAGAAGGAACAGGAGCAGAAATGGCAGTAGAAAGAGCTTAACATGGTTACCAGCACCATTTCACAAAAGGTAGAGGCTGTCCAAGACGTAAGCTCTTGGATCTGTAGACCTGGAAGCGTCCCCCAGGGCATGCTAATAGTCATATTCTTGTATGGCTGTGCTGGCCCCTACATACAGCAAAATATCAAACTGCTAGTAAGCAGACCTAATTTTTCGAGCTATAAAACAGGGAGAGTAACACAAGAATGTCATGAGGATTAATCAGATCAGATTTGCACAACCCTGTAAATATGTTACACACTATGGCCGTAGCATAATCTGTTAAGACATTCCTTTGATCAATGCACAAGATACATCTCCAGAATATATTTGAACCCTTAATTCCACTGTATTAACTTATTTACATCAAGCATTCAAATGGAAAATACTGCCATCCTGAATTCTTCCTTTTTAGCACAACATCTTCGCACGCAAAGACCTCACAGAGTTATGCACTTAACCCAGCGCAGTTCCTGCCCTCAGAAGTTTATGTTCACAGGAGTCAAGATTACGGCAAACAGGCAGCAGAGAATAGACAAGCAATAAAAATCCGTATCGCTTCTGTCTTCTTTCTCAGTCTTTGTTTTGATATAAATAAATAGACACCATACATAGCAAAGTAGGGTACTTAAAGGAAGTAAAACATTCTACTTCTCACTAATACACAAAATTGGTGAATCCCATCTCTGCTACACTGCAAAACAAAAGCCCACATTAACCCTTCCTTTCACAGCAAGGCTGCCAATCTTACCCGGGTAGGAGATGCTTGATCTGGGTGCACCATCACCCGAGAACAAAAAGTAGAAGAGGACGATGAAAAGAGCTTCCAGAAAAAGGATGAGCCATGGCACGCTGTTTCGGAAGTTGCGGTAATTAGAAGACATCGTGCATTAGACTACATTAAGCAGAAACACATTAAGTTTTTCTATAAAAATGTTCCAGTAACCTCAAACCAATCGAAAAGGAGGTGGGGAGGGGGCAGGAATAAAAACTCAGAGAGATAAAAAGCCCAAGACACGTCAGCAAGGAACAGTTCCTTATCTGTGGCACGTCAGGAGCCCAAACTTGCCACAACTGACATAGACCGAACTCAAAAAGTACTCATGAAAGCAGACATATCGAGCTGTCAATACTGCAATGCTCCAGGATACCGTCCGTACAGTACTTCAGCTGCTGTTGAGCCTTGCATATCAGCTAAATGGCAAGTAAAGAAGAACACAGACTCATAAGAGTAGGATGTTGAAGTTTATGCAAAACCATTATGTATTTACATTGCTCGTATCCATCCTAGACCCAAGTCCCTTCATGTAAAGGTTGGGAAGGTCCTGTTGGGATTCTCACTCTGATTCTGGGGTTGGTTAGGCTGTAGCTAAACACCCATGTCCCGCGACAAACCTTCTCATACCTAATGAATCCAACCCAACACCAGAGAATCGAGATTCTCTGGACACACAGCGTTGATGCAGCATTTCCTATGCTACTTGTGAAATCAGTCTATTGTTGTTATGGTTTGAGAAACCCATAACAATTTATTGTCATTTAGACAATCATTCTATCACCCGATGAGCCCTTCCCACCAGGGAAAGGGAATTGGGAAAAAACAAGGAATCCCAGGAGTTGAAGTATAAACAGATTTAATAAACTAAGATTAGATAATTAACATTAATAGCACTAAAGAACCAATATTGATCCCGATACCAATGCAGAATATGCAAAAATTATACTCAGCCAATTTTATCAGTAGGAAGCTGTGCACTCCCAGCAGTGGACAGTAAACGTGGGAAGCTGCACCACTGCAGCTTCGGGAGGAAGGGAAGGGCTCAGGGGTCCGGCACCAGGGCAAGGAGTTCTCAGGATGGCAGCCATCATGGGAGAGAGAGCACTTTGCAGCAAACATTCAAATTTACATTGAATATGACGTTTATAGTATGAAATAATCCTGTTGGCCAGCTTGGGTCAAGTGCCTGGGTCTCGTTCCTCTTCATCCCTCCACTTGGCAACCTGAAAAACACTGAGACCTTGAAACCCACGCACCATAGCTGGCTATAAAGTAAATACGTTCACAAATACAGACACTAGAGTCTTCTAAAAGTGCAGTCTTCCAAAGTATTAGAAGATAAATTAGTGTTGCTCAAACCAGGACAATTGTTTATAGCATGGCTATGGAAACAGCTACAGTGACCACTCTGGAAGACCATGGTAATCTCCAGGTCGGGAAGCTGCAGGCAGACAGCACTGTTCAGAGTGCTGAGGCTCTTAATTGAGAACCAAACCACAGACCTACACCCTCCTGATCCTTTCTTTAATTCAGACCCAACCTTCATCCAGAAGTGTATCAACTTCTATTACCACATTGCGGCTACGAGGTACCCATTACCTTATGGGTTCAGAGCCTTTTGGTAAGGTACAGACTTTTTTTATTTGTTGTTGTTACTGTTTTTCTAAAGCAGGAATCATGAGAGTGAGCGTGTGGAGCACACGAGCAGGGCTATATGGTGGAAGCTATGTTCAGTATATTTCTATGCACAGACATTATAACTTGTTAGATATGGTTATATGGCTGTTGAGGCCAATTTATGAATCCATAATATGAACATTACCATCTTCTCAGTATTCACTGTACTTTTGGTAAACTGAACCCTTCTTTGTTCAGGCAGTCCAGGAGATGAAAGTACTGTAATTATGCCTCAGACTTTCTACTTTGAAGCCATTTCAAACTGAGTGCTGTGCTGGCGCTCTGGGGTTTGAGAGAGTAACAATGCGCACAAATGGGTAGAAAGCCACCTACTGGCAACAGAAATATGTATCAGACAAACACTTATGCAGAAAAATTCCAGTGCACTCATATTTTCGGATGTTGCTCCTGCAAACCTATATGGCACAATAGTAGTTTTCAAGCCATCTGCGAAAGGTTTGCATTTGTGGTGATAACTTGCATCTTCCTCACAGACAGTATCAAATTGCTTTACCAGCTTTTACTTACACCTAATAAAACCGTAAGTATCCTTACCCCCTTTTCAGAAACACCAAAACAACATTCAAAGGACTTATTCAGACATGCAGAGCACTGCCCTGACTTCAGAAAGATCTTCATTCATCTCCTTCTCATGGGAATTCTATGATCATGTGGGTAATTCAGCCAGAACCAGAACGCCTGGTGAACTTCCTCTAGACAAGAAAAAGGTAAAAGCTGAAACAGCAACTTGGAAATTGGTTTAGCTAACTGATGCAGTGTCTTTGTGTGGTTTATAAATGCAATATATCTAATTAGCTTTCATCTGTTTCCTGCAAGACAAACCCTTAGGACTCAGACTCAGGATAAAAATTACCCAGAACTCCTTCCATCGCCTTGACCTGGTCAAATGAACACAATTAATTCTTCTGATAGTTGTTACCAAGTCCCCTGTCAGGGAAAATGCACCAAAGGCTAGGAATTTACCCACGCGTTTCCCTCAGGATGACATGCCACACTGCAAATGCCGATGCTCAGATTTCCAGATAGAAATCCCTCCCAAACAGAAAGTGCTCTCAGACAGAGTGAAATACAAAATCACTTTCCTATTAGAGCTCCACCAACTGCCAAACGGCCCCGTGGACTCAGCCGACAGGACCGGCTGCCTCATGTACGCTCCCCTGGGCCGTTTTAATGCCATTTCGGGACACACACTCCTCAGGCTCAGGCTGACCTTTGCTCGGGGAGGCCCGTTATCCCCCAAGGCGGCGAGGCAGCCCCGTGGCACCCAGCCCAGCTCCGGGCGAGGCCGGAGAAGACATGGCAGCGCGGAGAGGCTGCCCCGGCCACCACCCCCGTCCAGTCAGCCAAAGGGCGGGGAGAGGCGCCGAGCCCTCAGGCTCGGGGGCCGCCGTTGATTTCCTCACGGTTTCCGCAGTCCGAAGAGGGCCACAGAGCCTTGGGGCGGGGGCTCTGCCGAGCGGCCCCCAGGGTGAGGAGGCCCAAATCGCGGCCCCGGGCCCCGAACCGGCGGCTAAGGGAGGGGAAGGGGGCGGTGCCCGGCCGTGACTAGGCAGCCCCGGGCAGCAGCAGCGGCGGGACCGCCCCGCACTGCCCCTCGCCTCCCATTGGCTGAACTCCCGCCCCTCCCAACAGGCCTCCCTTAGGGACTAGCCTTCCATTGGCCGAAGGCTGGCTTCCCTCACGGCATCTGATTGGCCCATCTCCAGACACCGTCCGTCTTTGGGCCGATCGGGGAAAGAGAGACCGAGTCGCCCCGCCTCCACCCGCTTACTGCCCTGCGATTGGGCCGATCGCTTGTCACTCTGTTGTATGCATCATTTATTGGCTGGAGGAGTCCGTCAGTCACTCTGAGAAGTTCTCCCTCCCCTCCGGTGAGCTGTCACCACAGGGCTGCGCTGTGGGGGTAGCACAGTGCGCGACGAAATGCCTCCTGTTACCTTTGCACCCTGAGACTGAGCTTTCCCAACAGCCTATTTGTTAGCGAGGTTGTCAATCAAGTGTGAGGGGCGGTACATGAGTGCGACGGTGACAGAGGAAATTGAGCCCTCCTTCTTCCGTTTCCGAATGGATAGCTGAGCTGTCCTTTTATATTTATTTGTCTGTTCCATTGGACAGTCGTGCTGTCGATCACAACACGGGGCGGGAGCCAGCGCAGAAGGACAGTAGGCGGGAGAAGAAAGAAGTCTACTCAGGAATTGGCCCACAAGCCATCAATTCACGAATCCTTCTCTTTGAGGGGCTCTTGTGGCCGTCAATCAATGGCGTGGGCGGGCTATCCGATAGCGTGGGGCGGGACCAACTTTCTGATGTGGCGATGGGTCTTCTCGGCCGTCCGTCTGCCTTTACCCGCTGCCGATTGGCCGAACGCGCCGTCATTCAGGTAGGGACAACAGCTTGATTGGGTAGCGCCGGGGAAGGCGGGGCGTTGCGCGGCGGCTGCGCGGGGGGACGCGGCGGGGAGGGACGGACCAGGAATTATTTTTATTTCTTTGTTTCCCGGGGTAAAAAAAAAAAAAATTAAAAAAAGAAAAATTAAAAAAAAAGCCCCGCGCGAGGGAACCCCCCGCGGGGGCGGATGGTGCTGCCGTGAGCGGGGCGGGCCGGGGCAGCGCGGGGCCGGGGAGCACGGCGGGGCCGGCCGGGCCGGGCAGGGCCGGACCGGAGGCGGCCGGGAGGATGAAGCGGCGGAGCGCGGACTGCAGCAAGCTGCGGCGGCCGCTCAAGCGGAACCGCATCACGGAGGGCATCTACGGCAGGTACCGAGCGGGCGGTGAGGGAAGGGGGGAGCGGAGCGGGGGGGGGGGGGTAACGGACGCGCCGCCGCCACCCCGGTCCCCGCGCACCCCCCTCCCCGTCCCCTCAGCGGGTCCCCGCCCCCCCTCCCGCCCCTGTCAGCGGGGGCCGCGCGCGCGACATGGCGGCCCGTGTCCCCTCAGGCGCTGCCCCGCCCCGCGGCCTGGTCGCGCCGCCGCTAGGCCGCACCGACCCCTCCGCCGCCCCTTCCCGGGCCTCGGGGCCGGCGCGGGGCGGAGGGGGGGAGCTGCTGGCCAAGGTCCTGTCGGCGCTGCCTGGAGGAAGCAGCGAGGAGGCGGTGGGAGCCCTCGGCGCCCTGTCTCCCCCCGGGGAGGGGGAAGGTTTCCTCACGGGTGGGTTTCCCCAGAGGTACTAAACCTGCGTGGTTCCACAAGGGCAGTGCGGCGGGGCAGGCCGGCGCCGGGGCTGCCGGCTCCCGGCGGGCGGCAGCTTCTCAGCAACTTGGGTTTTCACGTGGTGGGGAAGGTACCTGTGCTGGGGCCTCTGCAGTGGAAGCACCAAAGAGCGATAGGTGTAGCAGCGAGGGATGCGAGCAAGGAGTTGTGTGGGTAATGCCCGGAGCAGGGACGGATGGCCTTGTGGTGGAAACGCAGTGGGTACCTGGCTCCCCTCTGACCCGCGAAATGAGAAGGGAGACCGGAGTGAAATGAGATCCACAGTCTTAGGCACGGGACGTGCCTCACCCGTGTCTTGAAATAAAAGCATGCTATCCAGGTGTTTATATGCAGAACACACCAAAACACAGATTCCTAAGCATTTGCTTGTTGTGAGCATCTTTTAAAGGGTATTTTAGAGCACTACCTTCATGAGTATCTAAGTATGCCAAACTTTATATGAAATACAATAATTACATATTTCTGAACAAAGAGGAGTATGTGTTAGTAGAGCCTGGAAAGCTGGCTTCTGAAAGTTACAGTAAGCACTATGTCCCATTTGTGTTTCTAGTTCAGTTGAGGTTTATATATACAGTGGCTGCAAACCCAAGCAAACTTATACAATGCAGATTTTAGCTTTGCACGAGGGAAATGGTTGATAGTGAGCTCTCACTGTAAGAAAATTGTCACAACGTACTGCTTATCCTAGTTGTAGTGAATCTCTGCTTCAGAGTAGAAGACCTCTTGTTGCTTTAGACTCCCAGGTTTTGAGAAAACACTGGAATGTTAAACAAAAGCCATCAATTGCTTAGACGTTAATGTTTACAATGACTAGTCTTAGGAAAATAATTCCAATGTAAGCAGTTCCTTATATAATTACTTAGTTTTCAAAAGTAATTCAAAACCATATGCTTGCCGTTACCTTCGAGGTGACTGGCTGGAAAAGTAGGGTGAGAGAAGGGGGGAAAACCAGAAAAAGGTGAGAAGAACACCTGATGATGAGTGTGATCAGCATGTAGACCTGTGGTAGTTGCATGTACGGCTAATAGAGGCCTCTGGCTGCTTGTACTAACTTCTCCTGGAATGTTTTAGTTCAGAAATAGGATTTTTAGCCTTTGTTTCACATGCCATTTTGATAAACAGAAGTCAGTGACTCCAAAGTATTGTCCCACAGAAAGAAAAGAGAAACTAGTGGGAGGGCTTGCTTCTGGAAATCTAACCAGAGAGAGGTACTTCTACGTGGATTGTGGCTCTTTCTCTCTTTTTTTTTTCTTCTCTTTTTTATTTTCTTTTTTATATGAGAATGTAGTTTCTCATGTAACTACAGATATCTAAATTCTTGTGATTACTATATTTACTCAGCTTATCTTAATTGTCACCATCAGCTTACACAAACCTAGTAAATACAGTTATCAGTAGGCAGCATCATAGTGTTAGGAGCAAAGCAGCTAGGCTGATTGAGATGCTTAACTCTTGTAGGATTTTTGTTTGCTTTTTAAATTAGGACCAATCTTCCCACCCTGGTTCCCTCTCCAGTAGCTCAATACAGAGCTAGGCACAGCTGTCACTGAGCATGGTTGAGAGCTCCAAAGCTGAAGAGTTTTGGAGCAGGTGAAGCAATGAAAGAATTTTCCTGCAGTAAAACTCTGGTGGTGGGGTTCTCTACATGTGTAAGTCTGAAGCAGGTTATAAGAAGTGATAGAAAAATATTTTCTAGTCACAGAACAGAGTTAGAAACGTAAAATCCTGGGTTGCATTGAAAAATGTGAATATTCTGTCTCCCTGAAGTTAATTTTTTTGCCAATTTCTGCAGTATCCTTTGCAACAAGTTTATCTAAGGGTTTGGCCTCAGCCCTTCATAAACACTTTCAAAGTTATTCCTGAGCAATCTTCCCCCCACACCCCTTCCCCACAAATTTTCAGCAGCTGCCCTTCCTGCTCTTTTTTAAACTGATTTTTCCATTCTGCTGTTTTCCCTTCCTTCTGCTTTCTGCCTTTTTTACCCCTTTTTTTCTCCTTTCAGTTCAGTTTTACTCCCCATCTACAGCTCCAAGCCCCTTCAGGCTGTGTACGAGTGCTGCGTAACATGGCACGCCAGCACTGCCATTAGCAGCTTTGCCCCTGCGTTCTGCGACTGAAACCTTGGATGCCAGTGCTGCAGTATCACAGCCTAAAGGGAATATTGTTACCTGCGCTCTGAAAAACCTGACAAATCCCAATCTAGTATTATGTGCAAGCATGATAAAGACTTGTGCTATTTAGAAGTCTTATAGCGTCTGGGGAAAGAACATTATTACAATTAAAAGATAACTGTGCTTTCAATAGACCTCCAAACCCAACAAACTAATAGTAGGAATTGTGAGACCTCTTGTTATTTCCACAGTGTATGTTCAACACTCTGCCTTTTCACTCTTTAAGCTATCTGTTGCCATTGTTTTACAATGCTTGAGTGATTAATATCTTATACCTTTGACATTGTGCATGCATTAAAACCTTAATTGTTAATTAAAGTATTCATTGCAGCTTGTCGTCAGTTAAGCAATTAAAGTTTACTTGTTACTGCTTGTTTCTAAGTCTCCCCAGTCCTCATCCGTGATCTATTTAAAATCCTTCAGCTTTATTGCTGATACTGCTTGTTTTGGCTCTACTGAGTCGCATTGGCACTTGCTACCGATTTTGTAGCTGGTTAAGTTTTGAGATTAATTCCACATGTTATTGGCTTAACTTCCACATCATCTGACTTATGCTATGTATGGTGGATTTCCTGACAGTAGTCCTTAAACACTGTATGTTCCTTTAGTATTAGGATTTTTTTTAGCCCTACATATATATTGCCCTTTATCGCAGGCAATACCTGGGCTGGCAGCCAAGTGAATGCCTGGGAGGATGTGTGTGTGTCTGTAATCTCTAAGTGGTTACTGAGATACCCACTGATGGCGTAAAGGCAGCCTGTGTCCCCGGGCATCTCATACTGGGCAGTGTTTCTTGATACCGTGATCCTTTTGCTCAGATACTCCTAGGGTTCTGTATGCCACCTAACTTCTGATACGGCTTATTTCCAAGGACTTGCTTTTTGACTCTGCTAACAGCCAAATAAACTGAAGGAAAAAGAGTTCATTACTAACTCCAGGAATGTGGCCTTTTTCTAGGCTTTTGCTTTTTTTTTTTTTTTTTTTTTTAATCTGTAATGATTCTTCCTACTGATTTATTCTGGCACTTTTTTTATAAGCTTCCTATATGGGGAAAAACATTTTCTTCTCAACCTGCCCTGGAGGTCTGTAACAAACCAGCAGTGCTACCTTTTATGACTTTAACTTAAATTCAGGTCTCAAATCTAATTTAGTTTACATTTAAATGTGTTCTACTGTGTCAACCCCAATGGTACATGTAATATTGCTTCCCTCTGCCAGTGACTTTCATTCTCTGCACACTAAAATTCCTCTAGCTTTATTTTATGTGTTCTGGACTCAGGTGTTTTCAGCTGAGTTACTGTAGTGGGCTAACAGTTTCTCTTGTTTCAGTACTACAATGCTGATTGCTGATTATATGCCTGTGGTTCAGCAGTCTATTACCCTTGCTTCCAGAGTTACTGTAAGAGTTTTCTATTTTGTCTTTCTTTACTTACGTTTCTATAGTTTGGTGACTGATATATTCTATGCCATATCAAGACACTGAGTAAGGAGTCAGGGAGGCTTTCTGGGATTCTTTACATTTCTCTCTCTTTTCTAAAATTTAGTTGGCAAGTAATTCACATAAGTTTCCAATATGCATACCACATCCCAGCAGTCGTGTTGTCTCTTGCATACTTGCTGTGCTTATTCTGTCCTACCTTTTTTGTTGGCTAGTAATATCTTACATATGTCTATATTTGTTTGTGTATTTACATATATAAAGCTTTTTTTTTTATTATTTTAAAATCTCCAGTGGTATTCAGTCAGCATCCCCAATGTCCTGTCTGACATGGGATGGGTAACCTTGAGAGGGTGGTTGTTGACTCTCTGGTAATTTCATGTGCGTGCTAAACCTCACCATTCTAAAGCCTACCTGTGCATTTGGTGCCCTGCCAGCCTCAAGATGCCTTCCACTCCATTGTCTGGTGCGAGTCAGGCTGCAGAATGAAACATGCCATCAATTCTACTAAGATTCACTTTCCAGCCTTTGGAACTTGCTGATAATAGTGGGCTAGAATAGAGGCTTAATTTGCTACCAGTTTGGATTTGGGGTGCATCATTGTTTGTTTTTTTTTTTTTCTAGTGATTTTTAAAAATGTTTTTACCTTACAGCAAGCATGATATCTGTTTCTGTGGGGTGGTAAAAAGAGAACAAAGACCAAGAGGGTGGAAAAAAAAGGAAAGGGGGGAAAAAAAAAGGAAATGGCATCTGGTACTTGGGGTGGAGGGAAGAATAGGGAGGAAAATTACATGTTTGAAAATTCAAATGGGGAGACCAGCCACTGTTGGGTTATAAATAAATCTTTATGTTCAGTATACATTAGCAATCAATTGACCTTTCACAGAATTTGCAGCACTGCAATCACTGCTCCTTCCCATTCGGTTCCCTGCTCTTCTTGTGAATGTGTCTGTCCTTCCCTCTCGTCTTGTATTACCCTACAAGATTAAATACCATATGCTAGTTTTATAGGGAAAGCCCTGTCCTTCTTAAACCTCTGTCAGATCACTGAAGTCAGATTTTTTGACGTGTCAGAAAATGGGATAACACAGATTTTAGATATTTATCTGCATCAATCTGCCCCTGTATTGAGAACAAACTCAGAATTATAATTGGCATTATGGAACGTATTTGAGCCTTTCTAATGCAAGGGCTACCGAGGTTAGGAAGCACTTCTGCCTAGTGAATATTATCTCGAAGTGAGGATACTGACGCAGCAGCTATTAAAATTCGAGAAATGTGTGGATGTGCTCAGAAAGATCAATGCCTGTCAGAGGTTCACAGGCACCAAATGGCTGGTGCTGGATTCCGAAGGAGCGCTGGCTGGCTCGGCTGCAGGATGAGCGTGGTGGAGGGGACAGAGACTGGGTAACAATAGAAACGCGCTGAAGGGAAGAGCGGTGTCTGGAAGGAATCAGGGGCTTGAGGAGCAAAGATGAAGTAAAAGTGGCTAGTACAAAGCAGAGAAAGGGAGGAGGGCTATTGCTAAATTTTGTTAGTCATTTCATTCATGTGATCTTCTTTGAACGGTCTGTCATGTGAAACAAACCAGCAGTGATTAGCCTGTTAAAGCGAGAGGTCCGTTAGCCTCTTTTTCTTTGGGGTTTAATTTTTGCTGGACGTTTTTCAGCTATCACTAATGTAAGTGTTCACTGAAGAGGCGTCTGTTCAGTAAGCACTTGTAAATTAACCGGTGAACTGTGTGCTTGGCAGGAACAGCAAATTTCAGTGTGCAGCATACCTTTATGGAAGAAGGGAAGCTGAGATTTGTGTTCCTTTCTTCCTCCTACAAGGACTCATTGCCACCTGCAGACTGCAGTGTGCTGCAAAGGCACCCCAGCTGTGTACGGAACTGTGGCAGCGTGGAAGCTCAGCACAGTTTGTGAAACTGGCCCTTCTCGAGGAGGAGCTGATGTCTGTAGGCTGCTACCTGTATGGATTTTTAAAGCTGGGAGTGTTTACTTATGGACTGCAGTCTCTGACTCTGCAGCCCTGCATGCTTTAATTGAGGGGGGGCAGGGTGTCCTGATGCAAAAAAAAAAAAAAACCAAAACCCAACGAATTGATGGAGTGTAGTACCTTTAAAATTTTTTCTGTAAGTGCATGTATGCGTGTGGAGTCATGCAGTTGAATACATATGTAGAATATATTACACAACAGTGAACTCTCTTGCTGAGACCAACATAAGTGGATGAAGTCTTTGTAAAAGGAAATAACTTTCTGGTGTCTTAGTCTTGTTCTCATTAAATTCTTTTGAATCCTTCAGATGACTGAGAAGTAGGCTCTTTAATAGTGTTGGGAAAACCTTATTACAAATGTTGTATTGTTACAATTCCACTTTAAAAGGTGGTCAATGTCACCATAGCCTTTGGATTGATAGGAATTTAATATTAGAAATCACTTTAATGGCTGTATTACAGACCTCTTATTCAGCAAATGCTTTAACTTAGAGTGGCACTTAACAGTTGAAAAGCATTAGTTCTGACAACCCTAATTTGCTAGGAAAAATGTAGTCTCCTTATGGATTTCAATGGCAGAAAAATAAACAATAGCCATAACTTCAACCCAGGTAAAAGTGCCTACACAACATAACTGCTTTTCCAGCTAAACGGACAGAATAATGATTGCCTGGGTGCGATGCCTTGATGTATTTCCTCGCATCTTCAGAGCTGCACATGTACAGTTCAGCAGCACGGTCAAAACGAACAGCAGAGACTGCACCCAAATATCTGTCACCTTCTATGTCTAAGTATTCTCTGAATACAGCTGCTTTTTACAGATTTCTGTTGAAGATTTAAACTTTAAATAAACAGAGAATGCAAGCATAATCTACCAGGACAAACCTGACCATTTAAGGGGTTTTGGTAGGTTTTGTTGTGGGTTGTTTCTGTGGTGGTTTTGTTGTTGTTTTTTTTTTTTTAAATACTTCTACTGTTGTTTCATTCTTCTCCAAGAGTAATTTTTGACTAAGTGGTGGGGATGGTTCTGTAAAAACTGAGAAAAGCAGTACCTCAACTTTTCCAAGAGTGTGTGTGTCATTAATTTTGTTTCCATTAAATTAAAGTGCTTCCTGTGGCCTCTTTATTTGCCTCTTTTCCCCCAGTCCCATTGTGTTAAACTCCAGATACAGAATATTCAAAAAAAGGGGGGAGTGGAGGGATGAGGTGTCAAGATGGGTTAAATGTAGGAATAGTTGCTTATTTGTCTCAGACTTCAAAAATGTATTTTTTATTAAGTCTTCCTTTGGCTTGTGCTGGTTTAAAGCATCTACTCGTGTGGGTACATTCGAGAGTGTTTAGGTAAGTGGTTCTGCTGCAGCAGTTCCTTTCAGGGGGTCGAGTCACAGTGGAAACCTTGGCATTGGACTTTTAGGGGAGAGCCTGATAACATACAGTGAGACAGATTCCCCTTCCATTGGGGGAAAGCTGTAGGACCAGGACAGTTGATAAGGGTCACTTTCAAACACATGCAATTAATTGTCGATTCACAAGAAATCAAGTGTTTTCCCAGTTGTGTGGTTTGGAAGCTGACCTTGTGGTACAAGCAACATGAGTGATAACTGGCCGAGTAGTTTGCTTGCTTCTAAACCTCTGCTGGCGCAGAATACTTCTTATAGAAGTTTTCTATTTTGTATCTTCTCTGAAGCTCTGAACAACTTCCTAAAAAAGCCACATGTCCATGAACAGTGCAGAAACTTGACCCTACCTGGCACTGTGCATGCGAGCTCTTGGCAACTTATCAGTAAACATTCCAGGGCAAAGTTCTACTGGTGTTGTTGGCAGTATCATAGGGGAGGAAAAATAAGTTACTAAAAGCAAAAAACCAACTGTCCTTGATTTAAAAAATAAAAATGTATGTAATAAAACCCCACCTTTCTTATAACCCAGTACAGTGCAATGAAGTAGTTGCATTTGGGGAACTGGAGTAACGTACTAGATCTCTGCATGCTGGGTTTGGGGGAAAACGGTTCTTCCTTCCTCCGTTTTAGCACAGTGGATTGGGCTGATCCCTCAAGTGCTCCTGTGTTAGGTATGATCTCAAAAGATTTAAGGTCTGTAGCCAAGAAGGAGCATCAGTGGTTCAAAATGCAGGACTAGGAATAAGGGAATGTGGCTTTGAAATAATAAAAAAAAAAAAAAAAAAAAAAAAAAAAGAAGTTAGACTGTCTGGTCTCAAGTGCCTCCATTTTTCTGTTGTGGTTTTCTTTTTGTTTTAATGGATGCATTTGCTTTAATGTGGATGTTTTCAAATACAATTCTGACAACTTGGTATCAAAACAGTCTTCCTAATTGCTATAGTTATAGGCTTAAAATATATCTCAATTTATTGGTGTTGCAGTTTGTGTTAAATGTGGAAAATGAGTGAACATCTGCAGTCTGTTGAGGAGAGGGAACACAGAGATTTCTGAGCTCCAAGTAGAAGAGTGCAAACTAGAAGAGAAGCATTTCAGCTGTGACAGCATACCTGGTGGCAAGACTTCACTTTGTAAAAATACGCTGCAAAGCTAAAGGGAGACTGTCGCTGAATGTCTCGTAAGAGCAGCGAGCCTTCTGTTTATTTGCTACTTTAAAACAAATGCAGTTCAATATAATTAACTTTATTGGACCGGGCCTGACTTTAATGTAATGATAAAACTACCTATTTTGTAAAATTTTGGGTAGTTTTGTTACCTGTATTATAGTTGTCTATAGCTTTTATTCCTGAACTTCTAATTAAAAAAAAAAAAAGTAAATCTCTGTATTGGAAATACTGACCTGAAATTACCTTTCTTTTTTTACAGTACGTTCCTCTATCTGAAGTTCCTGGTAGTGTGGGCCCTAGTACTGCTGGCAGATTTTGTCCTGGAGTTCAGATTTGAGTATCTGTGGCCATTCTGGCTCTTCATCAGGAGTGTTTACGATTCCTTCAGATACCAGGGTTTGGTAAGTAGAACACAAAATTACTGTCCCTTTGCAGGGAAATCCTGCAATGTTTCAGGGCATATTCCGTGTTACACAACTAACTAAATGGCACTGGATGATCATTTTCACAAGAGGAGGAATTTTCAAGCAACTAAGTGGCCCAGGCTCAAGTCTCTTCTCTCTGACAGCCTCTTTTATCTGTGGCAAGTGGAAGTGAAATATATAGCTATCAAATTTTCACCATAGGAAAATATTGTTTGAATTCCTTAGATTAGTGAATTGGTTTCGATCCCTATATAGCAGGTTTTTCCTTAAAATAAAAGAGGAGCCCTTGCCTGTTTTAACTATTTACTACACTTTCAGAGAGTAAATGACACTGCTGGTTGGTTATTTGTTTGTTTTCCAGAAGGACAATGTAGTAATGTTAATACTATATCAACAGTGTAAGTGAAAGTCTTCAAACAAAATAATAAGGAATAAATATAGCTGTGTGGAGACTTGTTGGAAGAGTGGATGGGCACAAATTCTCAAGTTGCCTCTGTTCTCTCTTGGCTAAGTTTCTACTTTGATTGGCCAGGCTGCTCCGTTTCTGTGCCCTGATTATAAACAACACTAGTGTTTCTATGTTGAAATCATTGTGGTGTCACTATTAATAAATAAACTGGTAGTATTTTCTGGATTAAAACAAAACACTCTTCTTTCCCCTCACCCCTCCTTTCTTTCAGGCCTTTTCAGTATTTTTTGTGTGTGTAGCATTCACATCAAATATAATATGTCTGCTCTTCATACCAATACAATGGCTGTTTTTTGCTGCCAGCACGTATGTTTGGGTACAGTATGTCTGGCACACAGGTAGGTCACTATTTTTTATTTACAGCTCGCTTATTTGAATATACATCTTGCAGCTTTTAGTAGCATGCAGAAACCCTCTTCTATTTGTTACCACGTTCGTTTTAATGCAGTTTTGTTATAGTTGAAAAAAGGTTCTTTCGCTTTCGTTAGTC
Source organism: Vanellus vanellus (assembly GCF_965231255.1). NCBI lineage: Eukaryota > Metazoa > Chordata > Aves > Charadriiformes > Charadriidae > Vanellus > Vanellus vanellus. The sequence goes on along the minus strand of NC_138927.1, from coordinate 4,788,881 downwards.
TGCTGTCCGGCTGCATGTTGCAGGAATCATTAAACCCTGACCAATGGAACTGAAGGTGTATGAACAGGGATTCCAGAGCAGGGAAAAAAAAATATTTTCCTGTCTTCAAAACACTTCTGCAGCAATTCAACAAATACAGACCACATAGGAAAAGTTCGTGAAACGGTTTTACATTCTTCCTGCTACTCGATTAGTGTGCTACTAATTTTGCGTATTGTCATAGTTTAAATTCATATTAGTCAAATCTTTGTATCAACTGGATTCAGTTTCTGAGCAAAAAGGCTGATAATACCAGTGACTGCCCCAACAGTTTGAGATGTGTATTGAGAAATCTTCTCCCCTCCCTTTTCTTTTTAATCCTTAGTTGTTTGAGGGTTTTTTTGTAAATCCTTGGGTTCTGGGGGTTTGGGGCAACCGTTGGATTGGGGGGAAGTGGTTTAGTTTGCATGAGCACTAATACTTCATGAGTTATGTCTATGTCTTTCCCTCATAAAAAAAAAAAAAACAGGAATAAAACTTGATTATTTTTTAAAACTTTTTTTAGAGGTAGCTTTTCCCGACCCAAGTTCTTGGGATTTGGGGCTTTTGTAATACCTTGTTAGACTTGCCGTCAGATCACAAGAATTTGCAGGATAGCATGGATTATTTCTCAGCTTACTGGTGAAAGCAGTCATCTTTCTGACAAGTTAGTCATTTAGAATAATGACAATGTGGGAGCTAATGGAAGATACTGTGAACCAGTTGCTGCCCAATTTAAAACATGTAAAAAATCTGGTGTTATTTTTAGGATTGTATTAAGATGTTAAAGTGGTATCTGTAGTTCTCAGAGTTGATGTTTAGAAACCCTAAAGGAAAAACTTGATGGGCCAGTTTTAACTGTAGCTATTGAGCTTGTTTAATATTTTAATTCACTGCAACCTTGGGGATTCATCTTTTTAAATGCTCATCTAAGTTGATGGGAACTTGCTCTTTTTTTTTCTTTTTTTTAGGAAGTTATGATCTCTTTAGGTGGTGTGTCTACCTAGCTGAAATGTTGAGTCCTTTAAGCTGTCACAGGTTTCTCATTTATGTGGAGTGCAGCTATTCAAGAGAGACCAAAGTAGAGACCGCAGTAAATAACATCAGGGCCCCAGAGCAATGCTGGTTTTTGTTTCAAATTTAAGATCTGTTTCCAAATCAGCACACAATCTGTTGATGTCAGTATGTAATCAAGAACTTCATTTTTATGAAGCTTGTGGCATGTAACTGCAATTGATTTGTGGAAATTTACAGTGGCTGTATTGCACACAACAGTGGTGTTCTCCATTGGCCAAGAGGATTAAGACCTTTGTTTCACTTGGCTACTATTTTATATTGTCACCAGTAGTGCTGCGGTGAGAAATCAATACAGCATCCTAAATGTTCCCCTGATGTAGAGTTTTGAGTCGCAGAGTGGCGTCTGCATTACTGTTTATGGAGTAACCAGCACTGTGCTTACTCACTCCTGTTTTCTCAGCTGATTTGCTCGCTGCTGCTACTAAGATATACCTAACTTGGAGTGAAAAAGTAGTCCAGGCTTACCACTTCTGACTCAAAGATCATAAGCTGTAACATTACCTCATCTTCTGCAGTTTCTTCCATTTGTGTTCCTTCTCTGTGTAGGGTTTTGTGCCAAGCTAATTCATTAGCTGCGCATCTGTTATTTTTCACTGAGGCCTTATAAAAGTAATAAAGCAAGATAAGGAGACGAAAGTTTAGAGTTGGTTTAAAATAAAGATGCCCTAGATACTTCATTCTGAAAAAAACCTCTTACAATTCCCTATATGTCTGTCTGAAAAAATTCCCTTGACTTTTGGAATGTTTTAAAAATAACTTTAAAATATATAGTGCTTGTAATATATTACTAAGATATTTCCCTCTTTTTCTCTTCTCTCAATAGAGAGGGGTGTGTGCTTACCAACAGTATCACTGTGGATACTTTTTGTTTATATTGAAGCAGCCATTAGATTTAAAGATTTAAAAAACTTCCATGTAGACCTTTGTCGTCCATTTGCAGCACACTGGTAAGTGGTTTTTTTCTTTCTCCTTTTCTTATTAACCTTTATTTCACCAGGAAAATTATTATTCAGGGCTTTTTATTTTGGTTCAGGGTTTGGCTGTTCTGTTCTACCATCACATGTCTGTCATTAAATATTCCATGAGAAATGTATGCTAAATGTTCATCAGGTGCAACCTTTCTGAAGATAACCGTGCTTGTGAGCTGCAGGGAATTTGTAGCACGGGTATTCCTGGTGTTTCTTGAAAGTTCTTGTCATCAGTTTACGAATTTTGTATTTACATAATGAATGGACGGTGAAAGTAGCAAAAAAAATAGTTTCACTGATAATTTATTTATGCCGTTACAAAAATGTTCTTCTTTTTCTGTAACAAAGCACTGCTCTCTTTCCCCTCCAATGAGAATGGCTCTCGTGAGCATCTTGATTTCATAATTCACCAGAGGAAGTGAATAAGCTTCAGGCTGAAAATCACGACAGAAAATAAAAAAACAAACACTACTTATCACTTCCAAAGAAGTATTGTAATAAGAGTGACTTTAGGCAAAAGACTTAAATGCAGAGTATCCATATCTGGGAGAAATGCATTTTTATGCAAGTTTTTAGTGTAGTATGTATTGATTGGGCTACGTTTAAAATGTATCCTGTTTTTCCTGGAGTCATTTGGTCCGGCTCCCTGTGATACAGTCTCCAATAAATTAGACATCTGTCATTTTAATTTATATTGTCTACATTGTGCAATAAATCCCTTAAACACTAATTAAATTCTATAATAGGTTACAAAAGCACTTTAGGAGCTGTGAAGAAAGGTCTTTCTGCTGCTGAATTGGATGCAAACATTTCAGCTTGTCATCAGTGTTAGAACTGTAGCTACAGCTGGCTTTACACAGCATTACAAAAGAAGCATTGGCAGAGATAATGTCAGATGCATATGCAAATGATTCTTGCATTCTGGCAGCTTACTTAGAAATGCAATTTGCACAGTGCTATTACGGAGCAAAGAATGAGAAAATTTTAATGGTTAATAGTCATCTGCATCTGAGTTTTCCCCTGATCTGGGACACCTTCAGCGCTTAAAAGGCAACTTCACTGTGCTTTGTTAAAATACTTGTCAAAGATATATTTATTTTTATACGGGGATGTTTGCTCATTGATAAGTATCCTTGTTAATAAATACACTAGCACGATTTGTTAGCATTCTGCATTGGTGCAGTTGTCACAAGCTAATAAGAATACTTAAATTCTGCATGATGAAGCTGATAAGCAAAAAAATAGTTCCAAAGTTCTGCTCCGCTTCTGTCGTCCCCATCAACAAATGCAACAGCAGAGTCTGGCTGGAAGTGAAATTCTTCATATCTTATCTGACAGTAAGATAAGTGGAAGAACTAAGTTTAGAGATTAGATGGTTTTCGCTTACAGCTTCAAGGTCAGTCTCCTAAACAAGGAATTTCCAAAGGCTGTTTGTTGCCCTGAAAAGATGTCTTAATTGTGGCCATCCTCGTCAGAGGCAGGTGGTTGTTGAGGCTTTACTTCCAGGGTCAGTTTGAGCTGTACCAGGTGTGGGTGATGCCGCGCTGGCTGACAGCCTTGGCTGCCCCCAGAAATGCAGGAGTCCCAAAGAGGGATGCTCCAGCGGCTGCTCCAGCTCTTGTTCCTCAGCCTGTGCTGCGATGAGAAGGTATCGCAGGGCCTGTTGCAGAGGCAGTGTTTTGGAGAACCATTGTTTTGTCTCAGCTGTAAAGAGTGGTGGAAAAGGGATCTGCTCTTAATTTCTGAGTGCAAAGGGATGGGGCTGAGCATCGGTTTCTCCTTTCACTATTCCGGATGTTGTTAAGCTGGGAGATGTGTTAACGTCTTGTATATTACATGGCCCTTTAGGAGCAAAACTTGGGAACTTCTGCTGCATTTGGCTGTTATCTCTTTAAAAGATGCCTAATTCTTAGTCAGGTGCTTGTCTAAAAGCTGTCTTTGCTATGCATAGTGCAATTGCATTGTCGTAATCTTTTAATCTATGCTACAGTTAATTGCTTTCTGTAATGAACTGTAATTTCATCTTGATAAAGAAGTGCCTACATTTTTGAACTGTAGCGTTATTGTAGTACAGCAAAAAATTATTTATATGTAATTTTCTATGAAAAGTGGTAATCCAGATGTATTCACAGCTATATAATTTATTACAAGTTATGAGTTTGCTATTATGGTTACATTTTGAATAATAATGCTGCTTTTTTTTCTTAGTATTGGCTACCCTGTTGTGACTTTGGGCTTTGGCTTTAAAAGTTACGTCAGCTACAAAATGCGTTTAAGAAAACAAAAAGAAGTGCAGAAAGAGAATGAATTCTACATGCAGCTTCTCCAGCAAGCTCTGCCCCCAGAGCAGCAGATGCTACAAAGGCAAGAGAGGGAGGCAGAGGAAGGCAAGTTATACTTATTACTTAATGTGTTTGCTATTATCTGCTATTTTAAAAAAAAGCCTGCTAAGGAGGAGCTTCTTTAGTCCATGTTGTTTTGATGAAAGTAGAGTGAACTTAGAAACAGAGGAGCCAGAAATAAAATTATTTTGGCAGTGGTTAGTATGACTGTAGAAATGAATTATGTCCTCTCTGTTTAGCTCTTTATTAGCAACTGCATCAATCTAGTCAGTGAGTGCTCTATGAAGCTCTAGTATTTATTATTAAATCCCTTGGTTACTGTTTCCCGCCTGTAATGACAAAAAAAGTCTAAAAATATCATGTTACTTCTGATTTTCTTTTCTAATAATGATTGTTTTCTGCAGAAATGATTGATGTGTAGTTAATGATTTTTCTTTGTATGTCACAGTATTGATCAATTTAATGAACTAAGTTGGGTTTTTTTATTTTTTATTTTGGTATTGCAGCAGCCAAAGGATTATCTGATATGGATTCCTCAATACTTTTGCAGCACAATGGAGGCATTCCAGCCAATAAAAAAATATCTGCAACGTTGCCAGAGCTAGAATATAGAGAAAAAGGGAAAGAAAAGGACAAGGATGCTAAGAAACACAACCTTGGAATAAATAACAATATTTTGCAACCTGTAGACTCTAAAATACAAGAAATTGAATATATGGAAAACCATATCAATAGTAAAAGATTAAATAATGATCTTGTAGGAAGTACAGAAAACCTCTTAAAAGAGGACTCATGCACTGCCTCGTCCAAAAATTACAAAAATGTCAGCGGAGTTGTGAACTCCTCGCCTCGCAGTCACAGTGCAACTAACGGGAGCATCCCCTCCTCATCTACTAAAAATGAGAAAAAACAGAAATGTGCTAGCAAGAGCCCAAGCACACATAAGGACTTAATGGAAAATTGTATTCCTAATAACCAGCTAAGCAAACCAGATGCACTGGTAAGGTAAGTTTGATCTGAGCGTTGTGTAACAGCCTGTCTCATCCTTCCTTCGTTCCGGTACATCAGATCTATTTTTTCCTTGGGAGAATGTAACAATCCCATAAAGAAGAGAGAATTGTCTAGTAATGGAATAAGATAAGTAGGAGCTCTGCCTTTTGGGGTTTGTTCCTGATTTTTGCCTCTGGTGTGCTATGCGGCCTTGAGCAAATTTCTTCCTTTCTACCTCAGAATACGTTACTTACCTACCTCACAGGGGTGTTGTGAGGCATAATAAATAGCTCTGGCAATCACTTGATAGAAGGCACGAGAGAAACGTGGGGAATCTTTATTACAGACCTCAGTGGATGTATTCTTGACAAATCTTCTGTGGAGTGACCTTTACATCTCCAGGGAATTGAGTGAGGCTTGATAGTGCCTGAACAGGTGTTTTGTCTTAACTTTTTTGGTTTGTTTCCCTGAAATGTTTAGCTTTTGTTTCAACCTTCAGTTGACAAAGTATCAGCAGCTACGTAACCCCTTAAAGCCATCAGTTCAGATTCCTGCTTGCATTCCTGCTGCCTTAATGGTTTAAGTACAGATCACAGGGATTTAATTTAGCTACCTTGTAAACTATAAAGATTGAAAAAGTCACGTCATTACATATGCTTATCTGAAGTTTAAATAAAGATGTACTTATGAAATGCAATTAAGTACTTAAAGCATGTAAATCCTGAGGCATACGGTGCTGTCAGACGTTACCAAAACAAATACTTGTAAGGAAAATAGTGTGTAATCATTGAAAATGGGGATAGAGATATATCTAGAAAAAAAAAATATTGCACAGTTATGCACTTTCCTACCATTGCTGGCTTACGTTTCTCTTTTTTTCCTTTTCTCGTGTGCCGAACAGTCTTTGGCCAACAAATCCTCCTTGGCGAACTTAATTGGCAGATCAGGTTCGCTTTCTCTGCAGGTACCTTTTGATAATTGGACTTTTGACTCTGGTCTGTCCCTGAGGATTTGTGCTATATGAATACAATTACTTCAATGAAAATACTATTTTCTCCTCTGATAATCACACTGCCACTGATTGGTGTACCTCTGCCAATTAAATATCCTGACTAATTGATATCTAATGCCTGTAGAGAACTTGTATGAAGCAAATAAGAAACCAGCTCACCAATCTAATCTGTGAATCAAATTCAGCCGAGATTCATGGGATGCAGATGGCTCTGTCTTCAGCAAAGCTGCATCTAAATAAACCTGTATAAGACTGCTGTATTTGATGTTGCCGGTTTCAGATGGGCATCCCTATACTCTTTACACGGCTTCTTTGCTCACTGAAAAAGAGAACAGGTCAGTTCAGCTTTGCTGCACTTCAAAATGTGGTTCGTAAGTCCTGAGAACAGAGAAGGGAAGCGCTTTATAGAATGACCTGCCAGGCTAAGAATTTTGTCCCGCGTAGCTATGACAAGGAATGAGATTTAAACTTCATATGTTTTCAGTTTTAAATTACACACTGCAACGTTTATAGGCTGTGATGTGAGCTTGGACCAGGTGTCACTGTAATTGTCCAAAGCGGGTTTTCTAATGCAGAAGTGAGTATACCATAAACCAGACTGTGCACTTGCAGAATTCGAGCTCCTCTAATTCACTGGGTGGGGACAGAGTACACAATCAGTGGACTCTGAAAGTGCCTTTGTGCAACGTAGCCTTACTCTGCCCTGAAAGTGAATTAAGCTACCTCAGTCTTTTGTTGAGTGTTTTTATGCGATGCGTGGGCGTGATGTGGCTGTTGTGCTACAAATTCATGTAGCTGCTTATTGTGCATTGATTTCCCCGTGCAGGCAAGCCAGGAGCACTTAAAACACCAACGTCCCATGTGTCGCTGCTTACAGTTTCTTACAAACGTAGATGACTGAAATCATTCATAAAATCTTGTTTCTATTCAGATTGAGTATGCGACTCCTACAACAATGGAAGCATAAACTTACCTGACAAACTGGATAGGATGGAATGCACTTCAATTTAAAAATTCATGTTTATTTTTTTTAACTTGTCAGTTATCCTGTCCCTGGAGTGTAAGGCACTTGATCATCTTTTCCACTTCCAGTAGTATTACTCATTCCCATTGTTAAACTTTTAGTGTGCATCGGTGCTGTACCCTGAAAAGGGCTGTGTGAAGTCCTGCGTTTGTGTCCGACTTTCAGATCAGATCTGCTCAGCTACCAAATAAAGATGCTTTTTATAACCTCTTGTCCAACAGACTCGCAGCAGGATGTCAAAGCCAAGCTGCTTTCCTTTTGTGTTCACAAATTATTTCCTTGAGCTGACTAACCAGTATTAAATGTGAAGTATGCCTTATGACTGCTGGGGACTCAGGATTAACAGGGGTTGTTTGAGACAGTGAAGATTGGGAGGTTTTTTGAGAACAGGACGGTCTTGCATGTTTGTTAACTCATTCTGTTAAATACTTGATGTGACATTTATATCTGAAAGGGTACTGCTAATTAATTTAAGCTTATATTTTGATATGGACAATATTACTTTTATTTGAAACAGTAAGTTTTTATTTTTATTCTGTCTCATAAATGGTTAGTGCGTGTGTGTTTAGTTTTCTGGAGAGGAAGTTACTGATCCCCATCTCTGGGTATTCCAGTGAATATTATATTATGTTATTGTCATCTTGATAGCTAGAGCAGAGGGGTGCAGGCGGCTCTGTCCCTGCTGGTCAGCCTTCAAAGTCATCTCTGCCTTAGGTTGGTTTTCTTGTTCCTACCGCTGAAATGACTGTCTGCTTTGATGGATGCTGAAATCTGCTCTTTGTTTGTCAAGCACTTAATAATTGAATCTCTCTGATCTGAGCCGCTTGTTTCCCAGCGTTCTGGTTCTTGGGCCAATGGAGGGATACGTTTGGTGTCCAGTGGAGGGATAAACTTGGTGCCCCTTTATACATAATATTGTTTGTCAGTAGGTACAGAGCAAGTTGACCTCTTGTTACTGCTTCACTGTCCCTTCTGGGGTGCAGCAGGTTTTGTTCACATTTTAGGGACTCCGTGTATTGAACAAGTCCAAGCTGTAATTCCTGTGGAAGTTTGGGGTTGGTTTTTTTTATTGCTTATTACATAGCTAGAGGCAGGACGTGATTATTACTATTTGCACCCTTAAAAAAAGAAAAAGCGAAGAAAAAAACCAACTCTAAAACACACACAAAAAACTGGCAGTGCAGCTTGGCAAAACTGTTAGTATCCATAGAGGTCTTGCCTTTGGCACATGAGGTGTGGAAACAAGCTGTCTTATGTACTAATTATTCTCAGAGATAACGATGACATCTTCTGGCAATTGGAATAAGAAAAATATTTGTGAAGCAAGGGCTGGTCTACCACATCTTATTTTGCAGTCCTAAAATTTGATGTTACCTGCAGAGACAGACTTCAAGGTTTTAATGTAAGTTTCTGTCCAATTCAATGCCAATTACCGTACGTCTTCTGCGGCACCACTGATGTCCTGAGAGTGATTGCTGCCTCTTCCTTATCCCCCCTGCCTGAAATGGTGTAAGCAGAGCAGAAGGCTTTCTGCTGTCAGCTGCAGTGGGGGAGGTGGTCAGTGTTTCAGGCGGTATGATGGGAGTGAAGGAAAACACAGAATAGAAAAGCAAAAGAATTGGGAATGCAAATGAGAAATTTGGGAGATGATCCTTCTGGCAGACCATTTTCAAGCCACTGTCAACATTGCGCTTGGACTTTTCAGAAACGGAATAACCTTTTGAAATGCCAGCTACTTAGATCAATTCTGTGTGGGAGAAAAATAAGTAACTCTGCTATCTTTCTGTGTATTACTGTCTTTTTGGTAATGAAAAATGCTCTGAGGAGCTGCTAGTAATAGCGTATTAGTTACAGCAGGAGAACTTCAGTGCTACTTCAAAGGAGCAGGTTCACTCCAGGGGGTGCTTATGCCAACAGATTGGGCCAGAACAGAACAAAGGAAAAAATGGGTCTCTTAGAAGAGCATCTGAGTGCCTTTGGGTCTTTAAAAGTTTTAAGTTTTATATAAATTGCTTTTAATTTGTGTGCAACTGCCAGGTGGTTATGGAATTGCATTAACTGACTAAACTAAGGAACAGGGGTACGTTAGTCACCAGTTATCAATACTTAGGAGGATTAAGCTGAATTGAGTTGTCTTTAAGTTGATCCATCAATCTTCCCTGAAGCATTTGGAAAAATAGTTGGTCTTGGAGGTGATTACTGATTAATTCTCTTCGTCTGTGAGATCAGGAATGATATGTGATAGTGCTGAGAAAAGAAAGTGGGTAAATCTGCATTTATAGTAATGACAAACCGAAAGAAATTGGCCTTGGTTGTATAAAGAACACAATGTAATAATCTGCAACTAAACCCTCATTTTAAAAATAGTTCTGTGTCAAAATGACTTGTAGTTTGTGCAGCAATAGAGGAAAGTATCTTCTAGAACTCGTTTTCTTCACCCCCCTTTGTAAATAACTTTTCCTATAAGCCTGGAAATAAGAGACTTAAGCAGAAAATGAAATGGTAGAAAGAAGAATAATAATAAAAGAAGTGCTGTCTTATTGGGTCATTTATCATTGTAACAGTAGTGCAGACTATTAAGGAGGGGAGGAGGGAAAACTCCAGGCACTAGTCTGTGCTCATAGCACCGAAGCTTTCTTTTATCGTGTTGTATTGGTTTACCGTGATGATTTGCTTTCATTTGAGAAAGGGGGCAAAAGAAGGGGTGGGTTTCATCTTATATTTCTGTGAACATGATGGATGACCTCTCTGTATACAGAGAAGATCTTTGACTTTGCTGTTCCACAAGAAGAAAGTTCTAGGCTGAAAATGTTTGACTGGACTTTATAAGATGGAGAAGAACATGGTTACGCACCAGAGAACACAAGGAGTATGTGTGGTTTTGAGGGGAAACTAACTTCAGGTTGTTTGTTTTGTGTTTTTTTAATGAAGCTGTATCTCTAGCTGACTGTAGCAGGTCTGGGAGAGCAGCCATATAAGAAACATTTGGTCCTTGCATTATGATGGATTATTAGCTTCCTAACTCATTTTCGATAGTAAGGAGCATTTTTTTTTTGCTCTATAAATTGCAGAAAACGTCTGCTCTGGTATTTAAAGCTACAGCAAAATCTACAGCCTCATGAAAAGGAGTAATTAAAATCTGGTAAAATCTTACTTCAGAACTTACTTCTAAACAAGTCCATTGACAGATAAATTTCTAGTTGTTTTGTCTGCCATTGACTTGAAAAAGGTTAGTTTTCTGTGTATTAATTTTCTTCTGCCCCTTTGGAATTGCACTACAATAGCCGATCACTCACTGTATGTAGGTTGATGGTGTTTCAAAGATGTTATTTTGTCTTTCGACTGTTTAAGTTAGGTCATCTGCGCTGATAGGAGTGAATGTTTCACAACAGAATAAAAACTCTTAATTCAGATGTACAGAAGTACTGGAACCCTTTGATTAGAGTAAGTCAAACCAGTTAAGCTGCCACTCTTTCACTCCTGAGCCTGTTGGGAGCTCATTTGCGGGCTAGTAATTTGGCGAGTCTTTGTGTTTTAATGGACGCACAAGGTATATAGTTTTGACTTTACACCTGCTAGCAGCTTCTGAGGAAAAGAAACTCCTCTCTGCTGCATTTAGGGAATTAAGGGTTGTAGGCAAACAGCACCAGCTGCTCATGGGCAGTAATATTCTACTGGTATGTGGTCTCCCTGCATGTGCTTCAGCGGTGGGGCTACTGGTTTTTCATAAACAATGGAAGCATCCAGACTTTGATCAATTCTTGTTGAGTTTAATCCTGACTTCTTTGTGATTTACAGTGAAGGTCATATTGAATGGCAGGTCGGTCGCATTTTCCTGTAACAGTTACCCGAAGTCCCCTGTGGTCCTTCAGAGTAAAAGGGTGAATATTTGACTTGAAAAGTTAAGGCGGAAAGGACATCCCTGAGGCTTTGGCTCTGTGGGCAGGCAGGATTTGAGTGATGGATCGTGAGTGTGCAACACTTCCTGATACCACTTCTCACAAATGTCATGTACACAGCTCTGGTTGGACACTTGAACCTGCGATAAGTAAAAAGGAAGGCTGTGTCTTGTGGCCTCAGGTATTTCCTCGTGGTTTGGGAAGCCGGCGTCCTTTCTGGTCACGTTTGTGCGCACTCTACAGATCGTGCAGGTTTCATCTTCCTTTACAGCACGGTCTGGGACCAACCCCATGAGCACTGCAGGTGCAGAGCCCTCCCTGAAACCGGCAGGAATGCCATGAACCAGATGGCTTGAGAAGTTTGAACTAATGTCAATACTCTGTTGCCAAAAATACAAATTCAGCTTGTCCTGTGCCAGCACCTCTGATTTATTTGGGCTTTACCTGATCAGTGCTTCTTTTCCTGGAATGCTGAATACCCCAAACAAATCCTGGTATATCTTGTTTCAGCAAGTTTGACACAGCCTTAGTTATAGGGGAAAGGCTGTCATTTACAGCTGTCTTATTTCCACAGGTATCACTTTATTGTAGAGATGTATGTTGAAATTATTTATGGATACTTGTCAATGTAAAGTGTGTGTGACTTACATACATTCCTTTACATTGTCCCACCAACTGTTTTTTCACCTATTTATGAAGAGCTATGTTAAAACCAATCAGCTGTTGGCAGACATCGGTCTGTTAACGCTTCTGTCCTGGTTTGAGGTAAAACAGAACCAATTTTGTTCAGTGACTTCGCTTCTTAGCTGGGCCTCTCTAACTACTGAAATGAACAGCATGTTGTGCAGACAGTGTTCACTCAGAGTGATAAGACCTGTGTTTACAGCTGATGCCCAGGCACGGGATGCAGAGAGGCTCCTGCTTATACTTACTGCTCTAACCCCCACGGCCAACCGACTTTGTTATTTGCCCCGTTGGAGGGTCGGAAGCGGAAAAGCATAGTGGGGTCCCACCTGCGGGGAGGAGCGGATGGGACAGGTGACCCCAAACTGACCAGCAGGGTATTCCATCCCATCTGCCTCATGCTCAGTATAAAAGCTGAGGGATCAAAGGGTCAGGGCTCTTCCTTCAATGGCCGACGTCTGAGGAGGACTCTGTTTGTCTGCCTGTGATCCCCATCCTGAATCCAGATCCAGAATCCAGTTCCCTTCTGTCACTGAGTCCAGCCTGGGACTGCCCCAGTGCCAGCCGGTGACATGATTGTCATCTCGGGAGCTTGATACGGTTTTGTATATATTTCATTATTTCCTTTTATTTTATTATTAATATTTCGTTAAAGTAGTTTAGTTCCTTCTAAATTCATAAGTCTCTTTTTCCTCCTCTGCCTCTCTCTTTGAAGAGAGGTAGAGGGGAGCATCTGTCGGTCCCATCTGGGGTCCCCCAGGTCCCCAGTAGCCGATTTGGCCTAAACCACGACAGCTTCCTACAGCATCTTACTCTCATCAGTTAATGTTTGCTCTTTCTAAAACACTCAGTTACTGCTTATTGGAAGATTAAATTGAACTGTTACATCATCGCCCGACGACGGTCCAGCTGTATCACTTAACATACTGAACACTGTAAAAATATATACCTAATGACGTCTACCGATGGGTTTTCCATTTTTGATTTGTGTGCTATGGTTATATGGTTGAATGAATATTTGGTTAGGTTTGCAAATTCTTTTCCTCCTACAGCAGAGTACAAGGTATTGAAATGATTTGTGGTCTTCAATATGAAGTGTATATTTGCTTTGTACTATTACTGTTTTCCTACTGAGTATAAGTTGTTTGATTTTTTTTTTTCTTTTTAAAGGTACATTTGACCACAATTTGTACTATATTAAAAGGAATTCATCGTACCAGTAGGGCAGTTTGAGTATAACTAGAACAAGAGCTTAGTACAGCTGTAGAAAGTGGGATCTGAGCATGTGAGTTATATGAGTGTATTATAGACCACGCTCCTTTATAGGCTGTTTCTTGCTGTTAATTTACCCTGTAGACCTCTTTGGTGCAGTTTTTGCCTATTATAGACATACTTTTATGAATTTCCATAAGTTTGATTCCACATTTAACCTCCTGGTCCGGTCACACAGGACGTTGTTATGCCTCATGTCATTATATCTCTCACTAGCAGTTTTGGTTAACATTTTCCTGCACTGAAGCCTAAAAGAGCTAAATGTTTTCATTATGAGGATAAAAAGCTATAACTGTTCATCTGCACTAGTGAATGTCAATAAGGGCAGTTCATTTTGGCTTTTGTGACTGTTTTCTCCAACTCTTAATGTTCGACTACCACTAATTCTGCATGGAACTTTAGGAAATAAAACCATCTATATTTTCTTTATGAACAACTTAAAAACTTTTAAATCAATAACTGACAGAGCAAATGAGGATTATGTGTGAATGACTGAGAGGCATATTTGCTTTAAATAAGTATGATGTCTTTTTAATTCTAAGAACTAATAATCTTATTTAGAAAATGTGGGGAAAAAATTAAGGTAAGCTGGGGGCTTCTCTTTATTAATTTGTGTTTTATTTAACCAGTATTGGTTGAAAATATTTTAACGAATAAGCTTGCATGAGTCTTCAAGAACTTTCTAAAGCTACAATTAAGCGTATAGCAGATGGTCTCTGTTCAGGAGCAATTAAAACTAAATTCACTGACTCCTGAACTGTGGATGACTTAACGCATACTCTTTATTCAACATGCACATCATGTACTTCAAGAAAAAAAAAATGTTTAGGTGAGAATTCAGCAGTATGGTCCCTAGCTCAGCTATAACTAACAAATGAAACTCATAATTTGTTGAGAAAAGTGAAATTTGTTCATATGTGCACCTGTCCTTGTTTACAACTTCTCAGACTTTGCCATTTCACTTCTGCTTGAAGAGGAAAAAATATAATTCCATAGGATTTGTTTTACAACTCTGCAGTGCATGGGGGAAAACAAAATTCCTGTGGGAGGTTATGAAGTGTGTGTACAGCTATACGTGGAGCTATATATGTATAGTTATATAAAATGCTGTTATTATTTAGCAAGGATACACATAATTTCTGAGCATCTATTAATTTAAGAATCAAGGGTTTGGGGGGTTGGCAGATGGTAGGATGTTTACTTTGGTTATTTTTATATAATGTGCTTGAACCCTTGGGTAACTGGGAAATAAAGTTGAAATTGTCTTTTAAAATTGTCTTTCTTAGGTTGGAACAAGACATTAAAAAATTAAAGGCTGACCTGCAAGCGAGCAGGCAGGTCGAACAGGAGCTACGTAGTCAGATCAGTTCTCTGACTAACACAGAGCGGGGAATTCGGTCTGAAATCGGACAGCTCCGGCAAGAAAATGAACTGCTTCAGAACAAGTATGTGTTTCTACACAGCTGTGTAAATTAGTTGCTGATGCCTGTAGTCTGGTAAAGGGGAATTGTTATGTTGAGACTCTACAAAATTTGAGGCACTTGTCTGCACATCCAGCGAGACTCATTTGGGACCATTCACAGCAATTTATTTTTAGTAAGTAAAATCCTCCATTAAATCCCATACCTGTTACCTTCCAGATTACACAATGCTGTACAAATGAAACAAAAAGACAAACAAATGATCAGCCAGTTGGAGAAGAAACTAAAGGCAGAGCAGGAGGCACGAGCCTTTGTAGAAAAACAATTAATGGAAGAAAAGAAAAGAAAGAAGTTGGAAGAAGCAACTGCTGCACGTGCTGTTGCATTTGCTGCTGCTACAAGGTACTTTGTTCTATTCCAGAAGTAAGCTCTGCTGCAGAAGATGACTGAAATGTAGCTGTTGCTACTGAATTGTGTTTTGGCGGGATTTGGGGAGGCGTTTTTCACTCTTCTGCACATAAAGGAGTAGTCTGTATTTGATTTAAAAAAAAAAAAAAAGTTTATTTTATTGGTGCTAAGAGGTTTATTTGTGTTAAGGCAGTAGGAGGACTGGAAGATCTCCTTCCACAAAGCTCTCAGTACTCATATACGTTACGTTTACAGGGTGTAAAGGATGAATATACTCTAAATTATCTGCTGCACCTTGATTGTGCTAATGAAGATGATGTACCCTGCGTGGGTCAGTCCGCTGTAAAATACAGAACATCTCCTTTCATGTGGGGACTATGAATGAAGGATTCATGCGATGATGTTGGCCAAAATACTGTCTTGATCTCACGTCTTGAACATTTTCTGCTCTAGCCAGTGACTACCAGTGCTCAGCACAGTGGTGGTTCAAGTAGTAACACAGGTATATAGGTGGGAGGTTTTTCAAGATGAAAGCATGGCACAGGTGTGGATGACTTTAATCTGCAGTGCTCCAAATGTCTAAAAAGAATTATTTCAGCTTTTCTGTTCTCCGTATTTAATAAATATTCCAAATTTCCTAATTCTTGAGGCATAACGGTGGGTAACTTTTTGCAGCTTTTTGCATTGTTGCCATAGGGAAATTATTGTGCTGAAAAGAACAAAGTTGGCTTTCTCTTTTTATCCTTCAATATTTATATTAATTTTCATATTATCAACAGTTCAGGAATGACAGCCTCATTCTTATTTCATCTTCTTCTCTTTTAATGTTTTTTCTGCAGAGGAGAATGTACTGAAACTTTACGAAATCGTATCCGAGAGCTGGAGACAGAGTGCAAGAAGCTAACAATTGACATAAAGCTGAAAGAAGATCAGATACGAGAACTAGAAATGAAAGTTCAGGTAATGAGAAAGCACCAGGGACTTAGATCAGCATCACAATGAGTACTTTCAGCCCTCTGAAATTGGTGGATCTACATAAGAGGCAATCAACACCTTCAGGAATTATGCTCTTCAGATGTCTGTCTTGCATGTCTTGCATCAGGCTTTGTAAGAACCTGGGCATGAGAAAGGTTAATAGTCGCAGCTCCACACCGTTCAATTGTTTAAATTATTAGAATTTTTTTCTCTGAACCAATAGTCTGGGTAGATGGAGAATATAATCCCCTCAACAACATTTTTTGTCTATGTGAGGTGCTTGTTGCCAGTCTGTGTCATTATAAATTTCACTGCTAGCAAGTGAGATTGCTTACTCAATGCAGTCTTAATCACTGGCCAGATGTACTTTTTTGTTATGAAAGCGCTTGAATATTGAAAGTACATTGTGGCAGACTTGTAGCAGACACATTGTCTGGCATGTTAGAGTTTAAGAGCTCAAATGTGTGAGTTGAAGTCGACCTTATTCCTTTAAAATGTCTGTTCCTAAAGATGTACTCGGACTGTCAACTGACAATTTGCATGAATGCGTATTTTTAACGTCTTGTGGTTTTTTTAAGACACTCTTCAAAATCCACCTGGTGTTATTGTGAACTTGTTTCCAAATAACGTATGCAGCCTTGTTGTTCCTGGGTTTACCAAACCATTGAAAACAAGTGTGGTTTATCTATGGAGAATCCGAGCATGGCTTTCAAATAATTAAACCCAGCTATAATCAAGCTTTTTAATTTTATTAGCATCTTCAAACTTAAAAACCCCCTATTTGTTACAGGCATTAATATTTCCCCCATGGTATTATTGTTTCTTTGTTTAAAAGTATAGAACTTTTTTTTTTCTGTATAGTATTTCCTTTTTCTTCTTACACAAAAGGTTAATGCATACTTCCCAACCACAAAGTGCCTGTCTCTTATGGGCGGAAAACTTGCTCCCTCCTTTTCTCTTTGCTAAATTTCTGGGTTTGCAGCACAGTTAGGTTCAATGTGGGAAGTATTCTGAGATACAGAAATCCCTCTCATCAGCCAATTGAAATAGCTTAAAATGCAGTGTTTATTTAGTATCACTTTAAACTGTCTAGCAAGAGATCTGTTCCCATTCTAGCCATTTTGCTCGTGGGAAGTGTTTCTGTATTCCACGGCTTGGCGAAGAGAACTCTGCGGCTGCTTAGCTGGCGCTTGGAAGTGCTCAGGAGGATTTCTGGGTGGAGGGTCTCAATACGGATGATAGAGGGTTGAGAAGCAGCATAAATGGTACTTGCTCACCGCGCTGTAATTATGCATTGTACAGTATGGCTTTAATCACTTGTATGATGGCCATGTATAATTACTGGAGGTAATATTACAGTGTCCTTAATTAACCATCATTTTAATTTTACAGTATTAATACCAGGCCCAGTGGTGTGCTGTGGGGAAGAGAAAGACTTCTCGGTGTATCTCATGTGTAAAGTCGATGAGAATAACATTTGTCCTAATTACTCCTGCAGGAACTGCGGAAGTACAAGGAAAATGAGAAGGATACGGAGGTGTTAATGTCAGCACTTTCAGCCATGCAGGATAAAACACAGCACTTAGAGAACAGCCTGAGTGCAGAGACGAGAATCAAGCTGGATCTGTTCTCTGCATTAGGAGATGCAAAACGGCAGCTTGAGATTGCCCAAGGTAATGTGGGGTAGTTTAATTCAACATGTAGTACTGTCCAAAATTGCGAAAATAAGACAGAAAGCGTATCCTGCTTTTTTATTTAAGGTTGGGCTCCGGCCTCCACTCAGCGTTTCAGCTTTCAGTGGGTTTTTGTCTTTTACAGCTTTGTGAATGTGAGTTTAAGCGATCCAGCTGATCAGTTGACCTAATTTCCCCAAGCTATTGAACTGAAGATGATAATCATCAAGATGGGCATTTAATTTATTACTATTTTCTACATTTTTATAAACCATTACCTTAAAGCTGGAAAGCTTCTTTTAAAGAGCCAGAAGATAAAATAATAGTTGCCATCTTTTAAGCCCTTTTCCTTGAATCTTAATAATACTTTCTTACTCCTGAAATAAATACAGCCCGAATGTGTGTGGGGAAAAAATAACCCAACCTGTTTTAAACTTCGCACTGGTGCGGTAATGTGGGCACTGGTGCCTGTGTTGGGCTGGTGTTGCAGCCACCAGAGGGAGCATGAAGCCAGTATAAACCCCCGCCCAGGCTGTCCTTTGTTCAGCTGTGCAAACCATGAAGCAAAATTAAATAACCTTTTGATTTAGTACCTGTGGAATTTCCTTGCAGAAGTTTGCTTGGTTGCAGGAAAATTTGGTTAGAGCGAGATTTTTTTTTTTTTTTTTTTTTTTTTGCTTGTTTGTTTCTCTGCATTGGTGTTTCTCTTTACATAGTTTCATAAATTGCTGTAGTGATGTTGTGTGTGCACAAAAGGGCTTTAGAAAAATGGTGAGAATAGGACAGTTTGGGAAATAAAGTAAATAACGCATTTAATAAGCAAACACTTGTGCTCCTTTGAGGTGCTTGTAAAATGTGAACAGAAAAGTGCAGAAAACAGTTGACCTGTAGAAATAATCTTTTGGTATGGGGCAGCTGTGAATCCGAACAGCAAAGTCTGATGCAAGCGCGATGTCTAGTTGTGGTACACGGTAACGGGAGGTAATTAACCACAGTTCCTCGACACAAACCAGGAGTTTTGTGGGTTGTGCTTTCACTGATGTCGTCTTAGAGCGCCGAATATCATCTGGGTATTTCGCTTCGACAGCTCTTATCATCGAACAGTTGGTGGAGGGTGAAAACATGCTGCTGGTTCTAAGTGATGTTATTTGCTGTTTTCAGGGCAAATCATTCAAAAAGATCAGGAAATCAAGGACCTAAAACAGAAGATTGCAGAAGTTATGGCGGTAATGCCCAGCATAACATACACTGCAGCCACCAGCACTCTGAGTCCTGTTTCCCCACATTACTCTTCCAAATTTGTGGAGACCAGCCCTTCTGGACTTGATCCCAATGCCTCTGTTTATCAGCCCTTGAAGAAATGAATGCCAATTTTCTTTTTGCCCAGTAATTTTGTCATGCTGAAGGCATCACACGGGAGTGTCTCTTGCAGTCAAGATGAAATTGTATTGTGTGAGACTGTATTCGTTGTCATTTAAAACAGGATAAAAGAACATCTGGATTGACTAGAACTGCCCATCAGTTTTTCTTGTAAATTTTTAGAAAACCTCACAGAACTTTGCAATTTATTTTCCTTGGCCAATGCATTAAAAACAATTCTTGGTTTTCAAGTAGCCAATTTTGCCTTTTTATGTACTCTTGCATGGTTTCCTCTTGAAAAATACAGGGCTTTGCTTGATTTTGAACCCTTTCTTTCTTTTTTTTTTTTTTTTTTAACAATCGAGTTGAATTTACAGATTCGTTGAGAAATAGTGAGGAAAAACCTTTAGTTTTTACAGTGAAAGGGTTAAATAATCTAACAAAGCTTTGATTTATAGATGTATTAAATACAAATATGTGATGTTGCAGAAGATAATTTGATCACCCCTCAAAGGACCAAACAAATTTCAGGGGCGTTGTTTAAGGGAAAGAATAAGAGAATAGATGATGTGACGGTGGTTGTTGTGTGAAATATTTATATTCCCATTGGTGTTTTTAGTCATTGAGAATCGCTAACAGTCTTGTTCACAGTGCCTTGGGAAAAGACATTTCAAGAGGAAACTTGATAGTTTAAACTATTTTTTCCCCCTTCACTGTCATCTAGCTTATATATCAAGCTCATTACAGAGTCTACTGCAAATTGTACATGGTAATTTGGATGTTCATTATAAACCAAGGTTACATCTTCTGTTTATTTTGATATAAACTCAGCAGTGTTCTGTAACTTGCCTTGATTATACTGCATCGTGGAAGGCACAATATTAATACAGGAAGCGTTATTGTGAAGGCGGAACTGTGCAATGTACTGTATACAAGAGACTGTAAAGCTGGCTAATAAAAGCTGCAGTTCTGGGTTTTTTCATTTTAGTCAACTGTGATTTACACTTTATATCACCTTGTCTTTGACAATTTAAATGGAGCTGAATCTTTTTCAGCTGTTGTGCCAAGGAGGTTTTTAAGGAGTTTTAAAGGAAACTCATAAATTGCACAAAGGTTTAAGCTAAAATGTATGTTATACATTGATAGAAAGTGTTTGCACTGGCAACTTCTGAAACGTTTCAGATTTTTCCGAGGGTGGGGATCCGAGGGGGTGGGAAGCAAAATTGTGTTGGAAATTAGCAGAATTATAAACCCAAGATTATGATTTTGCAAACATGCAGTGGACTCTGGAAGGACAAAGTTCTTTAAAAAAAAAAAAAAAAAAAAAATTAAAAAGTTTCATGTTAATTGGCATGTATGCCTCATTTAAAAAAAAAATGAAGTAGGACACGCAAGTCAATAGAAGTATTAAAGTTTCATCATTTTAATCACAGATATTCTTTTGGGATAAAACTTCTAGCTTTAGCCAGGTGTGCATGTTGCTGTCATTTGCATTTTTGAATCATCTTGTGTAATTGTCACCATAAAAGTGTTACTCAGAAATGTCATAGGTTTTTCATCTTTGTGCAAAACATGAAATATTGTCACTGACTTTTTGTGTTGAGGTTCCCCCATTTTGCTGCCTACTCTGGCACAATTTTCGTTCAATACTTGGTCTTGGCTGCATTCTTTTTTTTTCTGTGGGGTTTACAAAGAATAAACATTTTCTTGCAGATTAAAAAACAAATATTTTTTTTTGCCTTTTTAACTGACCTGATTTAGCCTGCTATAAAGAACACATTTTGTTTAAAGAGCACTCGTTTATTCCAGGTAAGTCTTCTCTTTTGCAGCAGAACTTCACTCCTGTGAAACAGGAGGAAGAACAGATGGGTTTTTTTGTATTTGACGTATAAACTTTGCAAGTTACCCTGTCTGTGGGCTCTTAAAAAAAAAAAAAAAAAAAAAAAAGTAAATTTCTTGAGAATTGCAAAGGTATGTCTTTAAATTCAGCCTGTGTTTCTTTTCAGTCATTCTTACGCAAAAGCAAAGCAGAGGTGGACAATTTGGAGGTCTAAGCATTGTCCTTGTCTGGACAAAAGGAACAACTTGTCCCTGGTTTTCGGTATCTGCTTAATTCTTGTAGCAGCCACAACAATTCTTGTCGTTCCTGTTGTAAATCTTTTTATTGGGAATCCTGCAGTTGTATTCAGGATAAATGAGCTGTTTTGTATATCTTTTGCTTTGCCTACTGCCGTAGCTGGTCCTGACATGGGTGTTCATCTCTGACTGTGTCTGTTCCAACTTCTACTTCAACCTGCAGCAGGTAAATCTCCGGGTTAAATTTTTCAGGTACCAAGAAATTCCAACTTCAACTACTCTGTGGTTCTGCTGCAAGCACTGTCGGAACCACCCAGTTCCATGAGGACACATTGATTTTTTTTTTTTTTTTTTTTTAACTTTTCTTTCTTTCTTCTCAAACCACCCCCAGTTTGACATACACATAGATCATTTCCCACTTTGAAAGGAAAAATTCAAAATACATCGCAGATAAGTTTGCAATTTTAACAGATCACGTTGCAGTGTAGCAGAAGGTGCGTTCTCTAGTACCCATCTCAGTTCAAATGGATGTATTCCTTTAGGAAAGGTGAAAGTATTTGCAGGCACCGGTCTGCTGTGAAGGGTAAGTGGAAGGAGATAATTTAAGCACTCAAATCTTATCCCAGCCAGCCTCGGGATCTTTAAATATTTAAATGTCTGAAATGGAAAATATCTTAATGACTCATCATAAATTGTACTTGCAAGATTAATATATGGGGAATTTAAGAATGTAAGACTGCAGAAGGGTCACCTAGGATATTTTGTTTTTTCTACAGTCAATTTTGAAATATTACCGCAGAATAAATACTCTAGAGAGATCTGCCAAAGAAAAACTGAAGTGGCCAGAACTTCTTCCAGCCAGCATAAGTCTAGGAAAAAAAGGTAATGGATAGACAGAGCTTATATATAATGGTTTTGAGCACCTTGGGGTTTATCCTCACTAAAATTTTAAGTAGAGTGGAAAGCAGTATGTAATTTTATTTTTAATATTTAACGAAAGGCTCCTTTATTCATAGAATCTATTCTACATGCGAAGATGAACTAGCTCCCCTTTCTTTGCATATTTCATGGTGATGTGGAAGGGAGGGCGGAAACGCATGTATTGAACTCGGTCGTACTTCATCAAATAACTTCCAGAAAGCCAAAATTGCTGCTTTGACCGAAACGTCCTCTGTGGGCAGCTGGAAATGAAGCCGGAGATACCACCGTGAGTGCAGGAAAGCAGGTGAACTTCCATCTACCTTCAAGTAGCTGTTTCCTCACAAGTGTGTTAAGCAGAACAAACTTGTGGTTTGGGTTTCTTTCTTTTTTTCTTCCTCAATTGTTAAAATCAGATTTGGAAGTTGCTTGCTTACGGTAAGCACGCTGGATTTCCACACTAGAGTAACTGGCTCCAAGACGGTTTCTTCGACCAAAAGAAACGAGCCGTCCGGCATTTCCTCATGGGCCGTTATTCCGTCCAGGAGCTAGCTGCTCCGAATATGCTGTTATTGATGATATTTGCGTGCAACAGATGGATTTTTTTGCACTTGCAAATAAAAATCAGGCTCATTCCAAGAGTATTCGATAGAAAACACTCTATAAAACAAGTTTAACCCTTTTCCTTTGCCAGTAGTGCCTGCTGTTGAGAATAAGACTGTTCCCAAGATTAGCAACCGAGAGAGGGAAGAGCCTAACCCAAAGTCAGCCGTCCGCAGTCCACCTCCTCCACACAGGTTTGTGTACAGCCGGCACTAAGTACCACTGTAGTGCGGTGAATTGATCACCTGTTTGTTTTTTTTTTTGTTTTGTTTTCTGTTTTTTTTTTAAACCTCACAAGTTTTAGTTATAAGCTCAATGGTTATTAAATTTTCATGTAGGAGTTAGCGTGCGGCAGGGGATGTGTTTCTTTACTACTGGACACTTCCTTTTCTTGTATCGCAATTTGAACGTCAAGGTCAGAAATAGACCTTCAGCCAGTGACTATAATAGATTATAAAAGTGAAATCTGAGATGCCACAGTATCTTAATTGAATCAGCATCTATGATGCACTAAAATAATACACAACCGTTTGACTAAAGCATTTCTAATAAAGGGGAATAGGCAGAAAAAAAGGGCAAGAATCCATTTCAATCAAGTTCAAATGTAAGTGGCTCATTTACCTATAATCCCTCTGAGTGGTAATTATGCTGTTGTAGAGCATGTTGTCAGGTTCAGAAAATATTGGCTTTTACTGCTTACAATGAAAATCTTTACACTGTATGTCTTTTGTAATTAACAAGAAATTATTTCCCATCAAACTTTAGCTGGTATGAACAGTAATGGTTGGATTATAATAAAATAATAGTGGCAGTTAGTGAAAGTGTAGCCTGCTGTCTTTACGTTCCTGGAAGTACTCCAGGAGCAGTACAGTTTTTGTGGGGAATGCAGCTTTTCTTGCTCTACCCCAAAGCTTAACAATTTCCTTTTCCTAACACACGCAGCCGTGATGCACTACCCTCACCGTAAACCAAGTGTCGGCTGCAGGTGAATTTTCCCATCCTTTGCTTTCAAGCCATTCCATTCAAAGTCTGATTGAAACATTCCTTATGCAAAATGCATGACAAGCATTTTAAAGACAATTTAAGACGGTGCTAAAACCAAGGGATCCTTACAAGACTGAAATAACCAGCATTTTACAATCTTTATCTCCATAATTGCTCACTTAATCTAATCTGTTTCCTCATGCGTTTGCCACTATATCCTAACTTTCATTAACCTTGACTAAACAATTTGGTCTCTTGATGATTGTTTTACGCAGTCTCTCTATTTTTTGGAACCTCGTCAGGTGTATTGTCACTTAAAACCATCTGTTTATCTGTAACTTCTTTTTTTTTTTAAATAGGCCTAGGGTGGTGTTTTTTTTTTCCCTTAGACCTCTCTATGAATTAACTGCCATATAGAATAATTGCAAGCAATTTTTATCATGAGAAGATTTATGCTTCAACTGCTTTTAGTCCCATGTATCAAAAAGCAAACCGAAGCGATTATATAGGGTGCATCCATTAGGCATGGGAATGCATTTCTGTCTGCAAAGCCCCTGGGGCTCTTTGGAGGGCCCCACGGCTGTGAAGAAGCCTCATCGTATGCCATCCTTAAAGACTGAACTGTTGAAATATTGAACTCTTGATGGGATGGGGGAGAACAGAAGTAGTCCTTTGTTGGCAATTAGCTTCAAAGCAAAAAAAAAAAATATATATATCCGTGTAGCCCTAAATGCCAAGTAAATTTGGATCCAAAACGAAACGTTGTGGTTAATAGCAGTTTTCAATTTTAATGAAAATATTTGGGAACTGGAGGGCCTGAAGAGGACATGTCTTGGGAGTTTTCTGAAAGTGAGAACTTGCTGAAAGCAAAAGCACTTCGTGTCCTCTCCAAAACAGCCACGAGAGGGCCCAGGATGCCCGGAGAGAGCCTGGTCCTGCTTGGAGAGCAAGTCGTGAACATCGCTCGGCCACCAAAACCCTGGAAAAAAATCCATTTCTTTTTAAACGGGCATCTGAATGTTATTTCATAGTCCTTCTGTTATGTGACAGAATAGGAAATTCATCTTGGGAAGGCCAGAGCTCTCCGAGATACATGGATTTGCGTGATAATAAAAGTGTAATCAATATGCAAACATTCTCTCCATCTGATACTACACAGAGATTCAACGAAAGGGAAGAAGGAATGCTCTGCTTTATTCTCCACATCCAGAAGCCTTTCTGTTGCAGAAACCAAAGCAATATAGATCCTTGGTTGAAGTTTGCAAATACAGGAGACTTCCCACCGTGTATAGACCTACAGTATTTCACGCATCTTCCGTCTGTGGTGACGGTACTCACCTGCTGAACTGCCTTTCCTGGGTGTCTGCCTGCTTCAGCCGCACTTTGCCAGGAGCTCTTTTCCCTGGGGAACACTAATATTACCGCTTAAATACCTTTCAAAGATCCGTGCCTGTTCACGGTATCCTACAAGCCATCATGTCTTCGCTATTCAAAAGTGTAGAATTGTCACCTTTCCTAAAAGAAAGGTATTATGTAGAAATGGAGGCAAAAAACATTTAGTTCTGGACCAAAGTCCAGTTTTTGATCCAGTATCCGATGACTTAGGGCTAAAACCAAGTTGCTGAAACTCTCCTCTGTTTGCAAAGGGGTACGAGATACATGTTGATTTGTGTGGAGGAGCTGGTTTAGATTTCTGTTGAGAGTAATTCTTCTCATTAAACTTCAATTTATAGTAAAGATGTCCAGCATTGAAAGTCACTACATTAAAAATACTCTATGTTTACAAATATTCTTTTTTAACCTTAGACAAATTAATACTTTATGTCAAATTTTAACATGGGGCAGGGAGAAACCTCACAAGTGCTGGAATATGTCCTACTAACACCCTGTTGTTGTGGAGTTGACCTTCATTAGCTCATTCCTTTGGCTTCCTAATTTAAATGCAGTTCTCCACACTGGCTCCTTTAAACTCTGTGCTTTGTCTCATCGCCTGGTGTGTACAGCGTGCGTCGCCACGCAGCCGTACAGCAGCACCGAGAGGGCCCGTGGGTGGGAGGTTATTCTTTTAAGAAGATGAGAAGGATTATGGAATGAATTTGCTTTCCCTTTTCCCAACCCTCCCCCTTCCATTTACTTATTTTTAACTCCTTTTTTAGTACTTCCATTAGTAAGCTATAAGTAGTGCTTATAAGTCTGGACCAAACTCAGAGCATTTGCGCCTTGTGTTATATGTATAGAGACAACGAGGGGGCGTTTTGTCCTGAAGTGCTCAGAGCCTGAGTGGACTTGCAGAAGAAGCGGGGAGAAATCAATCAAACGAGAAGCACAGCGGCATTCCCGTTTCACAGCTTGGCTAGCGAGGCGCAAGTACATGGGGTTTGCTTCCCCTCCTCCACCACCTCAAAGACCGCTGTGCTGGGCCTCGGCTTGCGGAGCAGCTCCACGCATATCCTGGTGCTCAGATGGAAGCTGAGCTCCTCGCAGAACTCCTCGGACTGTGTGAATTTCAGCATGTTCAAGCCCTCGGCAGAGCTGGCACCGTGAATAAGACCGAGCAATCCAGGCTTAAACTGTCGCTACGTCTAAAGATTCATGGCCGCTGCTCCGAGGAGTCAGTACATCAATGTGAGTGCAGAGTATAAAAATGGACCTGCCCTTTCCTAATGGCATTTTTACATATCATTAGCACAACTTTCCAAACCCGCTTGCAGCAAAGTGAGACCTTAAGGCTCTTTCCATCAGTGGCCACCCGGCTTACCAGGTACAAATGATCCCTTTAATGTTTCACAAGGACACGTTTTTTCCAGATGCTTGTTTGAATTGGCTGAATTTTGGTGAGTATTATTCACCTGTGTTTTGCCATTACGTTTAAAAAAAAAAAAAAAAAAAAAAAAAAAAACCAAAACAAAACCAAAAAAACCTATGCATTTTAAGTAATCTTTTTAACATATTTCTGAGTGCCAGTAGCTGCGCCTTACAGGTGGAGACTGATAAAGCCTGATACTCTTAATTTTGTAGCTCTAATACAGAAATTTGAAAGTATATTTCCTACTCTCTTTTACCTGGTCTTCATGTCGAAATATAAGTAAATGGCTAGCTGTCTACTTCAGCTGAATTTTTAAATCCATTTCAATTAAAACTAGCAGTCGATCAGTAATGCTGAAGATACATGAGTTCCTACAACCTTTGAGAAAACAGGCAGTTGCGCAGAGGAGGAGGATACCATCAGCTGCTGCAGGAAGAGCCTTGCGTAGAGGTCGTGTCTTCTTAGGCTTTATAGTTAATCAGGAGACCCATATCCCCAGGACTGCAGATACTGCAAGGTGGTGTGTTCGTGCAACTACTTTGTGTTTCAAGCCTATTTAAAACCAAGTTGTACTTGTTGAAACAAAGGCTTGGCTCACGACAAATTAACGTTATTCCTTCTCAAACAGTAGTCTTGCCATTCATGCTTGGCTTTTGAAGCACCGAGTCTGCTTTGATTTGCTACAAAAACTTAATTTTGCGTATTGGGCTTTAGAGGGTCATGGCCAATTTTGAATGATGACAAGAAACCAGGATGATGGTAACTGTAATACCATCTTCCTCATGATGAGTATGTATCCTGGAGAAAATCATTTAACTTCTCTGCTTGCTTACCCATCTATAAAATGGGATTTTTGTTTCTTGGCTTCTCTGGGAAATATTTTAAAGCTTGCTGCATGTTCATTGCTGCTTTAAAATTTTACAGCGTTATTAAAATGTTCAGTATTTCTGAGGGGGACTTCACTGGGCTCAGGCATACAGGAATGCAGAGGCTGCATGTAATAATTTACAGGTAGGAATTTCTCTGGCAGATATTTTGTAAAATATTTGGCTTCCTCCTATGTCTTATCTTGCCCACAGCAGCAAAACTTTAGTAACTATAAAAGGAAAACTTAAATATATGCATATTTTTAACAAAAGATTCTGATATCTTCTGGTCCCTCTCTTTTTAATTTGTTTCTGATTTACCATAGCTAAAGAAAAAAGGAGGGAAATGTAGTAATGCGGTGGAGAACAGCAGGACCCCCACTTAGGCATTGACAGGGGAGAAGCTGGAGGAATTGAAACCATGAGTTTTACTACATTTTATGGCACGATGTAATGCATTAACAGTCTGATTTTCATGCTGTGTTTCTAAATGGCAGCAATACTTAGAAAGTCAAAACGCTCCTCAAGTATTCAAACACAAAAGCAAGAGTTATTCATTGCAGAGGGAGCCTGTGCAATTATTCCACATGTACCAAACCACTCAAAAGGGACCATTATCTGGTGGCTCAAGCAGAGCTCTGCAAAGCCCTGAGCAAGACTGGGGTCTGCTCCCAGCCCTGTCACTGTGACTTGCTGTAAAAAGGGGGGATTTAACTGAAAAAATAGTGAGGCAGCTTCTCACCCCATAGAAACTATCTGGAGAGATAATGGGAAGACATAGGAGGGAGAAGGATTTAAATGGCAGAATTTTCTCAGCACTTCCTCCTTATTTTTTTCAGCATTGTGTGTTTAATAGTAGTTACATTAACCGACTTGTACTGATTCCCTTCTGCCCTTAGCTGAGTCTACTTTGCAATTTCTTTGTGTTTCAGTTGCACCAGCTGTGTGCCTGCCCTGCGCTGAAGTAGATGGTGATCCAAGAAAGCAAAACATGTAAGAGTAAGACATACTGTTCTTCCCAGTTTGTCTGTCTGATCTGGTTGACTTTCTAGTAAGCTTGTGAAACAGCAACTTTATTTGCTCTGTGATAGCACTTAAAAAGAGCTATTGGACAGGGATTCAAAACCACCACTGGCAACTGAGCAACGCCATGCTTTGGGGTCCCTGTTGCTTTTGTTTTGACCTTTAAAATTCCTGGGGCTCTCAGCACAGCTGCGAAGTCCCACAAGCCGAAGCAATCGCTGAGCTGAGATATCTTGCTTGACAGGTAGAAGTTATTCCCTCCCAGCTGGGCTTTCTATGCAGTACAGCTCTGAAGATGTACATCTCCCTCCACTCGCTGCTTGGCTCTTTACAGAAGCAGGTCCTTTATTCTAAAGGAGGTAATTTGCTTAGCTGGACCTCTTTCTTCATCTCCCTTGCTTTTTGCAGCCAATCCCCAGCTGATGGAGTTTCAGCCTGTTGAAAGTTTGTGGTCTTTCTTGATTGAATTGTGGATTGCATGGCAGCCAGAAATACTATTTCTCAAAGTCCAGGCTTTGAAAATTACTTAGCCTTATGTTTGGCAGTTCAGTTAATAAGCTGCATAATTACAGTTCTAGGAGCAGATCCAGTACCTTTAGAAAGTGCAGTGGAATCTAAATACCTTCTTCCTTCTATGCCTTGAAATGGTATTCATTTCTTTCTCCTCTCAATGGCAACAGAATTAATTTTGGAGAGACTTGTTGCTTGAAGTGGAGTCAGTGGATTAATAAAAGCGTTAATTATTAAAGCCTGCAAATGCTCCCTAATGATTGTTTGCTGCAAAGTTAATGTTTGATTGGAGAAGGTCATCTGCAAGCCTGAGTAGAAAACCTGTCTCTGTAATAGCAGGTGAAAGCACAATTACCTTCTCGTGATGATTTGCACTGGTGCTCTCTACTACACTCTGCCTGATCATCCTAAACAATGAGCTTGGGGGAAGAGCTGTTTTGCTGTAGGACAGCTGCAACCCAAAAGGTCACCCTTTTTAATTAAGTGGGAGCAATTACTTCAGTTACTGTGCTTCCTAGAATGAGGCATGGGCATCTCATTCTGTATCCCCACCTGAAAATGAGCCGCCAACTGAGGGTGGTTTGTAGTGTTTTGCAGCCCAAAGAGCTGCGCTGCACAGTTTCCTGAGAGCTCAATTAATGCGTGGCAGATATGCAGAGGAAGTGAGCGGGTGCTATGTTTTTACACCCATAATCTGTGCTGAAATGATGTGCAGTCAGAAGTGTCTAGCAATAATCTGTGCTGCAAAACCTCAGCTTGCTGTGCGACTGGGCTGGGAGGTGTCATCCCGAAACCTCTGTGTGCAGTTGCCCGTATACAGTCTTCAGGTGTAATTGAATTGAATGGCACCAGCAGGTATCTTCCCCAAAAGAGATGGGCATCCCATTGCTCCCGCTGAAGGATGATCTCCTCTATTAATTCCAGGTCTAAGGCATGCTGCTGAGCCTTTCTGATCCGATCTCGTAGGGGCACGTTACCTGCAGGCTAGCCAGAGCCTGTGACAGTGTTTCAATACCGAATCCCGCGCTTTGACTATGTTCCTCTACTAAAAGCTAATTGGAAAGGACATCAAGAATCTAGCTTAACATTTTGATTTTCCTGAAATGATGGTTGGTAGTATCAAGGGTGAGAAGAAACCTCAGTTTTTCCCAACCCTGCCGCTCACTCTCTTTGTGGTTTCGGGCAAAGCATTTAACCTGTCTGCGCTTTGAACTTTTTTTCCTATTTAAAATGAGGATGATAATGTACAACCTTGAGAAAAGCCCTCAAGAGCCTTGTAGGAAGGGCGTTGTCACCGTGCTGCCAAGTTCTGTAGTTGTTAGGAGACCGGATGTTTAACTTCAGAATTTAAAACAAAACAAAACCCTCTGAGTAAAGCATTGCATGTAGCTGCTGGGTTTTAGGCATTAATAATGTTACAAGTCCCTGTAGACGCTGCCTAGCTCATTGCTTCATCAGAGGGATGAAAACTGTGTTTTGCAAAAGGAAGCGTGGTAAGAGGAGGAATATAAAGAGGTGTTCCTTGGCCAGAGGTGAACAGTCAGAAATGAAAAGGAGGGGAGCAGCCAAACACCCTTTGGTGCAGCTACACCTCAAGTGAACAAAAGACACAATGAAAGAACCTTCTTTATAGTAAACAAGGTAGTCAGTATGTAAAAGCAGAGTCGGAAAGGGTGATCGCTGACATGCAGAAATAAAAGCTGCTGCTTTATCTTTCAGAACTAACAAGGGCTTTGGAAGTGTCTGCTATGAAAGCACTGTTCACCAGGGAGAAGAGGATGAGGACATCTGAGATGTCTCCTGCGACACGTAGCACCAGGAGAAGCCCTGTCAGTCTGATAAAGGATCGTGAGAGATCGTCAGGTGGGAGAGAATTGAGATTTTTCTGCCCATTTGATAGAGGAAAGTTCTAAAGCTCTTGCACTTCATGGACTGTCCATGCAATTGTTGCAACTTTGGGGATCTCTTCATTAACCTCTTAGATGTTCGTAGGCAGGCTCAAAGGAACAGTTCCCATCTCCTGGGATTTTGGCCCCTTGCTTTGCAGCTTCAAATTAAGCTGATCAAAGGGGATTGAGCAGAATCCAAGCCGCACGTGCTCCCAGCATAGCAAAATACAGAGAGAAATATCCTGATGGATTCTGACAACAGGAGCCACAGCAGCAAGAACACAAGGAGCTGCAGCGGCGAGAAAACAAACACACACTGTCTGGGACTTGAGGGGTTTTGTATATTCGGCCAAGAGAGATTTATCAGCCGTCTTTTCACTATAATTCCCAGGGACATGGGAATGTTTCAGTTACATCAGCACTGCTAGGCAGTGAATGACCGTGTGACTCCGGGAGCTGGGGCAGTTCCTGCTCGTAGCTGTGACTACACGAGTGCGGGGTGAAGCAGCCTGTCGGTACTCTGCCAGAGCCTACAATTAAGCCTCTCAAGCCTGTTTAAATGATACCGAGGCACAGCTCCAGCGAGAGGTCTCTCCCTTTCGCTACCCTAATTTACGCTTGCTGTTGATCACTTAATATCCCCCATTCGAGTGTTTCACTCAGCAGAAGAAAGGTCAACAAGGGAGAGCAGAGTTCTTGGCTTGCACGTCTGCGATGCCAGGCTCTTTAGGAGGCTCTTCAGGAAGTGTCCGACACTTACGGGTCTCTACAGTGTCTGGTGAAGGATGTCAGGATTCTGGCCGTGGAGCAGGTCAGTATTTGTAAGCTGTCTGTGGCAGAGCCTCTTGTTTATGGAAGGATGCGGACAGCGGGTGACAGGGACCCAGACTTCATGTGCAAGTGCCTTCATGAAACGCATTTCAGAGCTCATGAAGATGACTGATTTCTTCCCAGCCTGATGCCGGTGGGGTACAGGCCAGGCTGCACATGAAGTGTTGGTGGGGTTTTGTTGCTGTTTTGTTTCGTGTTGGTTTTATTTTTTTAAGAGTCTAGTCAGCAGAAAAAAGGGCCAGAAATACATCTCGGCAGGGAAAAGCCTCCAAATCCTGTATCCAATTGAAGCTGCAGGAAGAATGAAGGTTGGCAGAATAGAATTATCTAAATTGGAGTTCAGCCAGGACCCTGGGGCTCACCCTCCTCCTCCTCCTGTGAAAGTGCCATTGGGTATTTGATAGCTATATTGGACCCAACCACTGGGTTTTACGTAGCCCTGTCGCTGGGAGTCGCTGGAGCAGCAAACCCCTTTGGCTTCCTGCTGGAGCTCAGCCTATGGAGTAGCACCTACCAAATCTTTCCTAGCTACAGCTTGCGGCACCTGAGTTTTCTTTGGCAGTCCCTACCCAGGTTCCGCCAGCTGAGAGCCGCCTTCTTGGCGTGCGGGATCTGGCAGGGTCGCAGCCCAGAGGCGGTACACCTGCAGGCTCCGCTCGCAGCTTTGTCTTTTACTGCTGTGGTGGGCGACCACATCTTTGATCCGCTTCTCCCCGGTGCCTTCCCACATTCCGCTGAACGCTCCCCCAGAGCCTGCAGTGGGGAAGGGAGGCGAGATATGCGAGTTCTCTGCACCTGAGGATTTCGCTGGTGCAATTCCCCGAATCCCCTCGCTTTTGGCCACGTCTAGACACGTCAACACAGCGTGGCAAGGCAGGGCAGCTTGCGTGTGCCGGTGCATCAAGAGGAGAGTCCTGGATTCGCTGCTGTGACTGCGTAACAAGCCCTGTCTTGTTCCATCCTGGTGTGATCAACAGGACCGGGGCTCCTCTGGCTGCCCTGTCACCGCGTGGGAGGGATGTCATTACGGGCTCTGCCCGCCTACCGTCAGCAAACGTGCTCCCGCTAGCTGGGTTAGCAAAGGGCCGATCGGGCGGCTGTGTGTCACTGCTTTGTCCCGGTGGCCAGAACACACCAGAAAAGTTATTTCTTCTGATTCTTTGGTATAAATATTTCATGCGACCCAGGAAAGTCCCAGGGGGGAGGGGGCTGTGCCGTGTGCTCTGAACATGGGCCACGTGAATGGAAGTGGTGTATTAATTATTATGAAACAGCTCTGAGAAACAAATGCAGGTTGCCATGGAAGCACCGGCAGCGACAATGTCACCTCATTTTTAAGATGCTTTCAATGTTCCAAACACAATTTCCCTTCCTTTTCAAAATAGACAATGGCAAAATATCCCGGTGGAGGGGAGATGGGGCCGCATCCAAAGGCTGTGCAAAAACTGGCCTCCCCTTTACAAGAGCTGAGAGATCAACTTCATGCCTGAGCCGTGGGGAAGGGGCCCGGGGAGCTGCAGGTGGAGAAGCGGACCCGGGAGCCGAAGGAAAGTGCACGCTGGAGAGCGGGAGAATAGGCTGTTCCTTCCCCGTTCAGAGAGGGAAGGGCTGGGGATCCACAGGGCAGCAAGTCTAGTGACCCCTGCTCCTTGGGAGGCTTGGGGGGTACCAGGAGAAGAGTTAAACATTAAAGAGGGTTAGAATAGGGACGCGGGAAGCTGTCTCTGAGGATTTGAATAGAATAAATTGAGATCTTGTATGAGAAAGGAAATGAGGCAAGCGGTAATGTTGAGAATTGATAATGCTGAATTAATGAATGCAAAAATTCAAATTATTGGAGAGCAATGAAAAATACAATAGTAAATGCCTGGAAGCTGGGTTCTCCCTGCCCCTTTCAGTCATCTGTGCGAAGCAAAACGGTGACCTTTTAACCCACTTTATTTTAATGAGCCTTTTGTTGCCTGACTTGCCCCGGGAACTTGTAGTTCTAGTGCATGTAGCCAGGACTGGGAAATCTGAAGGAATAATCAGTTGTAGCCAAGTCTCGACTTGTCTACTCCCAGGTAGTCCCATCTGCGGGCTACAAGCACGTATTTGAAGGTGATGGTGTTTAACTGGTGGTGCAGTGCCATCTGCCAGCCGCACACCCTGACCGATGGCAGGCGGATTCTGCCCCGGCTGAGCAGTGCCTGGTCCTTGCTGCCCACAGCCCGGCGGTGTTCCCGTGCCAATGGGGCTGTGCGAGCTCGGGCAGCCACTGTGGCACCGCTGACGGGTGTCAGCTGATGGATTTGATGAGCCACTGAAACATCATCACCTATGAGCCAGTATCCTGCACGCTTTACAGGCATTAATAGCAGAGGTGCAACGTTTGTCCTAGTCTGGCTGCGCTTGTCCTGTAATGGGAACAACTTCTGCCTTCAGAGCTGTGCCTGCTTTGCTCCTGCAGTTAGTCTCTCACTTCACATTTGTTCTCTTGCAATTGCCAGATTTCTCGATTCTGTGGCCCCTGCCTCGGTTTTTCGGGTCATTCTTGCTGTAGTACTGCGCATGCTTAAAAGCCTGCAGCGTTAGCCACCCAGACAAGGGCCCTACCGGTATTTCTGCAGTGCTCAGAGCATGAGTAGAAATAGATTTACTGGACCCATGCTGTTCAAAACTGGTGGGAAAAAGCCATTAAAATTTCATAAATTCCTAAGACCCAATGTCTCTGCTGTCCTGAAACCTTTCAGTGCAATGATTTCTGCTGCCTTAAAAGGTCTTTATGGAGACCCCAATTGCGAACACGGAGAGCAGCAAGTTCCATGCGGGAAGGCTGGAGTGGCGGCTGGGGAGCTGCGGCTCTGGCTCTTGCTCAAAGGGGATTGTGGTGTCCCTGTGTTTTTCACCCAAACCTGGAGAGGGGCTACTCCACCATTCATGATTGGCCTTATGATCTCTCTTGGACTAAAGAGGAACACTGCAACCCACTGTGCGTTTGAAAAATTCACACGTACTTAGACAGCTTTTTTTAAAAAAAATGCATTTTAACCAAGTAACTAATGACACAACTTAGCTCAGCCTGTGTTTTGTGGCGTTTGCTTGTGAGATGAAGAGGTTCTATTCTGGGCCAAAACAAAAATCAAAATATAACCTTGCAATGTTTTTCAGTGACCTTGGATGACCACGTGCAGAAAGAAGACTGCAATATTCCAGCTGTTAAATCAAGCGATGGTGGATTTTGAGCCTTTGCTGAAAGGCAGTGGTATCTCCCTGCAGTAACAGCCTGAGCCAGAACCGAGCCAGCAGGCAGCAGGTGGGCATAGATAAAAGTACCCAAATTCATTTCAATTCCCTCTGTATCTTATGATAACTGTTAAATTATCAGCACCAAGAATAGCATTTGTGGTTATTAAAAGCATCCGTCAGTCCACTTATCCACTGTAGCTGGTGCTAACCCCAATCTGTCTGGTTTATGCTCCCGCTGTGTTGACTCTGCACCTCTGCAATGGTAACGGGGGCGCTGATTCAAAGGGGAGTATGGCAGGCGGTGTTGGCTATGCTGGAAAGCAGAGGAAGACGCACAAAGACTTTGAAATTCTCTTCGTAAAGGAAAAGAAAAAAAGAAGAATAGAAAATTGATTTCTCAACGGTTTGGCCTTGCCAAGCCTCAGCCCTCACCCAGAAGAGAGCTGTGACACTGCTCGCTGGACTTTAGCTGCAAACACATTTCATTTGCATCGGTGGCCGGCTGGTTAGCAGGATGGTCTCAAGGAGTCCCTGGCACGTGGGCTGGAGTATGTGGTAAGTGGGCTTCACAGCTGAGTGTCTCACTGTTCTTGGTTGTCTGATCTCTGCCTGGCACATCCATCAACTGCAGTGAGACTTCAAAGCTCCCAGCATCCTTTCACAAGCAATTTTAATGCTTTGGAACCTGGGCTTGGAGATTCGGGTGAAAACCCTCCTCAGAGAGTGATGAAGGTGGTGACCTCCTAATCCCAGAGAGCAAATGTCAGCCTGAAGCTCAGGAAAGGGAGGAAAAAAAAAAAACCCAAAGCATCAAAGGGGGCACAGGTGATCAAAAACTGATGGAGAGCACAGCCCCCTGGCAGGGAGCCTGTGGGCATTAATATGAAAGCAGTTGTTCTACAGAAGCACAGTTCTGATAAACCAAGTTCTAGCAGCTAATGACAAGACGGGAGCCATTTAACTAAACAGCAGGCAATACAGATTTTCCAGTACATTTCTGATGGATGTTTTTAAAATATAGAGGTTTGTGGGTTTTGTGTTTGTTTGGGGGTTTGTTTTTTTTTTTGTCTTTTAAAAAGCCTCCTTTTGTTTGAGTTTAAACAAAGTTTCCTGTATTTCCTATCCCTTCCATCTCCAACCTTAATGCACAGCAGCTGCTGAGAAGTCCAACTCAATGTCTGGATGCCACACAAGTTCGCCGTGCCAGCAGCGAGCAGTTTTTAACAGCCTGAGTAGTCAATGCCTTTTCTGTCTGGTCCTCGGTTGCTGGCAGTGCCTGTGATGCTGTAATCAAGCCTGCTCACAAAGCCAGGCTGGGTTCGGTGCACAGACGGTTGAGCTGCACGGGAAGCCAGCTCCAGCACCGAGCTGCTGGCAGCAGGAGGGTTTGGGCTTGCTCCTGACCCAGCACTCCAGCGTGCAGCGAGGGGAGTGCTGTGGCCTGAGAGAAAACGCCGTGGAAGTCCTGTACCTTGAACTCTTGCCATTGTTAATTAACCACATAATCTCTCTCTTATGCAGCACTGTTCATCAGTTCATTTGTCTTGTTCTCTTCACTTGGCAGATGGAGAAACTAAACCACAGAGGACCAACATTTTGGTCAATTGTCACCCATCGAGACCATCTGCAGAAGCCAAAGTAAACCAAAGTTCCCCAAATGCCAGACCAGCGCACTAACCACAAGGTAACACTGCTTCCGTCCTGTTCTCCCTATAAAATTTGATAAAATTAGTCTTATTTCTCTCTTTGATTCCTCTTAAAGTGCTAGAGTGGCTACACCCAAATGAATTCCCCAAACTACCTCAAAACTTTGTGCCTCTTGCTCTGCAGAAGAGCGTGTCACTTGATGTCCAATAAGTAACACAGCGACCGGAGCGCAGGCTAGGGGGATTTGATGCTCCTTTGCCAAGAACGGGCAACTGGGGTTGCAGCAGTTAGTCCCCATGTCGAGCTTGTAGGTGCTGACAGCATCCTTGGGGAGGAAGAGACCTTCCATTGCCCTCTCCACAGCAATGCTCTAAATTTCTGCTCGCCAATACCCAGACACAGACCAAACATGCATTTCTCACTGGGCAGACAGTGGGCTGGAGGAGAAGCAAAATATCCCTTCCTGTGCCCTGCACAGCAGCTGAGGATGTTTCTTCTAGCCGGGCACCCTCCACCCACCTCCTGGAAACTGCAGGCAGAGCATTGTTCCCGAAATGCAATAGGAGCCCATCGCTTCACAGCACAGTCCCTCTTCAGCAACTGCAGAAAACTAACAATGACAAAAGGTGCCCTTAAGGGTATTTGCTTCCCAGAGGAATGCACTTAAGGGCTCTGTGAAGCACACTGACGTTATTAAAAGGATGTGCGCGGGGGAGCGCTTGTCAGCCCTAAGTGAAATTGATAAAAAGATGTTTTATGCAACAGGCTGTATTTAAATCTAAGGGACAATTTAAGCTGCTTTGTGGGTAATAGCATCTCTTTGATTGAGAAGCCGTGTTTTAAATATGGAATTAGTGAAGGTGAGCGTGTTGGTGACCCTGTTTTCAGGGAAGGCACTGTTATGGTGTTGCAGTGAGCAATGGGACTTGAGGCACAATGGAGTGACTTTAACCCTTCAGTGGCTTTCATCTGATTAAGGACCAACCCCTCGGCTCTTTCCTGGTGTGTCAGAAGTCTGAGTTTGGTCCCTGACCACAGTGTGGTGACTGCTCTCAGTTGGGAGCACCAGATTTGAGAGGAGAAGTTCAAATGCCCAGCTGCAGGCTTTTAAAGGGCTGACAGCGGAGAGGCATCTACGCCAGCCCGGATCTGAAACCCTCTCCTAGCTAATTGTCTTCTGCCTGTGCAAGATCAGCCTCTGTTTCAGACGACTATCACATTCATTATCGTTCCCTTTCTGAGCTGTCATCCAACGTTACTGTTCCCTGCCGCACTCCACCCCAGATCTGGCTCCTTTTCAGTGCTCCCTTGATGCAGTTTGGCATCTCTCTGGGCGAGAAGTGCTATTGCTGCCACCTTCCCCTATCAATATCCCTTTCTTGTAGTGCCCTTCTGCCTTGGCGCTCAATACCATCTACTCAGTAATTAGCATTGCATTGTAATTGAATTGTCAAAAGGAGCTTGCGTCAGAGCTGAGCAAGTCAGCAGGGTTACTGCTGTCTCCTTTGGTCTTTCCTCAACTTTTTAACATCTTTTCTTCATCACTTTATCATTTATTAGTCATAATGGCATCTAAGGATTAGATGGGGAGCCTTTGGGGGCGGGCTCTGTGTCTTCAAACTCCTCCTGCAGCATGCTGGCAGCGCCGCAAGCAGCAAGAAACTTGTATCAAAGATTGCTGTTTGGTCCCTACCTCATCACTGGCTCGCATCCCCTCTCCTCCTTCAAGCCGTGTGCTAAATCTCCAAAGTGACTGGGGGCGGAGGGGGTGCGTGTTTCCAGAGGAGCTTCAAGTGGCAGCAGATGTGCAGGGGGTTGTCCTGCCCAGCCAGGTAGAACCAGCTGCTAAACCAACAGCTGGTTTGTGCTGGTAAGCAGCTGCAGCGGCTGCTAAAAAGGGCTTGAACAAGCTCTTGCTCTGTGTGCTGGTGCCCCTCTTGGGAGCTGCCCTCCATCCTCCTCCACCCAGTCCCACCCACCCCAGACTGTGCTCCTAGTTCAGCCTGTGTGCCCTGGTCCTGCTTTTGGCACTGACCGTCAGCACATCCAGGAGAGGGCTGGGTGCTGAGCGCCTCTACACTTCTGCCAGGACAACTCTCCCAGCTCCTCCAGGCAGCACAAAAGTATGTACGAGCCTCCGATGTAGCAGGGGGAGAAATCCCAGAGCCTGGCACAGCTGCTTGCTGCAGTCAAACACAAAACAACTTCTCTGCCACTGCAGCTCATCCTCTTGGCCATGAATTTTGGGTTTCCCTTTTGGCAGCAGCATCAGAGAATTTGCAGATGAAAAGCTGCGCGGCAGAGGCGCAGGGCTGGAGCAGGAAGAAACACCACGCTGCGGATTTGCCAGGCCCCCACCGAACGCGCTCTCCTCTTGTCTCACTGCCACTTCCTACAAGATTAATGTAGAGAGCACGTAGAAATGCCTTGGCAGAAATAAACACGTTTTCCATCCATCTGGGAATCCCGGCAATCTCTGTTGATGCTCCTGCTTGTAGCCAAGCCACGAGCTTTCAAAACACCGTTGGGACCCATTTTACAGCAGCATTTCCAAATAAAGAAGGCATTTCTTACACAGCGGTTTGCAGGGCTGAGAGAGGAAGCAAAGCCACGTGTTGTCTCGTTTGCAGGTGCTTTGACCTCTTTTTCCTGAGACTGTTTTGCAGCAATACTTCTATTCTCCTCTCCCTTCATCTCCCTGTTCTGGGATGCTCCAAATTTCCCCAAGGAGATACCGTTGCTGTTCACCAGTAACATGAGTAAAGGGTGTGGAGAAGAGCCCGCATCAGGACCCACAAACTGGTGAGACTCCGGCACCCGGCTGCAAAGACAGCTCAGACGTCGTTGCTTTGCATGCCAGCAAAGTTCTCCAGCAAAGCCGGGCTCTTCCGCAAAGGTTAGGCTGACTTCCCAGCCAATTTACATGCTGATTGAGGGTGGATCTGCGGAAAGCAGCTGGGAAGATAGAAACACCCAAGGGCTAGAGCAGGAGATGCGATCCAGGAGATACTTTGTGTGCTGGCGACTGGCAAGCCAAGACAAGTCCCTTCACTGCTCCTGTCTACACAAGCAGATGTCAAATGCCGCAGGGAACCTGTGAGGAGCGGGATACAGTCACTCCTGTCATGGCAAGGGAGGCTGGGCAAGCATCACTCCAAGAAGCTGCTCGTACACTGGATGTCAGCGGTGACCCCAGTGCTGTCATTCATGGCTGGCTCTGGGAGGAGAGGGCTGTACAACCCCTTCCCTCACCGTTGACCGCTGTCAGCTTGAAGAAAGGCCTCATGTCCTCTTGCAA
The DNA here is from genome assembly GCF_965231255.1 of Vanellus vanellus. NCBI lineage: Eukaryota > Metazoa > Chordata > Aves > Charadriiformes > Charadriidae > Vanellus > Vanellus vanellus. Next base: position 4,749,080 of record NC_138927.1, on the reverse strand, counting down.
ATGGGGCTAATGTGGGGCTGTCAGAGCCCATGGCCCGGCTCTGCACAGCCCCTGCTTTGTGCACAGAGCAGCAGTTCAGCAGTCGGTGCGAGCAGCAGTATTGCAGACCATGCGGATGGGCGTTAATACGCCGGGGTGGCAGCACTTCATCTGGTCCTGCTTGCAGGTAGACGAGGTACTTTGCTGATCTGTGGATTCTACATCTCCCCACACACATCAACTGTCCAGTGCTCCTACAAGCTTCTCAGCTGCTGTATTTCTTTCCTCATTAAAATTAAAACGCCCAGACCTATGTGTTTCAAAGGTCTTCCCTGTTCTTGCATTCACTGAGCTACCTGCCCCTGCACTTCCATTCACCCAGCAAGGATTTGCTGAGGAGCAACTGCTTTGCTGTTGACTGCAGGAAGAGTGAGCTGCTAAACGTCTAGAGGACAGGAGTGTGCTGAGAATAATCAATATTTTATGATCCTTTCCCAGGCAGGCAGGCAGGCCGGGGGGGTTTACAGCCCGGAGGGAGCTGCACTGCCTGACCTGCAGCTCCCGGCAAGTGGAGATGCCACATTCGGAAACATGCAAACACTGCGGGACTTCAGCAAAAGGGAGTCAAGCACTCCCATCGCCTGCTGCACAGCCCCAGCTTCCTCCGGGATCGTTGAACGAATGGGAAGGACATTTCTCCCTGCAGTAGTGGGACCTGCTTTGATTTCGTGCAGCACTAGTAAAAGGAATGCCCTCCTCCTGGATGGAACAGTTGAGTTGCCGGGCTCCTGCCAGCCAGACCCTGCGTCTCTTCCCCGAGGTCAGCAGGGAAATCTCCCAGCATGGCTTTGGGGGTTTCGCCACTGTTTGGGGGCACCAGGGTATGGCTCATGGTCAGAACTTATGCCGCTGTAGCTGTGGGACAAATGCGCAGGTCCTGCTCCTGCTCCAGCTGAGGGACTGGCTCCCCATGGGCTTGTGCCTTGCTGGCTCTGGCATTCGAGAAGAGGTAAAAATCACCCACCTTTAGTGAGTGCATGAAACTTGAAGGAAATCAGTGTCTTTGGGACCTCATTGCTCTGCCAAGCTGGGGGGAAACCAGCTGCTGGATCCAGGAGCTGCTGGGATGGATGTGCTGGCACAGACAGTGGCTGCGTACTTCTTCCTCAGAACAATCGCCTCATTCCTGAGGACCTGTGCAGGCACTTCTTGTATTCCTGAACTTAGGTGCCATGTTGCCTCTATCACTGCAAGGACAGACTGTCCGGTCAGCTCTGCTCTCTAACTAGAAGCAGCACCTGATGTAGCAACATATTTTGGGGCTGAAGGGTGGCCAGTGACCCCCTGCAACCCAGGGCTGGTGGCCAGAGAGAGAGCCATGGCACAGCTCCAGCACCAGTTCTGTCCTCTCCAGCTGGAACCTCTTAGCTGAGGACTGGCCGCCAGCACCCTGCCGAATGTAGTGCCCGATTTACGCTGCATCCCGATTTACATGTGATTAATTGCAACCTCTTGTTGCTATGGGACTGACATCTCCCTGCCTCACCTTGGCATTCACCTTTTTTTGTTTTGTTTTCCAGGTAACTGCTCTTTGTTCTTTTATTTTCCTGCCGAGATGTGGTGGAAAAGCTGGGACTGGGGATGGGGGTAGGAAGGGGGAGCTGTAGACTGTAATAGGATATAATGGACTTTTGTAAATATGTAGACAGCTTTTGCATACAGTACAGCAAAAATAATCAGCTTTTCGTGGATCAGGAATCACGCAATGGGACTGAGGCTGCTGGAGGGACTTCCCAGAGGAGAGGCAGCAGAAGAGACCTGGTATGCTGGGTGGCGGGGGACAGGGCTGGGGAGGACCAGAGGATGCACATTAATCCATCCCTGTTCTCACATGCTCTGCTGCATCCCTAGACATCTGAGTCGGGCAGCCTGAGCATGCCATAATGCAAAGAGCCAGCATTTGGCATTAGCCAGTTTCAAATTAAAGCCACAAATCAAACCCCTCGTTTGCTGTTGGGGTGGTCACGCACTTGTCGCAATGGTATTATTATTATCTGTCCTGGAAACAGCCCCATAAATAGCAGCAGGGCTTAACACATGCGTTCACTGGCCCAAACTGCTACGGTGTGGCAGATCCTCCCTTCCCTGCAGGAGAGCGTAGGACGGGACTTCCCTGGAGAGGCAGTCCCTGGGGCTGGGGTCCCCAGGACCTGTCCCAGGGTGGCAGATGCCCTAGGGCTGCAGGGAGCCAGGGTTAGCCCCAGGACGGGACTCACGTGGGGTGGCCGCTGTCTTAGTGCGGTGGCAGAGCTAAAAGCAGCAGCGGGGACCGTTCCGGCTTCCTTTGGGGTTAGTAAAGGTCCTGTTGGTCTCGGTGCTGGAGGAGAGGATGCAGAGTCTGGCTGCATCATTTGCCACGGCAGAGGCAGAACAGGGACTGATCCTCTGTGCCAAAGGTGTTCACAAGAAACATGGTAACCCCTGCCCTGGGGAGATTGTTATTCTAACGTCTCCTCTCTTTGCTCAAGGACGGTTATCTTCTTTTAAGTTATTAATGTGGGATTATCAATACTCATATTCTGGTTTGTTGTACCTCCTAGCAAGGTTCAAAGCAGATAGGTTTCCAAAGAAATGTAATTGATTCAGTACAAACGAGAGCAGAGAGACATTCAGCATCGGGTCGGGGTGTGAATCGGTGCTGTCCAGGGCACGGGATGTAAAGACGATGCAGGTACCAGCAGCCTGTGGAGGAGCGGGTCAGGGGCATGGGGGGATGTGTAGCTCTGCCATATGGTCAGGAGACCAACAGCCGTGGGAAAAGGAAGCTGTATTCAGAACACACTTATTTATCAGATGCACCTGGCACGGAACAACCTGAAACCCAGCGTGCAGCCAGTTTAGCGAATAAAAGGTCAGAGTGGAAGGCTGCGATTGCCCCTCTGAATTCCTGAATAGTAGAAGCCACGGGACTTAATTCTCTCTTTCAGCAGGACAACCAGGCTTTGCTTAAGTTTTTCCATTGCTAGAGGTTCCAATCCAATTCTTGAGAAATTGTTCCAATGGCAAATTATCCTCATTCTTTAAAAAAATTTTTAAAAAATTAAAAAAATAACCAAAACAAAAGGTCCCAAAACAAACAAACACACCCCCCACCAAAAAAAAAACAACAACAACCAAAAAAAAAAAAAACCAAAAACTCAAAACCCAACAATCTGTTCTGAGTCAAATTTATCCAGCTTCATCCTTCAATAATTGGATATGATCTCTTTGTCTCCCAGGTTGAAGAGACTCCCTTGGTCAAGCTGTTGTTCCCTGTAACACTGTGCTCCAGATACAGAGTGGGTGGATTTGCTGTCGGCCGAGTCCATGGTGCTGCCTCCCGTCGCTGGCTCTGCTTGTGGGTGAGAGGAGAGAGAATCCGGCTCGTTATCACTGCTGAGCACTGCATTTCTCACACAGGGATCTCAAACCACTTTAAAATCAGGAAACGATTTTGCTTTGCAACAGTGGGAAAAAAAAAAAACAAACAAACAAACAACAAACAAACACAAGAGAAGCCAGCAAAGGCCAAGACTGTTTTCCAGAAGAGGATTTGGTGACTTTTTAGAGCGGTCAGTGCCTGCCCTTCCCTTTGCGGTCAGCTGAGATCTGAGCGCTCAGCCTTGGGAGGGCCAACCTCATCAGCCACGTGACCAGATTCCAGTATTACTATTAAAAGCTCAAAACCCCTGAGTCAGCTCCTCCCCCGAGTCTAAAGATTTATAAAAAAAAAAAAAAAGTCATCAATTTTTTCTGCTTGCTGTCTGGATTTTTGAACTTCTGTTCTTCATATTTTCAACCACAAAAATCTAGAAACCTCATGTTTTAACAGAAGGAAAGACTTGTAATCTGATAACATAACCCTAGGGGCAGTGTGTAAAACAACACGGCTTGTAGGAGCTGGCCACTCCAAAAAGCACATCCAGAGCGAAACTGGGAATAAAATGTGACCCCTGTTCTCTGCATGTACTCATCATGAAATGTTTATGTCTTTTCTTTTTTAACATGCTGACATCTTTCAAAGTGCCACAGCCCTGCCTGCCCCTTCTTCATGGGAAGGATGAAGGACGTTTTGTTGGGAAAGAAATTCCTAACGAAGTCTTCATCTGGATGGTTGGGTACAGGTCTCGCGGAGATGTCCCAGCTACAAGGAACGATCTCTGCACACAAAGAAAACAACAGTCTGGACTGGAGGGTAAGGAGATTATAAGGATTAAACAAGATGGAGAGAGATGTTTACAATTATTATTAGCTTCAAAATCTGCCCAACCGGAGCAGCAAGGCACTGCCCATCTGTTGTTTTACATCTACACGGCCTCAATGGTTTTGTTCCTGTCTGCACCTTAAATTCGATGTTCTGGTAAAACCTGAACATAAAGCAACACCAGTAATAGCAAAATCTGACACTGGTGATGCAGTGCTGGAGGTATTGAAGCTGGCTGGGTGGAAGCAGCTGGGGAAGAAGAGCCCTGCAGAAACAGGTTGGAGAGAGAGAAATAACATCTTAAATGCGGTACGGTACCGGGACAGAAGAGAGAGGCAGCCCTGCTGGGCAGAGACAAAAGGCAACACAGAGTTTTCTTAAGGAAAACCTGAAAAATGGTTATAATTAAGAACACATTAAATTGAGCTGAGTGGTAATATCACATGAGGCGGTCGTGGCTTTTCACACAGTTCAAATTAACTCCCCTGGCATTTGTGTTATAAATTCCCTTATCCACGTCTGCTCTAACCTGACAGAGAAATGTTGCTCAGGGCTGCCGCACCAGCAAAGGCCATGAGATGAGGGGGGTGGAGAATCTGCCAGGAGCTTGCTTTAGGGGATGGGAAGAGGATGAAACCTTTTTCAAAGGAAATACATAAGAATCAAGGGATGGATTTTGCAGGCTTTTTCCTAAGAAATCCTCATCTGAGCAATGGGGCTATTTTCTAGGGGAAGATTTACCTCTGAAAGGGAAGGATGCTGGACGCAGTGCAATTTTGGAGGGTTGTATGTATGGGGCAGTGTGTGTGCACAGGGGGGTATGAATCTAAACCATTTCTGAGATGTGAATTCGTCGCTGCTGTGCTGCTCACGGTATTCAACTCTTTCAAAACACATAAATGCATCCACACGGGTGCAAGGTGTGTTCATCGGGTACACCTAAGGCACATCGTCAGGCTGCCGAGCCCTAATGGTTAATCCCAAGAGGCATGACACTAACAGCGAGAGCCAGCCGCTGGGGGAGTAGAGCATGGGCAGCCCGAAATCCCAGCAGTCCGGGATGTACCTGCAAACACCCTTCATCATTCGGGCCGAACAAGGGGAAAAGTTTCAGCTGGAAAGGGTGGGGACTTCCAGTGCCTGGATGGTTTTTTGAATGCTGTTTTTTTAGGCAGGGCCAAAAGTGTTGTCTCAAAATGGATTTTTTTGTCATGTTTTGTTGCTGGTGAATAATTGAAAACATTTTAAAAGCTTAAATAGCCCTAAGAAAAGACCATTCTGAAATGACCGTTGTCTTTTTCTTTCTCCCCAAAGTCACTGAAGACCTGAGTGAACCTTGGTTGCATTTGGGAACTGGTTTGATGTTTTGGCTCAGTCTGACCTGGAAACCTGCTCCTGGTGCATTTGTATCCGCAGGCTTGACAGGCAAAAGGAAAACAAGGAGTTCAAGTGACTCAAGCAAGATGCCCTTGCAGGTAAGGGGTAGAGCTGGAAATATATCCCCTGTCTTCTGTCCCCCCTCTCTGCTGAGCCCTTTCTGTCTTTAATCAGATGCTCACAAAGGTTGTTTCTGTGGCAAGGTGATAATCAGCCTCGCTGCCGATTGTGGTGAGTTTTCACCACCTGGTAGCACCAGGGAAGAGAGATGCTTTCAGCTGCTGTAAATCAGCACAACATCACTTTCCCTTCCAGAGAACCACACTGATTTATGTTGGCCTCACAGAGGTCCCCGGCAGACATGTGCCGGTGGATTAAAATCAGGCTGTCAGGTGCCCCTGTCCTGCTGATGGATGTGACCACCCAGAGGCAGGGACGTTTCATTTACGGCAGTTCAGGAGCCGTTGCACAAGGGGATGCAACGGGTTTGCCGGGGCGGCAGTGCCTGGCAGAGGGGCAATGCTCCGTGCAGTGGCAGCTCCGGGTGCCCGATTTTAATCTGCCACCATGTGCCAGTGAGAACCCAAGTCACGTTTTACAGCCTTTAACCTTGCAAAATTCTCGTGGGCTGAAGAATGAGCACTTGATGCTGTGAGACCACCCCGGGATGCTCTCCCCAGCGCAGGGGGGGTCGATGGGGGTGCTGGGCTTTTTATTTGACAGAGCTGAGCTGTCATCCCTGCAAGCAGAAACCACGAGTGCATCAGGGAATGAGAAGACTGAAAAGAAACATTTAGCTAAGGTCAGCCACAACTATTTACACGGGACATACGCATGACACAGTAAACCTTGTCCTGAAATAAAACCTCCAGCCGCTCCCCCACATATTGACTGCACCAGATCCCGTTTTGATGCTGAATTGCTTTGAAATTGTTCTGTCAAAAACTTTCTTGACATCAATATGCTCCAGCAAAGTGTTTCAATCTTGGTGAAACAGCATTTCCCATTGGAAAACACTTTAGTTTAAATATTTCCTTGTCTCTTCTGATGCTTCCTGGGTTCATGCCCTGCTTCCAGCTTTGTTCTCTTCTGTGACCAGCATGTGACAAGGCTTAAATAAGTAATGATTTGTAAAGTGCTTCGATATCCTCTGATAAAAGATGCCCCAGAACACTGTGCATTACAGTGCCATGATTTCTCTCCCCATTTCTTCAGAATGCATTAAATGTGTGGGCGCTCTGGTTATTTCCTCTAACAGTTGATATTTTACCCTGATGTATTTTTATCTTTGCTGTATTATATAACTAAGTTTTATGTTGGTGTCAATCTGAGAGCTCCAGCGCTGGCAGTAAATCTAATCCAGTTTAACACAAGCCAAGATGAGGACTGGATTCCTTGTGATAAAAAGTAGAGTTAACCCATATAAGTGACTAAACTCCTCAAAGAGGGCCTGGTCCCACTGTCCTTAGACTAAGAAAATTAGTTAAAATCAACACGAGCTAAGTTTCACTCTCAGCTACATCCTCGGCATATGCCAGGAGAATTTGTACCCCGTAGTTTTAGCCTCCTGAAAGCTTTGAACCTGGTGAAGCCACTGGCGAAGTCGCACAAGGAATAAATCTTCCTCTCCACCTCCATTAAAGCTGAGCAATCTTTTTGGTGAATACTAAATTCACCATGAAATAAGACACTTCCTGGGGAACTAAACTATTCGTGAATTAGGCAAATCACCTTGGCACAACAAACTGAGAAGAACGGAATGCGTGAGGAGGTGGTGGGAAGCTCCCCGGCTGCACGCACAAACTCCAACCAGACATCTAACTCCCGGGCAGCAAAAAATGTGCCGAATCCTTCTGTGGTGGCTACAGCCGCTGCCGCCGCTTGGTATTTTTTGAGCCAAAGTCTCTGAGCGCTTTATGCCAGCTCTGCTCTTTCCAGCAGATCAACATCTGCAGGGTTCAGGTGGGCGCTGGGGCCGGGCAGCCTCCTCTGCCCTGCGTGCTGGGGGCTGGTGCGTGCGGCGGGGGCTTATCCCAAACACCACAGTGCCAGAGCAGCCTGCTGTGCCCGGGCAGGCTGCGGCGCGGTGTCTGCAGTGCCCTCCTTGCCCAGCTCCCCATTGCCCTCCCTGGGGCTGTGCTCAGTCCCCCGGTACTTCAGCCGCCGTCTGCTGAAATGTGGGGGAGCTCACATGGGGCTGTCCGCTGGGAGGATGCGGCGTGCGGGAGCAGATGCGGCCCTGGAGATGGGCAGGAAGGGACCGCTCCTGAGACAGTGCTCAGGCACCGATGAGACGGAGCTGGAAAGTATCCCCAGGGTATCTGCTCCCCCGGCCGCTGCCCGCCAGGTCAGGATTGTTCCCCAGTGTCCGAGGGCACAGTTGGCTCCTGCGGTGCAGTCAGGGCTGTGCTGTGCCACCCGAAGGAAGCAGGGGACGATGTGCTGGGGGCACATGTTTGCACGGGGGAGAAAAAGCGAGTCTGCAGGGGAGCAAACCACAAGCACGCACTGGGAACAAGCGCAGCTTCCGATTTTCCCGGACAGCATCGATGCTGATGCGGATTTTCCATCCCTCATCCCTCCCACCACGTTCAGCTCCCCAGCTTGGCTTCCTCCCCAGTCACGGGAGCCTTTCTTCCTTCTGAAGAAGGGGGGTATGCCTCCGTGACGGGGCGTACAAGGCACCTACTGCCTCCACCAGCGGCAGAGCAGGGAGGGAGGCTGCTTTTCTCCTGAGCTCCTGCCTCATTTACAATTTGCTGTCAGGGCAAAGCACGAGAGCTCCTTCAGCGTCAGGTTTTTGAGGACCAGCACTGGTCACAGACATCAGCCAGGCTGTGGGATTTCATGTGCGGAACATTGTTCAGAGCAAAAAGTGTGCAGAGCTCCAAAAAAGAGTGAGATTTACTTCTTGGTACCCAAAAGTCTGCAGAGCTGGGCTAATTAACATACAAAATTTGGTAAGAGATATTAGGTCTTATGCTTTAAATTTTAAGCCAGCCTCTAATTACTAGGGATTAGGAGATTTCCTGAGCCATCCTCTGCAGTGCCTGGCAGTGAGCATCCCTGGAAGTGAAATGCCGCGCAGGTGGTGTGTATGCAGAGTAGCGCTGGCAGTCCCATCTCTGCAACCTTCTCAAACGCAGCTCCGGTTTCCCTGCTGCACGCTCAGCTCCCAGCCCTGGCCCATCGGCTGCCGCTGATCGGGCACGCTGACGAGGCTGACAGGCCTTGATTGCAATTAAGTTGCTGCTGCTCCATGCCCTGGGCTTGTTTTCCATCAGCACGGGCAGTTCAGCGTGCGCAGCCGTCAGCCTGATCTTATTGGTGATGCAGGCGAAAGCAGGCAGGCTCCGGAGATGTGAGAATAGCTCGAGAGTGTGACACAAAAGAGGTCGCAATAAGTAGAAAATTCAGGTCATGCGGTTTGGGGTGGGGGGAGCACATGAGGATGGTGCTGGCAGTGGGGATGGTAATTAGTATGTTAATTTGGCATTGCCAGGGGTGAGCCCACCTGCCATCCCTCGGGGTTGCAGGGGGATGGAAGGGGGCTGAGAGCAGCTGCGGCTTTGCCCTCTGCATTTGCCAGTTGCATGGAGCGGAGTGAGAAGCAGCGTGAGCCAGACCGGGGATCTGGGAGGGAGAGATCAGATATCCCTCGCTCTGAGAGCGGAGGCTCTCGGTTCTGGCCTGCATGCAGCTCCAGGCTTCTTTAGGATGCCTAAAACCTTACTTTTGGGTGGCAAAAACTTCAGTATAAAAGCCCACCCCCACACTGTGGTTAACAGCAGCCATTTGGCTCCTTTTAAATGAGCGCTTCATGCCAGGTTTTGTTTCCTATCTCCAGCCTGCTGCTGCATTCTGGACGATGCTGATCCTGGGCATCCTGGCGTCGTGTGTGGTGATGCTGGAGCTGGTCCCATCTGCCGCCTCCGGAGAGCCCTGTGCACGGGTGACACCAGGACTGCTGTGAGCGATCCCCCAGGACCTAGAGCCCGTACACTCGCTTCAATCAACAGCAGCTCCTGGCCAAATACCGGTACAGCCAGATACTTATTTCTGCAATATTTGATACTATGCATATTTATAATGCTTTTCTCCATAGATCCCAAAGCGTGTTAATTGACTCATTAACAAAGTGTTGATGACTGGTAATTTAATTCTTATCAATTAGAACTTTTACTGATGGACTGAAGTGGGGAATCTGAGGTCTGGGTTGGTTACGGCTCAGCCTGATGGCAGTGGGGTGAGTTAAGGTGACTCTCTGCGCGGGGGAGCTCACGGGGAGCAGCTCAGCCTCTTCCGCAGAGCCCTGAGACGCTGCACAGCCGTGGGAGGACTAACAGGAGTTTTGTCATCCTGGAGACAGGGTACGTCCCCCTTGCCAGCTACTCCCTTAATAAGGGCCACTCACAACATTATGGCCAACAAACGTCAACGGGAGCGCATTTGTAGTTGCCGGTATTATTTTCTCCTTAATGAAATGTCAAAGGAAGGGAAAACAGCAGCAAATGTCAGCAATTGGTCTTTTATCACATCGACGGTTAGACACGGGCCTTCTCAGCAAAGGTGCCAATTTATTAGGAGGCAAACCTCAGATGGATTTGACGGAGTGGAAGGAGCTCAGATTTCCATTAGTGATCACCTTTTAACCAGCCCCAGCTATGCTAATTTGCTAAAAACGCACTTTGCTATAAATGTGAAGACGGTAAAGTGAATGAGTACAGCTGGGGGGGACAGCACGGCTTTGCTGACTCGATTAATCAAAGCAGGGAGCAAATGAACATCCACCCTTGCAGTAAAGCGTAATGACTGTCACTGAACTTAATGTCTGGGGCTGCGCGTGTGTCGCAAAGGTTGCTCTTAAGAAATCAGGGATGGCTTGCTTAGCTGTGGCCCCACCAGCTGGGAAAACACATCAGCGTGACAAAAAAATGCAGAGGTTTCACTGAAAAGCTGCATTTATTTCATTGTGATTCGTGGGTGCAAACCCCGTGGCAGGGAAGAACAGCGGTGAGGATTTCTTTGTATTTCTTGGACAGAAGAGGTGATGCTGGATGTTGGAAACAGTGAGAGGAGCAGCCCCGCTGCTGCAATCCTGGAGACGCAAACTCGTGTGTTTTGGTGACGCTGCAGAGCTGAAAATAACCTTGAGAGAGTACGTGCGGAAAGAGCCGGTGGCTCGTCAGGAGAGACGACAATTAACAGGGAGATGGATGGGTGGTGATCGGCCAAGCGCGGCGGGGCAGCGGAGGTCAGCCACGCGGTGCTCGCAGCGAGCAAGAAAGCAAGAAGGTTTCCAAAAAATCACTGTGGTGCCATGCTCAGCGCTCAGGTATAAATAAATAGGTTTGACTTTGCTTGCCTGACCCTCAGGACCCATCCGCCTGTGGGGCTCCTCTTATGGGGAGGAAAGCCTGGGCTGCCCAGTGCCGTAGCCGGTGGATGGGTGCGGGGCTGTGATTTTGAGCAGCCTGATGTTCCACCTTCCTGGGTGGAGATGACACTAGTATTTTTTTACCGTCACAGGGACGTTTTAAACTCAAATTATGACTTTCAGGGAGTCTGGCTTGGATGGCACAGCCACATTCGAGACCTTGATTTGATGACTCCTCTCCCCCAGGCTGCTGTCATGGTCCTTCACTCTCCAACTTGAGTGGTGACGCTTGAAGAAATACATTCTGCTGCTCTCACGATGCAACAACCACCCGAGACAGCGCAGTCAGCAAAGCGAGGGGCAAACATCGGCACCAGTGCTGGGATTTGGTGGGAAAACTCAGCCATGGAAGGCAGCGCTGCAGCTGGGTCTCGCACCCTTTGCAATAACAACCAGAGGAACGGGAATGCACCTTGTGCATCTTGAAAGGAGCTGGAAAGGTCAGTGCAGGAGCGGCTGTACCAGGGGAGGATTGCAGCAGCAGGAACACTGCGGATCTTCCTCCGTCGGGATCATGGCCAGTAACTGCCCTGTGAAATTGCTGCGGAGGAAACGATGGGAAGGAAGCAGCAGAGCAGCACGCAAGTGCAGAAGCCGCTGCCCGAGCGAACCGGAGCGTGGTGTGATATATTTAGCCAGTGGTGGTGCAAAATACAGAAACAGGAAAATAAATCATGGATGTGTCTGATACCTGTCGGGTGGCTTTCTCAGGCTAGTTTATCAATGAATTAATTGCAAAGGTGTCTGCCTTAACTCATCAGATATTGGCAAGCGGGAAGCCCTCTGGTGAAATGCAGACTGCTGGGCGGGAGCTGAGCTTCATCGATGAGTTCGTGAAACATTTGAGCCTGTGCTTAAAACCCCGGACTTCAGTTAGGTCTGAGCAAGTGCTTCAAGTAAGTGCAGATGCTTAGGTGTGTTGCTGCAGGGAGATGGACCTCTGTATATGCTTAACTTTGTTCCTGAGGCAGTGACTTTTCAGGTTTTTTGGTATTTTGTGCGCTGCTGCCCTTAGAGAGCTGCTCCCATGTGGTTAGCCCTCGGGGGAAGCTGCTTCTTTCAAGTTTCAGTCACCGTCCCCAGCTCTCCCCCTGTGTGCTCGGATTCAAACCAGGCACTGAATTGAGACGTACTGGTGGCACCATCCTGTTTTCGGCTGGGCTTTTTGGAAGGGAAATTCTCCTCAACCTTTCCACCACCCGTTTGTGTCCTGTGGAGGGGAACCAGCCGCCACTGTCTCCTTCCCGGTGGTTCAGCTTCATGACTCCTGTGCCTTAGCTCCCGGCTACAAATGCGAGAGGGGAATGTTAAATTTTAACTAAAAAGGGATTTTCAATCACACAAATGTTTCTGTGAATAATAGGCTTTGTAAGGCATTATTCTACAAATCCTAAATATGGGGTTTAACCTCCTCATTATTATCCCTTTAATTTTGGAAAGCCTTTGAGGGCCTTAATCTTCCATACAATTATGTTCAGGCTGAGTTACAAGCGCACTGGCGGTGACACAGAGGGGCGGCCGGTGCTCAGGGTAACCTTCATCAAACGCGATATTAAAATATCACGTTTTCCCCTCTCAGGGTGGGGGCGATCAAACACCTTTTGGGGCAAAACCAACTTGTTTCGGTATCACCTGCGTATGCCGAAGTGGGGAGACGCGGAGCCCCGGGAAAGAGATTCCCACCCGGAGTCTGTGCGGGACCCCCGTGGGAAAAGCGGGGACCCCGTGGGAAAGGCGGGACCCCCGCGGAGCTGGTGCGTGCTAGCGAGGGGGCGTGGCTGGGGAGTGGTCTAGGTGACATCACACCACCTGATTTGCATACGATCCCCGCCCCCGGACGCGGTCAGCGCTGGCGCCGCAGGAAAGTTTGCGGCGGGGCCGGAGCGGGGCCGGGGCCGGAGCGGGGCGGGGGGCGGCGGGATGGACGCGCTGAAGTCGGCGGGTCGAGCCCTGCTGCGGAGCCCCAGCGTCCACAAACCCTCCTGGGCCGGCGGCCGACACAAGAGTGAGACCCGCCGCTCCGCTTCCCCCCCCCACCCCCCCTTGTCCTGCACCCCCCCCCCTTGTCCTGCACCCCCTGCTTCTTCCTTCCCGCCTTTATCCCGCTTTTCACCCCCCCCGCACCCGCTTTTCTCCCTCCTTGAGGACCCCCTTCCTCCCTCCTGCACCCCCTTTTCACCCTGCTTTACCCGGTCCGCTCTTCTCCCCACCCCTTTTTTGCTGTACCCCCTTTCTGCTTTACTCCTCTCGCACCCCTTTCTGCACCCCTCCTTTACGCCCCCTTTTTGCCCCTGACTTTTCTCCCACCTTCTTATACCCACCTTCTCCCCCCACCCCTTCCTTTTGCAGCAGTGGGGTGGGATAGGTTGAGGGGTGTCTTTCCCCGTCCCCCAGTGGGTGGGTGGGGGGCTGTCCCCGTCCCTCAGGCTGGGGTGCGGGCTGGAGCCCAGCGGGCTTTTACTGGCCTCGTCCCACCGCTGGTTCCGTCACACGATCGATGGCCCCGTGGCAAGCAGCCACTCGGCCCCCACCAGGCGTCCTCCCGCTGCGTCTGGGAAAGGGGGGACCAGCCTGGCTGACCCCCACCCTGCCACAGAGCCCCGAGCATCACGGTGGGCAGCAGGAGGGTGCCTTGCCCTGCCTGCCCCCCTTCCCGCCCACGGGCGAGATCAAACTTCTTGATTTTACTAATCTGATGAGATTGACCCGGCATCAGTATGCCTTTTTGCAAGGATTAATGGCCAACAGCTGCGGGACGCGAAGGGGCAGCTGGCCAAGGGCAGCCTCGGGCTTGGGGGGCTGTATGGCAGACGTGGGGTGCTGCCCCAAGGTGGCCGCGCAGGACGTGCCCGGCAGAGAGGCCCCTCAAGACGCAGCAGCCCTTGCATTTGCTGTGACCTTGCAAGCTGCCCCTGTGCCCTTCGCGGGATGGGGGGCATCGCCATCGCCCCGTGGGACAGACGTACCCCATGCAATTGTTTGTGCTAACGGGAGGGTGGGTGACGCGGTGGTGAGCCATGCAGAACAGGGTGCGTGGCGGGGCGTCTGTCTGTCTGTCTGTGCAGCCTCAGGTGCTCCTTCCTTTCTGAAAGCGCTTCAGTGGCTGCACTTAAACCATCCTTTTTTCTGTCCCAGCCTGGTACGAGCTGTGGCATCGTCCCAGGCAGTGTGGGGTGCTTGCGGGTCCCCAGTAATGGTGAGGCCCTGAGCGGCCCTGAGGCACAAGGTATGGGACCGGGGGCCTGTGCTGTGCCTGGCTAGCGAGGTGGGGAGCGTGGGGCAGGCAGCTGCCCGTCCATCGCATGCGAACTGCCCTCCACCCCAGTGTGCTCGCCCAGCTTTGGCCACCGGGTGGGAGGACAGCGGCAGCACCCTCGGCTTTGAGAAATCCAGGCTTTTCACTAACACCCTCTGTTCCTAGCTGGAATGTGAGGTGGATGCAGCGTTCCTCCTGTCCCTGGTTTTTCATTTCCCTCTTCAGGGTTGGGACCTGCTGCCGTGTGTCGGACGTGGAGTCCCGGCTGTCCTGCAAACTCTTGTCTCCCCAGGGGACTGCTCCCACCCGTCTTCCGTCACTTCGACCTTAGCCAGCGCCGGGGTGGTTCACCGCTCGGCACCCACACCCGGCATGGGGAGTGGTGCCAGGGTTTACGGCTTATCTCCTGTCTCGCCTTCACCAGGAGGCTGAGTCACCGCGGGTTACCCCAGGGGCACCTCTTGTCATCCTCCCCCTGCAGCACTGTGCTCCCGGCGCTGCAGGTTTGCAGGGAGGTGCAGAGTTTGGCCCCGCTGCTTGGAGGTGGCTGAAAGAGGTTGAATACAAGGCAGCAAAGCCTTCAGGGACGTGTTTTGTCTGCAATGAGCAGAGACTCCTCTCCAGGAGTCCTGTTGCTCCCCAGGGCTGTGGAGCACCACAGGAGGGCTGTGGTTTGTTGCCTCCTGCCCAAAGCAAGATTCTCCTTAAACAGAAGAGCTGCAGATCCTCCACACGTGGAGGTTAGATCCTGCAGTGCAATTTCAGGCTTAGAAATACCCACCTGACTTCCAGTTAGGTCCCAAACTTAGGTCTTTATTTAGGACCCTCCTTCCCACCCCCTAGCATGTAAGGGAAGAAGCTGGTGGCCTCCTTGGTGATCTCAAGGGAGGGCAGAGACCGCTCCCTGGTGAAGATGGGCTCCTCAGGACTGTTGGTGACCGATTTAGCAAGTCGCAGCACATCACCTGAATCCCTGCAGCTGTGCGTGGGCTTAGCTAGCAGCAAATCCCGTCTGAGCCTCTGCGGGTAGGTGATGGGTAGCACAGGGTAAGGTTATTGCTGTGCACGGGGTGGCACCGAGCCCTCCCCTACGCCTGGCTGGGGCTGATGCTCAGGGTCCGCTTGGTTATGGTGCGGGCCTGGGCACTCGCAATTAAACTAAGGAGCTGATGGATCTTAAAGGGTTGCTACTATTTGCTGTGGCTTGTGGAAAAAATTCTGGGTTTTTTTTCTTGTCTCTGCCCCGTCTCCTTCCCCAGCGCCTCATGAGAGCTCCCAGCCGCTCGGGCATGGGGGTCCAGGCAGTAGGTAGACCAACAGCCTGCTCATACCTCCATCTCAGGGCTTGACAGGGGTATCCTTGTGCATTTGGGAATCCACGAGCCTCTTTGTTGTCTCTCTAGAGCTCCCGGAGAACTGGACCGATACCCGTGAGACGCTGCTGGAGGGGATGCTCTTCACCCTCAAGTACATGGGCATGACGCTGGTGGAGCAGCCCAAGGGCGAGGAGCTTTCCGCAGCCGCCGTCAAAAGGATCGTCGCCACCGTGAGTGTCTGTGCTGGAGCAGAGCACTGTCTCCTGCTGTTCGAACAAGTCTGTCGCTGGGGAGAGTTTCCAAAGCCACAGGTCTGGAGGCGGTGCTGTCTGTCTGCAGGCTGGAGGGTGTCCGGATCGCAGGTCCAGCCCTTCCAGGGGTGAGCAGGCACCTGGTGGTATAGGTAGAAATGCAGACAGCGGCACTGGGAAACCCTGGGGACCAGCCCCAGCCCGTGGATGGAACAGGCTGCGGAAAGCTGGCGTTACACGTGTGAGCTCTGGCTCCCCTTGATAAGCTTGGGTGACCCTGGGTGTGGAAGAACCCTCTGACCTGGTGAAATCAGCCTTCCCCAGGGCCACCTCTCCTCTTGCAAGGCAGGGAAAGCGTTTTGAGTGCAGCCAGCACGCGACTAAGAGCTGCTGGGTTTTCCTTCCTGGGATTTGGAGGGTTAAGAGGAGAAGGGAGCGGGACAGCTTGCTCCGATTCCCGGCCAATACATCTGTTGTCCTGCTATAACCTCTGATGCAAGAGGGACCGATTTTCAGCCATCCTCTCGCACCAAGCTTCCCTGGAGCCCCTGCTCACCGGGCTCCAAGTAAAATTAACGCTTCTTTAAGCCCTTATAAAACTGAATGAGGCAAAGACCCAATTGTACAGTTAACCGTCATAAAACTCAATGGGGTGGTGAACTGCGCTGGGTAATGACGGATCCATTCCTGGCATGTGCTGGGCTAGATGGGAGGGGAGCGCTCACATGAAACGAGAGCTGCTGGCGGAGCCCTTCACGTTTGCGCTGATCGGCCGAGAATGGAGCCTTTAAATAAAAGCCCCAGGGCTGAGGCCAGCCTCGGAGGGGCAGGACCGACCACGGGCTGGTCTGGATGCAGCTCAAGTGAGGTCTGCAGGGAGCAGGGCTGAGGATCCAGGTCTGCAGCCTGCAACTAGCTAGCTCTGTGTTTCTTATTTTTATTTTTTTTTCGAGAGAAACTTGGTGCTGGTGGCCATGGGGAAATTCTTGTGGAGTTGCTGGGCTGGAAGCACCTCCATGTGGGGTGGGGTGGAGGGTGCATGTCCTTGTTGATGCCAGCAAAAATCACTGCTTCAGGGAGAGAAAAGTTTTAACAAGTGCCTTATCGCATCTGGTAGTAAATTCAGTCTCTAGCAGTAACGAGTGCTATTAATATGCTTATTAGGTAGCGTGTACCTGGCGTCTCTGCTCTGCTTATGTACCTTTGGATGCATTGGTGTTAAAAGCCTGTAACTTTTCCTCTCCCTCTTTTCCTTCCAAAGGCAAAAGCGAGTGGAAAGAAACTGCAGAAAGTGACGCTGAAAGTCTCGCCCAGAGGGATCGTGTTAAATGACAGCGGAACAAACGAGCTGATTGAGAACATCTCCATATACAGGTGGGTTACGGGATGCGCTGCAGTGGGTGCGTGTCCCGAAGGTCCTGGTCTGCTCGTCCCAGGGTGAGGAGGTGGTCAGCGCTGGTGTCACAGCCCCTCGCCTGGGCAAGCTCCGGTCTCCACCTGGGCTGAGCTGACATCTCGCTGGCCATCATGTCTTGCAAAGGTGTGGGGAAGGAGGTGGTTGCTAAATTTAAGGTAAATTTCTGTCTGCTGCGATAACTGTTCAGCTGGGGGTAAGGAAAGACGTGACGAGCCTGGCAGTGTAGTGTGTGTGCAGACCACAGCCAAGAGCTCCATGGCCACGCAGGGCTTTACCGCCTGTTCTTGGCAATAGAAGCACCAAAGCATATGGGGTGACAGCAAGAGTCGAATACAGGGGATGGTCAGAGCATCTCTGATCAGGCGAGGATGCTGGAGCCGGGGCTGCCCTCCCCTCGCTGGCTGCTCTGCGCCTCTGATGTGTTTCAATGGCTCTGACATAGAGCGGGGCTGGGACAGCTCTTGAGACCCAGTACCGGTGTGGGGAGGGTGAGGATGGATCACACATATCTGCTCCTCAGGCTTTGGCGATTATTTCTGCCAAAGATGCTGGAGGCAGGCGCAGGCCTGGCAGAGCAGAGCTCAGCTCGGGTCTGGCCCTTTCCATCTTCTCCGTCCCTTCTCCCTCTCTGTCTCCTGCACTCTGCATCTGTCCTTCACCTCCTGCTCTGTCCCCCTTTGCTAAATGTGGGATGGGGAGCACTGGATTGGGGCGCTCTCCCTGACCAGGCTACTAACCCGCTTGCTTTTCTCCAGTTCAGACTAAGCAGTCACGGACAGCCACTGGTGCTCAGCCCCAGCCCACCCCCGGAGATAAACCCACTGCTAAAGACCAGAGCTGATCGGGATCGCTGCGCTGGTGTGAAAGCAGGCCGAGCTGCAGGGCCGGGCTTTTTAGATGCTGCCTTAAATTCTGCCCGGACACTTTAACAGCCAGCAGTAAAGCTGTTCTTCCCAGTCACTGCTTGTGTATGAGCATCCCCTTGATTCAGTTGACTGAAGTCAGCATATCCTAAATAGGCTGTTGATGCGGGGACTGATGCTGCTCCGCAGAGACGCTGGTGCTGTGGGAGCGGGAGTCATGGCAAAAGCTGGGGTCTGTGTGCGTGGGGAGTCATCTCCACCAGTGGTGGTCCCAGGGCTTTCCTCTAACACCTCTACTGTCTTCTCTTTGGCTTTTCTACTCACCGGGGAGATGCCAGCTCTGAGCTCTCTCCCCAGGTCAGCTGCTTGGGTAGGACAGGGTGCTCGTGGCTGAAGTGCGGCCACTGTCACCAGATGTGCTGCTGACAGAGGCCTCCATCCGAAAACTGGCTCTTTTTGGAGGGTGGTGTGAGTTATCCTTTCCCTGGAAATTCACGGCCATCGTATATCGAGCTGAGTGCTGGGGTTTGCTGGAAGGCGGCCACGTGCCTGCGCAGATGACCTTCAGTGGCTGTGTCACGATTATTAAAGGAGTGGCCATGCCGCTTTGGGGACAAACAGGAGAAAAGGGTGAGCATCCAAGTGCCTCTTTAATCCAGCGCATGGCTCAGCTCTGGAAAACAAAATATAGGCCATTGAGCAGAGGCATCCTCACACACAACAAAAAACTAATGCGGTGTAAATAAATTTTGAATGTGGCTTTTTAAGTCCCAGCATCTGTTGGGAACTGGGACCTTCCAGTCCTCTCCCTGCAAACTCTTGGGGCCAGCAAGAGCGGGAGCTGATGGAGCGACGTGGGGTCATGGGAAAACTTTCACTCAAGTGTCCCACTTTTTCCTCGAGTTTTCTCTTTCCTTAACAACTGTGTGATCTATCATGTGCCCAGGGAAGGGGCTTTGCTCGCTGCCAGCGCCTGCCGCCTTGCACTAAACCTCCGGGGCTGCTCCGACCTGTGCTCGCTGGCTTCAGACGAGATGCTCCGTCCTGCAGCTCCCGGCGTGGATGGACCCATGGGAGGTGGCAATGGCCAATGTTGAGGGACCCGCTGCCCTGCAGAAGGGAGCTGAGCCCTCGGTCACAGCCTGGTCACCCCAAACAGGTCAGCCTGTTGTTCTTCCAGAGCCTTGTTCAGCATTTCGGAGTCAGCCCTGCCCTGCCCAGGGGCTGGGAGAGACACAGGCATCCTGGGGATGCTCCACTGAGGAGGCTGAGCCTCCTTCTCCACATCCTGTGTGCTCAGGGGTCTTGGAGCATCCTGTGCATCTGCTACTGCAGATCTTGGAGCCTGAATTTCAGCCTTTCTACGGCTTTTCTTGGGCACCCCTGCATCAATTTATTTCCCTAGTTTGAGCCTCAGGATTAAATCACAGGCTGAGAATAAGTCTTTCTCTCCTTGTGAGCTTATTCTCCAAGGAAAATCTTATGGTGTCTCTTCTGAAGGCAGAGCATTTGTCAGGCATAGTCCTAGGCTGGCACACTGCAGAGTCTTTACCTTCTCTAACCTGTCCTTTCCCATAAGGTGAAACATTTTCTCTTCTCTCCTGCCTCTGTGTGTGATGCACGCGGTTCACGCCATGGCTGCGGGAGTTGCTCTGGGCTTCTCTTACGCTCAAGCCAGTGGCATCGACTCCTCTGCTTTGGGAAGGAGTTGCATTGAAGCCTGATAGCACTCCTGTGCTCCCTCTGCCTTCCCTGCCTGCCCCGGAGCTGGAAGCCCTGGGGTACACGCTGGCTGGCAGGTCAGAGGAGGGGCTGGTTGATCTCCCTTGTGCACAGCAGTGCCCCAGACAAGACGTTTCGTTCTGTCTTTCAGGATATCCTACTGCACAGCAGACAAGATCCACGATAAAGTGTTTGCCTACATTGCCCAGAACCAGCTCAATGAGAACCTGGAGTGCCATGCCTTCCTCTGTACCAAACGGAAAATGGTCAGTCCAGAGGAAGAAATGGGGATGTGGCTGTAGGAGGAGGAAGCAGAGAGGGGCTGTGCCGGTGAGATAACAGCTCTGCCCCTGGTTAGAGCGAGGAGGTTCCCTGCCCCAGCGAACGGCCGCGGGAGAGCACCCACCCTCCTGCTGCCATCCCCGCCTGCCCGCGGGCACGTAGTCCTGGCAGTGCTGCCCAGTGCCCAGCCATCGCTCTCGAGCGGGCGCAACTCCAGGCTGGATTCAGCCCATCGTTTTTAAGATAAAAGCCTTTCTGCCCCAAGGTTTGGAGCAGGGGTGAGAGGACCTGGCCCTGCACCGGCACCTGAAACCCCTATGCCGTGCTGCCGTCCCGGCTGCTGGGACTCTTCCATGCTCAGCATCCGCTTTCCTGGGGCTGTCAGCACCGGTCTGAGCCTGGTGTGGGGAGAGGCTTTGGCAGGCGGGGAGGTCTCCAGGGAGGCTGGCAGCGAGGTGCCCGGGGGCAGCCTTGTTGATGGGAGGCATTTAGCCAGCGGGTCTGGGCTCGCCGCCCTGGCTTCCTTCCATTTCTTGCCCTTGAAGCTCCCTGCCCGATTTTTAGCAGCATCTTTGCAGACAGGGCCATGTCCTCCCCACGGGAGCAGCACAGGAGACCCCGCTGCGTGCCGAGGACGGGGCTCGGAGCAGAGACCTGTGTGTAGAAAACAGTCTTTGGCTCTTGCTTTGAACCCGCTCCTGGGATTTTTTTTCCTGCTGATGCAGTGCATCAGGATGGGCAGGGACCCAGCACTGACGAGCTGGGGAGGGAGAGAAGTGGGTCACTGGGCATCAGCTGAAAATGGGGCAAGGAGAGCACTGGGGGGGTCTCTCCGGTGGAGCCGGAGCTGGGGCTGAGCCCCCTCCCTGCAGCAGGACAGGGCTTTGGGGGAGAGGAAGGGCAGCTCAGATCCCTCTGTCCCCAGAAATCCTTCCCCTGGTGCCTGTTGCGGGGACTGAGCAAAGAGTGGGATATCCTGGATCTGCAGATAAACAACCTCTGAAGAGCCGTTCCCACCGGGCGCATCCCGGAGCAGCAATTCCTTGGTCCTTATGAGCATCCCTGTGCCCGGAGCGTGGCCACCACAGCTCTGTTAATATTCTGCACTTCTCCCGGCTTGGTCTTTTTTTCCGGGGAGAGAATAATGGAAGCTACAAGTTGTCTCTCCTTTTCTCAGTGTGCTCTCCCATCCTTGCACGGCGAAGATAAGCCTCGCTTTGCAAATTAAAATTTAAATCTCTCCAGTGCTAAAAGAATTATCTCAGTGGTACATCAACTCAGTGCGTCTCCCTCCAAATAAAGTTCTCCAAGGCCTTTTGTGGCAAAAACTAGATTATTTTTTTTTTTCCTTGTCTTTAAAAGGCATGAACCTCATGCTGGTGAGGTGATGCCCTGCTCCCAGACCAGGGACAGTCCCTGCCCCAGGGCAGGGTCCCTGAATGTACGCACAGCTACCAGTCACGGGCATATAATTAGTCCGTATTTTTAGTTCATGGTTAATTCTCAACGGTAGCTGGGTCTATTAAACTTGATTCAGATGTGACAGCTTAAATTGTAAACAGCTGTGAGGAGTTTCATACTTAATTACCATATTTAAGTTTTTGCCATAAAGCGTTTGCACTTCCATCAAAGATGTAAATAGCTCCGACATTCAAATGAGCTCTCCTGCTTTGCGAGGCTTAATTGGCAGCGATAGGTTTGCTGGGTCTCCTCGCTCCTCCCGCGCAGGAGCGTCTGGCTTTTGGGGGATGCCTGTGCTCTGTTTGTGCTCCCCCCATGTCTCCGTCCTCCCAGCTACCGGGGGCTGCGGATTACGGACCCCCATCTGGGTTTGTTTAGTTTGCAACTTGGTAAAACAAACTCACTCCTCGAGGATCCTGCGGCGCGCCAGCCTTGCAGAGCGTTACTCGTTATCTCCTTGCACTTAAACTGCTCGTGAGCTCTGCCTTCTCCTAATGAAACTGGCATTTATGTCACTATTTATACATCTCCAGCAACTTGGGCTGTTTAAAGTGGTGGGGTTTTTTTAATGCTGCTCAAGCTCTTGGACTGGTGAGGAATGGAGGGAGTGAAGGGGAAGGTGCCCCTGCTCCTGCTGTTCCTAAACAATCCCAAACTGTTGGTCTGAGCCAGCAAGACCCCGGCTTAGCACGGGGGAACCAGGGGAAGACCTTGGGCTCTCTTGTCCTGCCTCTAACATTGCTCCCCCGTGGAGAGAACTGTAAATTCATGGTGTTTTACCCTGTTTGAACACTTTTGTGCACGGTGCCGGGGAGGGATGGAGCGCATCTCTGCGCATCCCTCCCCAGCGCCAGTGTGGCCAACAGCGGTGCGGTCCAGGGCTCAGCCCGGGCACTGATTCCCTTTGAGATGTCGGTTGTTCTGGTGGGTGATGCTCTGCGGCGAGTGCAGCACAGCCCCGGAGCGGGGAGCCACAATCCTTTGGGGAGCCGTGAGGACGAGCCTGGGACCGTGCAGCACTTGCTCTTGTTTCGATCACGCTCGGGTGTGGGGTGAAGGAAGAGCTGCGCCTGCCCCCGCGGTCAGGAGCAGCTCTTCTCTCCCCATCCATCAGCACGATGGCTGTGACAGCCGTGTCCCTGCCTCCTCCGTCTCCCCATTACCCCTAAAGATGCGTCTGCAATGAGCTGCGTGTCCTACACGGAGCTGGTCTCTGCTTCCATCAATATTTGATTACCCCTCCCCAGCCAGGCGGGGAGTGTGCGGAGCAGAGGACTGGTTGGATCCAGGTTAACATGAATCTGCAAAGCAAAGCCTCCAAATGGTTTAAATCTACACGAGGACCCACCCATTAACGTGCTGCCTCACCACTGTCTTTCCAGGCGCAAGCGGTCACCCTCACCGTAGCCCAGGCCTTCAAAATTGCATTTGAGCTCTGGCAAGCAGCTAAGGAAGGTAAGTTGTTTTCCCCTCTTCCCACTCTTCACGTGAAAGTTCAAGGGATGAGTTTGGGTTTTTTCCAGCTTTCAAGTGCTGTTTCCCCTCGCCCTCCAAATTTCTGGGCTGCTGTTAAAGTTGGTCCAACCTCTCGTGCGATTTAAGGCATCTTACAGGTTTATCTCAACAGCCTTGTAAGTCCGGCCGAGATTTGGCTGCGCTTCTTTCATGCAGGTGGGGTGGGAAGGACCTGGTGCTTGTCTCTGGTACCTCAGCCCTGCTGCTGTCGGGACTTTTGCTTTCACCTTCCACAAGATTATAAAACCACCCAGAGCCCGGGCTGCTGTGGGCAGAGGAGACTTGGTGGCCCGTCCTAGCTGTCCCCCCCATCCTTCCTCCCCAAAAGCCTGCGGGAGAGCGCTCTGCGGGCAGTGATGGGCTCTCCTTCTTTTGCAGAGAAGGAGAAGCGGGAAAGGTCCATCTTGGAAGGAGAAGGGACGAGCAGCCCCAGCTCGGAAGCCCCTACTCATCCTGACACACGTAAGTCACCAACAGCAGAGCTTGGCTTCGGGCTCAGGGGTGGGGAACAGCCGGAGCATTGCGGGGTTTTCCGACTGGGGCAGGCTCTGGGGAGGGCTGGGGAGACCAGTGAGGAGCAAATATTTTGGTCGTAGCAGAGATGTTGGCCTCAGTGGAGCACTCGGGATGTGGTGGCTGCCTGCCGAGTCCTTCCATCTCCCCCTTGAATATCTCGTGCAGCCCCTCGTACACGGCTCCTGCCATCCCAAATCTGTTTACTTCTGTCTGAGGCAAATTGGTCCTAATATCCTTATGAGCTTAGTGTGCACCCACACATCCCGAGTTTGATTTTGGGTTTGTCTCGGACCCAAAAGACTTGCCGTCCCATCGGCTGAAGGAGGTGGACATCCAGGTGCCACTCTGCCTCCGGCTCCCCTAAGGAAGGAGAAGTATGTCAAAATAAAACAATTAAATAGAAAAGCCCCTCATAATTCAGTGCCTGGCCACGGGTCCTCCGCTGCCTCTGAAACGCAAGACGCGTAGCCAGGGAGAAGTGGGACAAAAGGCTGATCTCGCTTCCATGCTGGCCATGAAGATAAGAGGATTTGGCATGGAGGAAAATAGCATTAAACTGGGCTTCCTTCCAGGCTGGCACATCTAGTTTCTTCATGTGAAGGCCCAGGACTGGAGGAATCTGTCACAAGCGGTGGCACATCAGGATAAATGAGGCCCGAGGCTGCCACGGGTGTAGGAATGGGCTCTGGCATCTGCCTGGGGGATGCTCTGCCGCTGGGACTCTTCTGCGTCTGCCCTTACTGCAGGGCGATGGGGGGGATTTGAGGCTTCCCTGAAACAACCCGGCCCGCGGCGTACCAGCAGCCCCCGCGCCATAAACTGGTCTTCACCCAATGCAGGATTATCCCTCGGTCCTTTAAAATAATGATGCATCTTTGTAAGATGCTGAATCGATGCCGTGGGCTGAGCTGAGGATATCGTCCGGGGTCTGTTCCCACCCCGCGGTCAGGATGTCCTGGGGTGGGAAGTCCTGGGGATGGGATGTCCTGGGGTGGGAAGTCCTGGGGACGGGATGTGTCAGCTGTGCTCGGGGCTGATCCTGACTCACCCTGAACGTAAGCGGGTACCCGGGAGCCTCCCCCAGTGGCTGCTGGAGGGACCAGCTGGCCGATGCTCCCCTGCATCCTTGACAAGAGGGTTTCGAGTGCCTGATCTGAGTGTCACGAATTACACAGCCTGAAACCACATCCCCAGCTGGGGGGAATGCAGCTCCTCCATGCTAAAATTTGGGGCCATCCTGAAGGAATTTGATGGAACCCTTTGGTTCCCCTCTTGAGGAGAAGCGATTACTGCAGAAAGGCTTGGTTTCATGTCGTCTCTGTTTTCCCCTCCTCTGTCTCATTCCCTCTCCTCTGTGTTCACAGCAGCAGCCACGGGGAACTTACTGGATTTAGAAGATCCTGCCAAATCGCCCCTGACCAGCAGCGCAAACTCCCCGCACTTAGATAACAGCGTGTTTGGGCCCAGCTCCTCTGTAAATAACAACGTGGTGTGGGTAAGTGTGCGCCCGCGGCACCACGGCATCTGCCCAGCCAGGGTGGGGGGAGCGACACCACCTCCATTCCATGTCCTCCGGATCCCATCATGGGGTTTTTCCCAAATAAACTCCCCCCCTGCCAGGAGCTCTGGGGCGGCTGAGCCGTTGGGGCAGAGTTTCGGAGGTGCCCAGGAAAGCCACGTTTCCGTGTCCTACTTGAAATGATCGATTAGTGTTCGAGTGCCTACTGCCCTTTTTAGGCTCTGTAAATAAATGAATGAGATTGCGAGGTGCTCTGAGAAACGCCGCTGTCAGATAATTGAATATTACTTATTCTCGAGCAGCATTTCTCAGTGGTTTGTCACTTAATTGAGAGACCACCTAACTGCTCTGTTCAGGGGAAAAAATCATTATGTTGGTGGCTTTTGTTTACTGTTCACTAAAACCAGCTTATATTTATGTTCATTAGTACTCTTATTTTTCCCTCGCTCTTGTTTGCGGGTGTATCTTGCTTGTGTGAGCGTGGATGGCTTCTCTAAAATGTCCTCAGTCATCTGGCTTAATTGTTTCATGGACCGCTAATAGAAAAATCACGACCCGGAGCTTGTGTCTGGGTGTGCAGCCATCGGGGAGCCTCCTCCGTGCTGAAGTGCTCCATCACCAACTGGGCTGGGGCTGATCTTTGAAGAAGACCCTGTCCCCACCACGTGCCCTCTCTGGAAAAATTCCCTCTGCTAAATTTTGGAGAACTGTATGATAAAGGCCTTTGCCTGGAGCCTGTTTCTTGCGTCTGCCGGGTCTGAGCCTGAGGCTTTTCAGGTTAAACCTGAAGATCAGCTCTAAGCCTCCTGGAGGCTTATCAGCGGTCTCCGATCCCTCCCTTCTTGCCGAGTTTTCATACTTTACATATTACATTAAGTCTGTAAGTACATCACAAGATTTTGGGAATAGTCAAGTCTGTCCGTAGCAAAGCCCTCGCACAGAGCCCGTCTTCCAGCATGGGAAACCTTTCTCCTCCAAGCAGCTGAAACGCTTTCTCTGGGAAACCTTAAGAGCAGATCAGAGATAAAGGATCCCAAAGCTGCTTCCGAGCAGTGCAGGTTCCCCCTGTGCTGCTGCAGAGTCACTTTCCAGGTTCCTGATCCAGAAAAGCCCCGAGGGAAGCCTGGAGCATCTTCCCGAGCTCTATCCGGGTCCCTCCTCTTAGCGGGAACCCGCAGCACGTGCCAGTCTCGTGGTGGGAGCTAGAGGAGCCAAGGGCTTGGGTTGACCCCGCAGGGGGATGTCACCCAGCTGATGGGCCAGATCCAGCCCGTGCAGGCAGTGGGGCAGAATTCGCCTGGTTTGGAGATGGTGGGAAAGGGCTGAGCCCCTGCCCCGTCCCTGGGCTGCGAGGGGAGCGCGGCATCCCCGACCCGAGCCCTGGGACCTGCTCTGAGGAAGCCTGGACCACCCGGCGGTACGCCTCTTACCCTGGGACATGTGCGGAGGGTGAGATAAGACCTGCCCGAGGAGGCAGAGTGCCGAGAGGAGTGTTGCTTTCGGCACTCGGAAGTCAATATATATATTTTTTTGCCTGCCGCGCTCAAGCGCAGAGCCGGATCTCTAAATACACTTTTGTGTGTTCTCTTAGCAACTACTTCTCTCTCTTTTTATCTCTTTAACAAAGGAAATGGATGATGGTCTCGACGAGGCATTTTCAAGGTAATTCTAATAACTCCCTTTACAAGTTCACACCACCGGGGACCAGCCCGGGAGACTCGACTAGTGACGGGCTTTTAATAACGCTTCTAATCTAATCAGCCCCCGTGATCTGACCTAGGCAGCTGCCCCATCAGTGCCTCAGCTGTTAATTGAAAGATAGGCTTTGAGGCTGGCTGATAAGCCAAATATTTTGACAAGCTTTTAAGGATGGAGAGAGGCTGTATGTAATAGGGAATTTAATTCCCCGAGCAGTTAGCGTGTCCGCTCCCGCTTGCCAGGGCGGTTTGAAGCTGCCTGTTTCCAGCCCCCGTGCTGGCTGTGGCGATGCTGGTACCAGCTTCTGGCACGGGGGCGCTTTACCTTTCCTCAGCCCCTCCATGAGGTTTGGACTAACCCTGGGACTTCGTTCCCGTCTGTCCCCAAACCAACAGCGATGGCGGAGGGCAGCCTCCCTGCTCCACCGGTCCCTGTCGCAGCGTGGTTGCATCAGGGCGACTCTGATGCACCCGTTTGGAATTCGTACACCTGAGCACGTTCAGAGTTCGTGGCTGTGGCTTAGTTCACTTTCCAACGCAAATTAAGAGCTTCCCTGCACACGCACGCCGAGCACTCCAGCAATGTTAAACAAACCCGTTTTCTTTCAGGTGAGTTTTCCTGTCTGTCCTCGTGCAGGCAGGGCCCGGCGGGGTGATGGGGATGCTTTAGTGTTCACCAGTCCCATCTTCCAGATAAGGCACGAAGCCGCCCGGCTGCCGTTTGGGCTGCGGAGGCCCCAGTTTGGGCAAAGAGCTGCCTTTGGGTGCCGCCGCTACGGGAGCAGAGAGCTGCCGGGGCTCTTCCTCCGGCTGGGGGTCGGGCGGCAGCAGGGCTGAGCCTGATGCCGTCACCTCCCCGAGAGCCGCTCGCCTCCGCCGGGGTTTGCAGCAGCACAAAAACTGCACGCTCAGCCCCAAGGAGACAGACCTTCGTGCCTTGTTCGGCTCTCGGGAACGATTTACAGCTTCCACTTCCCCGGTAGCCCCGTCCCGAGCCGTGTTTGTTAAAGGGGCTGCTTGAATTTATGTCTTAATGTCATCTGTTTTCCTCACCTCTGTTCCTTGCTCTACTTAATTAAGCAGATGTTGTTGGTTGCGGTCTTTTGTTTTGCATTGCTGGATGCCGAGCTGTCGCATCACCCGTGGCCTTCTGGTGACTCAGTATTTGGACTGCTCACCCACAGAGGCGGATGCTTCTGAAAGCGTTCCTGCCGCAACACCACGGCTGGTCGTTTTTCTTTTTTATTAAAAAACGTGCACGTGGTTAGTTTAATCTGAGGCTTATTTGACACCGTGCCTTCCCTGGATGAAACACCAAATATTTGAGTTAACCTTTTGGCCCTGGGAGAATTGATGCTGCCGTGTTACATTTTCGCCCAGGTATTTAATAACACGACAACAAACTGGGGCTTGTTAGGTTTTGCGAAATGTCTGGGATGGGCTGAGCTGAAAACCCCTTGAAGCCGACCCTGTGGGCTCTTCGGCATCATCTGAGCCCCGCTGTGGCTTAAAGAGTTAAACGCTGGGGCCGGGGAGCTACGGCACACGCTGCATCGCGTCCAGACACACCACCGTGAAAATTGAGTGATTGCACTGAGGCTGCTCCTTTGGTCAGTGGAGCCTTTACGCTGAGATAAGATCCCAGCTAACGATGCACCCGCCGGCAGTATAGCTCAGGGGAGGAAGACGGCCCCGTTCTGCCAGACCATTAATATACGGGATGTCCAGACTGCAAATTCCCTGGATGCCTGTAGGGGAAATGTTAGGATAAACCAGCAGCGAAGCTGCAACAAACTTGAGGGAGCTGCAAATGTTACGTGCCAGCTCTCCCCTTACTGAATTACTTCATTCCATCGGAGGATTTTGAAATGTGGAACTGCAGCTAGGGTTCGGCATTACGGATGCATCAGGCATCCGGGCTATAAACCGCACGGATTTGTGTCCTTACCTTCTGTTTTTCTCCCCTCTCAGACTGGCTCAGTCGAGAACGAACCCTCACGTCCTCGACACGGGACTGACGGCTCAGGACATCCAGAGTGCAGAAACGCTCTCACCTGTAGACTGGAACAAAATAGATTCCAACACGGGCGAGAAAGATGATCTGTTCATGTTTTGAGGTCAAACGCATCCAACAGCTGACAAGAGGATAACCACTAGAAGTCTATGAACTGAATCATGCTGTGCCGGGTGCTGTGCGCGAGGGGCCCTTCCGAGGGCTCCTCACCAAGTCAGATGATGTTACAGCACAGTTTAGACCAAAGCTTTAGAAATCTAATGCAGATTTTCGTACCTTGCTTTTATCTAAACCACGAGATGCTCTCGAACATATTTATTCATAGCCGTTACAGTTTACATATATTATTGGAAGGTGTGCAGAGCATCTACAGTATTAGGTGGCAATATACCGTGGGAGAACCTTCAGCAGTGCCTCTTCCTCTCTGAAAAAGACTATGCAACACCAAAGTCTCTCTGTCTCTACTTTTCTAGACAAAGGTCTGCAGATGCAAATGCAATGGCAAGCACAACTGTTACTAATCCACTGTTTCTTGAACACCACATCACCTGCCGAGGCAGGGGGAGGAGATTTGCAGCAGCTGCTAACAGTGTTAAAATCAAAGAGGTGGCAGAGATCTTGCTTTTGTCGTGAATGTCTGTGATACTCTCACAGTTGTCAATCACCCCTACGTGTTCTGGCTCTTTCTTCGCCAGCTTCGTATGGGAATTGACGCTTTTTTTACCCAAAGACTCTATGAAGTTTTGCACTTTAAAACTCGAACTGAAAGCAGCGGTCGGAATTGTCAAGGTAAGCAGTGCCTGTAACTTCTCTTCAGAAGCTATTTACCCAAAAAAAAAAACCCAACCCCAACCCGGCAATGCTGCAGATCTGTTTCAAAACTGACTACTCGCGTGCACCGCTTCTGATGCGACTCCAAATACTCAGGCTCCGTTGCACTGTTGGCTTTAAAAGCAAAACCACCAGGGAGTAACCATTTGTTTTGCTAAAGCGCGTTGAAAGTTGCGGGTTGGGTGAACCCGGTCACGCGATAGATCTGTGTTGGGAGCGCTGCTAAGTGGATTTGGCTGTGCGTGCCTTTTCGCTGTCTCCAAACCATTTGGTTGTTGCTCACTCGATAGACTCAAATGGAATTGGATTAGGCGAGACCAATACCTGGATGTTCAATTAGCAAGAGGTGCCCCTTCCAGCAGTCCTCTCCCCCCCCCCGGCAGCCTCGTATCCCGCGGGGCTTGGGAAGCCGTCGTCATCTGCTCCTGGAATTGAAAATAAGTAATGGAGGTATAAAGCTTATGCTAATTAAAAGATTAAGTTTAATGATCCTAAATAGTCGCACTGACAGTTTGCAGTGTTTGTGGCCTTATGTGAAGTATACTAATCTGTTTTATAGATTTGTAACTTGGTTTTGAAACACTAATTCATTCCCCAGATAGCTCTTTATAACTCTCTTAAAACTGCTTGCAGGAAAAAAAAAAATAAACCCCTCTTTGTCAGCTGTAAGAATTTATTAGGTAACAGCTGAGTGACTCTAACTTAGATTTGATTCTCCCCCCCCCCCCAAGTGTTATTGTGATAAGGTATGGAGGACTTGTGAAGCTGACTCATCATGTCTCTTAATAAAATGTGTGCTCTGTTTATCCTGCAAAATTGTGTTTAAAAGCAATTTTACATCTTGAAACTGCTGTGCTCATGACTTATGTGTGGCATCAGTCTCTCGCGATTGAAGGAATTATTCCAAGTTTGTCTGTGCTACAGAGGTACACGGTAGAGACATGAACCTATCGCATAAGCAACACCAAAACTGCGCAGAAGTGGTTGTAGGAAGCGCCTTGTCCCGGCACCGCCGAGGGGGGAAAGAGGTGGGGCTGCAGGGATGGACTGTGAGGATTTCTCTGTACATTGATCTTTCTCCTTTTCTAGAGACTCTAGGAGCGTAGACCGAAATGCACAATACTATATATGTATGTATATAGTTTTTTAAGAAAACCTTCTGCTGTAAAGAATATCCGTACTGAGGAAAATAAAACTTCTCCCATTTTTTGGAGTGGCTGTGTGCTGGGTGACTTTATTTTTACCACGGTCCTTTGAACGCGTAGAAGCCTTTGTATTTCTAACTGGTTGAATTCTCCATCTCCCTTGACACAGAGCAGTAAGCGATCGGAAACATCCGCGGGAGGTTTGTGTCCGTTAGAAGACTCTTTCCAGCGCCATCCAGGCGGGACGATGGCAGCAGTTAGACACTACCCCGCCGTGCTGCCTCCGGGAAACGCTTACGGGACTGGATGCGGCCACGTGGGATGCACAGAGGGATGCGCAACGGCCGCCTCCTCTCCCGCGCTGGGCCGGGAGGAGACCATCGCAGTAAATCCATCCCTACATCGCCGGATCGGCCTCCGGGTAGGGGGGTGACAAGGGATGGGAAGAGGGAGGTTGGTGCTTCGGGTTCGTCTGCGGGTAAACATGGTGCTGGTAACATCAAACAACAAAATCTCTTAATTGATTGAGTTTCTGAGCCGCTGTGCAAAGTGCTTCTCCCTTGGGGGGAGCTTTTATTTGTACAGCTGCCTTTTAAATAAAACCAGCCCGGAGAGCCCGGCACTGCCCTGGGGACTCGGCCTCCCCCTGCGATTCCTGCCCTTGCTTGGAGCCAGCGGGGTCCCGCAGCGGCCGGCGAACCACACCGCTGCCGCTGGTCCGGGAAGCACACGGAGAAACTCATCTGGGGCTGCGACAAACAGATTGAACCTGCGCGTACCCCCAGGCTCCCTTTGGGCTGTCGGAGCCGGGCTGCGGGCAGAGCAAAGGGGCTTTGCAGAGAGGCCTCTCTTCCCACGCTGTTAGACTAACACAAAAAAAATATAAAATCAATAAGTTCATTTTTGTGTTTAAACGGTCTGTCCCAGTGTGAGGAGATATCCCAGACTGCGAGTGCCGAGTACCGGCGGTCTGCGCCGTCACGCGTAACCCATGGTGACACCGAGGAACAAATTGATCTTTCAGTTTTGATGTGACCTTTTTTTAAGTGCCAGTTAAGAAACTTGCAGCATCCGTCCGCGTCGCCTGCGCGGGCTGCCTGCGAGGGAGGGGGGGAGGGAGGAAGGGGCTGCTCGGGGGCTGCAGCACCAACCGCGAGCTGGGGGAGCCGCTGGCTCTGCCCACCCCAGACCCACGTTTCCCCGGTGGGGGGACACGGAGCAGCTTTGCTGCCCCTTTTCCTGCCTCCGTGCAGTCCCAGCAGCGGCGGCAGCGCTGCGAAACGCTGCTGTCACCCTGCGTTGGCACGGGGCGTGCATGGGACCGAACGACTCCATCCCTCCTGCGAGGAAGCTGACTCAGAGCCCATCTTCAATCCCTCCCCCGAAAGCACCTGCTAAGAAACCAAAACCTGCAGTTAGCACAAGCCACGTGCTTTGGAGCCAATTTCTTCACCTGCTGCTGCTGGAACTCATTAAACCCATTTAATGCATCTCCCAAAACTGCAATGACAAACGCAGCCCCTTGCTGCCGAGGTGCGGGCTGGGTTTACACGCAGACGTTAAGTTCATGAAGCGTTGCCGGTTTCTCCCTGTTCAGCCCACGCTCTCGGGCAATGGTCAGTGGTGGTATGAGAGTCGAGGCCAAATCCGGCTCTGAGGTTGAAAGGGGCTGAGCCCGGCGAGCGCTGAGCTCTCAACTTCTCTCCTCTCCCCGGAGCACCGGGGGAGTTTGTAAATCGGTGCCGAGCCTGAGCGAGAGCTGTCAGGCTGTTGTAACCCAGATCCTTATTTTTTTTTTTTAAAGCACAAATAAGAAGAGCGACATTTCATCTGAGCACCTGAACGCTGTTCTATCGCAGCCCCGGGAGCTGCGGGCTGCTCTGCGCGGCCGCCTGTGCTCTGAAGCAAGAAGAAATAACCGTCCTGATGGAGAAACGCGAACGCATTTTGGCTCGGGACGGAGGGGGGCACCGGGGTGGGAATGGAGGGGCGGTGTTGGTTGAGCACTGCTCTCCTCCGCAGTGACGCGTCAGCCTCGCTGACGGCGGCGGCGAAGCGCCAGAGCCCCCGGAGAGCCGTCCCTGCGGCAGCCGAGGGCAGATGAACCAGAAAAAAGGCCGGGCAAAGGCGATGTTGGCTGAAAGCGTCGCCGCCGGCCTCGCTGGGACCCGGAGAGGGGCTGGCCGCGGGGCAGCGAGCGGCGCTGAGGGGGGTACTTTGCAAGCGCGTCTCTGCCTCTGCTTCTGAACTTCTTCCCCGGTTTGCAGCACTTAACGGCGGGAGGCGATACCGCAGCGGGAGGCCGGAGCGGCGATGCAGCGTTAGCAAATGGCTTTCGTCAAATTTTCCATCGCAGGGAGCTGCGGAGCCGCACGCCGAAGCGGCCGCCCTCCATCCGCACCAACCACGGGGGGCGTGGGGCCATTCTGCCAAAGCCCTCCTGCGCATGGAAGTACCTCCTTCTGGAAACCTGCCAGTTCGGTGCCAAGAAAACATAAACTTGTCAAAAAGTTAACTTTTTTATGCCCCCCCTTTAGAAGAAACCCCGCTGACCTCCTTTCCCTGAAACCTCTGGCCTCGACCCCGCAGGTCGGTGGTAGCGTGGGGCTGACGGTGCCCGTGTCCTGCTCCGTCGCGCTAAATAAAACCTCCCGGAGCGGCTCCTTCTGCGGAGGCAGCACGAGCCCCGTCGGGCACCTGGAGCTGAGCAAAATGCAACGCGGACATCAGGAGGACCCAGAAGCTTTCCCTGTCCGCAGCACGGGGGGACCCGGGAGCTCACACCGGCAGCCGCAGGGCCAGAAGCCGATGAAATTACCCGGCGCAAACGAGAGACGAGCGAGCGGAGCCCCAGCTTCCAGCCCTGGGCTCGGAAGCCCTTTTAGCAGCGAGGCGGCAACTGACTGCGAGCAATTTATCAGGAGAGAGTGGATACTGTTTATGACAGAGGGAGTCTTAATATTGCATTACTTCATTTATTTAGCACCTCTCCGCTAAAGCCCGAGGGAAGGATAATGGGAAACAGCGTTGTGGGTTGCTGGGGGTTGGTTGTTATTTTTCTTCCCTGCTAAAAGCAAACATCTCCAGCTGGTTCCTGGCTCAGAGAAGAAACATTGGCTTTACAAAAAGAAGGGATGTCAAGTCATTAAGAGCTGCGGGAAGAGGAAACCTTCTGAGATAGGAGTGGAAATGGAGCCAGAGAGCTGGAGCCAGAAAGCAGATGTAGGGAGCGCAGGAAGACTGGAGGCTGTCGCACGGTCCGCGTGCAGGTAGAAGGTAATTAGTGACCGAGTGCTGGTTAATTTACTGTCACCGACCTCTCACGCCGCACACGCGCTTCGTCCCTGCCCCGCTGGGGCTCTGATCTTCGTCAGCAGCGACTGCTTCTCTCTCCTGGCTCTGGAGCAGCTCCCGGCGCGGCGGCTCTCTGGGCCAACGGAGCCAAAGGGACCCTCAGCTCTGCCCGGAAAGCGGATTAGCACTCGGCTATCGGGGCCACGCGCCGCCGTCAGCCGGTGCTGGCCTGTGGCCAGCCGCAGGGAGCCGGAGCCCGGGGCTCTCCGTCCCCGCCAGCACCCGGCTGGCGCCGCTCACCTTTGGCAGCATCAACCATCTCCCGGGGCATTAACCCGCTGGAAAGCTGTCGGCCCCGGCTGTGAGCGCAGAAACGTGTCTTTGCAATTGAGTGCTCCTTCCTTATCCCCCCCACCTCCCCGCGGCGCGATCTTGGAAGCCGTCGGGAGTCGCAGGAGCCGGGTCGTGCCAGCAAACCCAGCGTGGGAGCGCCGGGAAAAGCGGTGCCGGCTGCGCTCGCGGGCAGGGACGGTGCCACCTTCCAGCCCTCCTCTTCGCTTTCCCTTCCAGGAGCCAGGCGTGATCGTCACCGACGTCACTGTTCCCACGTCAGGGCCGCGGGGTCGCTCCTCTCCCTCCAAAAGGAAATATCGGGAGAGGCAGGTTGCGAAACATCAACCCCGCCAAGATCTGGCTCCAAAATCCCTCCTGACTCCTGCGATTTATCGCTCGCCCAGCTGCTACTTGCAGCTTGGAAAAGATAAGCGAGGTGGGGAAAAATATGGATTGTTAAAAGCTTGGCTTTAAAGCCTACAGAGTGAGGCCAAGACTCCTGTCCTGGCCGAGGAAACGGGGTAGGAACAACGTTACTGAAATAAAACAGCCGTCCAGGCGGCAATGCGGAGGGTAACTCTGCCGCCTTCTCCTCCCTCACACGCCTCTTCTGAACCACGGTGCGAGAAAACTGGTATTTAGACACCAAAACTCCTGCTGCCTTCCTTTTTGTTTCGATTTATTCCCCAGGCACCTTGTTTGCCCCAAACTTTTGCCATCCCAGTTTCCGTTTCGGGCAAGCAGCAGCCAACAGGCGCTCGGGGCACCGCTGCGCCGTCGTCCCTCCAGGCAGAGGGGGTGATGCCCCGGGGGGGTCTCCTTCCCCTCCTCTCAAGCCAGCCCCTCTGCCAATTTGGGGCCAGATCACTCACTTTCTGCCTCTGAGGGTGTTTTTTTTTTCACCTTTCCGGCCATCGCCATCAGCGATTTCTTCCCCAGCGAACGCTCCACCTCCGTGCAAGAGGGAAACGGGCCCAGGGCTGAGTTTTCCCGACGCTCTCGCTGCAAACCGCAGCGGCAGTTTCTGTCTGGGCTGTTAATAATCCCATGGATGGTACCACCGCTCCAGGCAAAGTTTTTGCTTAACAGCTTTGATGAGGATAGTTTGCAGGGAGTTATTTGGCTTGTACCTTTGTGTTTCCATCTCCCGACCCGAATCTTGCCGTAACAGCCCCCGAACTCGCTGCTTGTCAGGTCTTGTTTTAGCTACAGCCCTCCTCCCGTCCCCTGCTCGGCGGCACGAATTTTAATGTGACATCCCAGCACCGGGCCTGTCACTTGGCTATTGCCTGTGTCACACGCTCGTACGTATGAGCCCCAGGTCTAATTAATGTAATAAAAGGTGTAAAAGTACTAAATCTCCTCAGACGCGGCAATTTTATCACTTCTATATACTGTCACAGCACAAGTAAAACTGACAGTAAAGAATAAAGCGGTTATGTCTCTGGCATTTTTTATTACTTTTAATATGCTACCTTTTTTTGTTACTGGAAATTTAAATGACAATGGTATGCTTCACTAAAAAAAAAAAAAAGAAAGTATCCATAGCAACAGGAACATCTAAATTATTACAGGCTGATCACTTCTCTCCTGGAGTCACATCACACGCCTTTCAAAGACAGTCCCAGAGGTGCAGGATTTTAATAGAATTCTTTCTTTTTTTTTTTTTTTTTTACCTTTTTTGCAAATAAACAACTGTATACACAGCACTTTCCCCATCAATATGCTGCCTACGGAAAGATCTAAACCGAATAACTGCCAGCGCGCTTCGTTACCCGGAGAGGGAGGTTCCAGGCTTAGCTCGGGCAATCCTTCCTTCACACGAGGCTTCTCATCCGAGTCGGTGCCTCCTCGTTATCCCGGGTGAAACTGGAGAATTTCCGTCGAGTTCAGCTGATGTAAAGTCTGTCTTGAATCAGGGGAAAGGGGAAGGGGAAGGGGAAGACCGCTGACCCTCCAGCACTGGAAACCTGCTCGTTCGATTACAAGCCGGAGTCAGTCTTACTTGTATTTTATTCTTTCAGAATTCCTACTTTTCACCCCCAGAAAACAACTTCAGCAGCTGCTTAACGTTCAAAAGGCGATCAGTGGGAAAACCTCCAGATATTTTTCCGCCACCATCCCTATATCTGAGCCCCCTCGGTGACTTTTGGTCCGAAGCAGTTATAGCTTTCCACTCTTGGAAAATTCCTTCACCTCGCCATGAAAAAAGCTCTACCGATGCTCCGGCTGAGCTGTCAAACGTAAGAAACAAACACGCTGGAAGAAATAGAAAGACTTCTTTTTTTTTTTCTCTCCAGTCTCAATTATAGGAATCATATGCATCATCTGGATCTATAGTAGGTCAAAATTGCTCAGCCAGAAGGATTTTATATATAAAAAAGCAGCAGCTGATAGCCTACCTCTAAGCTCATGTATTATTGTGTTATAAGTGAAATTATGGCAGTAAACCATGTTTACAGGCTCTCTTGGAAAGCTCAGGTTAAGAACAAAGGCTTAATAAATGTACCTGTACATAGTAACAAGATCTTAAACCAAGGCTGTATGTATCTCGGATCTCATCGTGTTCAGTAATAGCAGAGATTTGCTTTTTATGTCCTTTCTCTCCCGCTGCCGTGTGGTACGCTCCCGGGTCATCATTTCCCCCCTTTTCCCCCAGAGGTGGCTGCAATTCACGGAGGAAATATTCGCAGAGCAGAACATGCAAATGACAGAGGAAGGAGGCAGTCCTTAAAAATACAAAATATTACTTATGGCTTAACCTTTGGGGAATAAGAGCTGATGTGCAGATAGGCGGTGGTGGCGCGCCGAGGCCAGCCCAAAGCGAGAATGGTAAAACCCAAGAAAAGGCGGCGGAGTCCTTTGGCTGGTTTGACTTGTTTGTAAGGAGGGGTCGGGGGAGCTCCACATCCGCGGAAAAAGAGGGGGGGCTCCGAGGAGAGAGCTGGCAGGTTGCGAACACGGTTGTCATCGGGGTGACGGCGGCGAACGCTGTTAGAGGAACCGGGTGTAGCGTCTGTCAGGGACTTTCAGATCAACTGGGTTTCACGTGTGAGTTAAAAAAAAAGTCAGAGTGAGAGAAGGTGGGTGGGTAAACAGGACTGAGAACGATGCAGAAAAATCTGTTGGACCTGCAGATCCGGCTCACGTCTGAAAATCGCCCTCTTTATGGCTCCCGTGAAATCACCTTTTAATAAAGAGTCTATAACAGGAACCTGTAATTTTGTGGTTGATGCATGAGCCAGGAGACAATCCAGCTCGCTCCCATGGAGCTTTATTAAAGCCACGGGTCCAGCTGGAGTCAGAAATATTTACTTGACGTTGAGCACACGAGATGATAGAGAAACACTGAGTGCCGACCTTGGACACCAGGCAGCGAGTTCACTGGTTCGGAGGTTCCCAGCATCACCTCCCTCCCGGCTGTCGGGCATCAGGTCTAGCAGGAAGGTTGCCCTAATGCGCAGGTGGAGGTCGTTGACTCACAGCTTCCCTGAACCCACCTCCTCGCAGCCCGGAGTAATTAAATAAATCCCAGAAGCCGCACGGCCCCACGTTGTCGGGAGCGTTTGTCATCCACTGGTATGTCTGTGGGTGGGGAGGTGGGTCTGTGCCGCTCCGCCTGGGGTTTGCGTCTTCAATTGGGCCGGATTTGATCCTCAAGGTTTACGTTTGAGGCTTTGGTGCATCCATAAGCGTTTTGGGGCTGGGCAGGGGGTCAGAGCTAATCAAACTGTGATTGTATGCTGCCGAGAACGGTCGGTGCTGGGAGGGCGAGACCTTTGCTTTTAAGGGTGAGAAGCGGGCGGGTGGTGTTTGTTCACGTTGGTTAAAATGTTGTGATCCAGCGGATGGCTGGTGTTGTGTGGGTCAAGCCTAAATTCTGGGGGAAGACTGTCAGAATCCGGGTTACTTGCTCTGTCACGGTCTCCCATTTATACATGGAGCTGATCTGACTCAAGTCTGTGGGATGGGAGAACGAGAAAAACCTCTGGTGAAGTTATTTAAGGACTTCAGACAGGTACAGCCATACAAGTCATCTCACAGCTATGACAGGAGAAACTTGGCTAACGCGCTGGCTGCATTTCCTCGGTGCTTCCCCCTGCCCTTGATGCTCTGTGCCTTTCCAGTTCTGCTTTTTACCTCCTCAAAACGAGAGCGCGGTCTCTCGAGGCCGGGCTAAGGCAGAGCCGGCACAGGCTGGAGCAGCTCTTTTTAAATTACGAGTGTTCCCTCGTCTCGTTAACCAGATTGCATAAGGAGGTGCAATACTGCTGAGCTCAAAATTACATCTCTTTATTCCCTGCCTGACACAGCAGCAGCAGATGAGAGAGACAGCTGCAAACAAGTTTAGAAGTATTGCTTCCTCAGAGCGAAATTCAGGAGATGAGACGTTCGGATGTCACCCGGCTAACCGAAAGCCCGCGGGGAGCTCCGGGTGCTCCCGCCTGACGCCTGCGACTGCCGCGGCCGCGTGAGATGGGCTCTGGGCCGGCTCAGAGCACCGCAGAGCTTCCCAGGGCACCCACCCGTGTGTTTTGCAACGAGCTGTGATTTATGGGATGCCTGCGGAGCGGCTGGGCTCTGTGTGATAACGAAGGAGAGTCTGCGCCGTGACTCCTCCGGGAGCGGGGAACGGACTCTGCAGCCCTGGAGGTCCTTCCTAGGCTGTGTCCCCAGGCCGCCTCTGCATCCCCGCTGACAACGTGACCCCACTTGTCACCCCCTCTCTGGCCCATGATCAGCTCTGATGGCTGCAAGCGCCGATCTCCTCATTTAATTCGGAGGGAGTGCAGGTGTGGTCCTGTCCTTGTGTCGTCAACACTTCTCCCCTCATGCCGCTCCTGCCAGCTTTAGTTAAACATCATGAATCAGCCTCTTCGGAGTGATTAACTCTCAAACCCTCAGTATGAACCACAGGCTGAGCCGGGAGATGAGATTTGTGGCCAGAATCCGGGAAACGTTCAGTCTGGGGCGAGGTGAGCCTAATCCTAACCTGCCTCGTGCTTCTTGCCGCGGCTGCAAAGCTCAAAGCAGGGGGTGATAAAGCCTGCTGGAAATGCCGGCTACCCCGATGAGCTCGGGCTTTATCTGGTTTGGGACCTGCGAAGGCCGTTTCAGGAAGGTGCTGAGGTGATAACATAACGCAGTATCTGGAGAGGTGGTTTCTGGCTGCGTGGTGCAAATAAGTGCAATAGATTGTAAAGCCAGGGGAAACCATTATCGGTGTCTCGTCTGATTTTATACACGTGGCTTAAAGATATCACTTGCTAACATCTGTGCTGAACTGCAAACTTCCATCTGACTTACCAGATCTCTTTAAAACCATGCACAGTCTTCAAACTTGTAAAAAAAAAAAAAAAAACAACCAACCAAAAGACAAGGATTTCCTATATCTGAAAGACCTTTCCAGCCCTGATACAATACTGTATTCCATCTCCTCAAAAGTTTGATCCACCTGGTGCACAAGTGCTTTCAAAGAGCAAGAACGCGGACAACTAGCTCAAGAGAAGAGCCCCTTCCATGTAAAGCGGCATTCTGCAGTCCACCATTTGATCGTCTCTCCCTGGATATTTCCTCTTGTCGCCAGGACGGCTCTCAGCCATGGCTATTTGAGGGCTGAAGTTCCGCCTCTTTTATCTCTTGGAGCTTCTGACGCCAGTGCCGGGAGGATTTTTCCGGGCTGAAATGGAAAGAGCCCTGAGCAAGCTGAGGGAAAGGCTTTGGAAGCTGCCCATCGACGAAGCATTAAAGGCTGAGCTGAATTTGCCTTTGGCAAGTGCCCACAGGCTTCCCCGGTTTCTGCGGGCTTCTTCCCGGCCCTGATTCGCGATGCTGCCGGACGATGCTGCTCCTCCCATCGCGCAGGCGAGGAGTCCCAGCGCACGGGGTACACATGTACGTCTGCCCTCCTCCGCGCCGCACAGCCCGCGGGTCGTCCTCGAGGGCCACCGCGGACTCGGTGACTTGTGTCAGAGCCGTGGCTGGAAAAACCACCTGGGGAATGGAAGCAGCCACAAAGCAACAACCTTCCAAGATCAGCATAGGTGACCTTGCTTTTCCCCTACCGACCAGTTAGAAAACGGGCAATTACAACCTCCCCCCGCTGCCAGCTGACTCCCACAAACGTGCTTGAAAGTCCGCGGCCTCAGCACCGGCTACGCTGATTAACGCCATATCCCATACAGCATTTACAGCCCGGGGGCTCGCGCCCCGTGGAAGCTCAGCTTGTCCTGAGCGTCTCTGGCTTCAAAGAGCTGCAAACCCTGGGGGAATATGGGCAGTGTGAACGCCGTTGCTGTTGCACCTGAAGCCCCTCAGCCAGGCCAGGGGACACTGCGTCCCCGCAGGTCACGCGTTTCGCCTCTTGCCTGAGAAGTCTTTGGGATTTGTTTCCCTTCTGAAGCAGGGACAGGGGGACACTGCCCTGAAACATTAATTTCCTTACCTCTCCCTATAACGACCTGATTTCCCCCCCCCTCCCCTGCACGTCCGATACCTGGCAGGTATTTCTGTAATCCCATCTTTGTTATACACCCCAGTTCTCATTTTCTATTTTGCAGCCTGGCCACCTGGTCAGAGGCTTTTTAATCAGCACGCAGCGAGCACGGCTGGCGCAGCCCATAGAGACCCGTGTTTAAAAATGCGTGCTAATATCCAGCAGCTCGAGGCACAGAAATACAAATGCTTTCTCCCCCCTCTTTCGTCCGGCTGCAGCGTGAGCACACCGGCTCGCACCGACACGGGCGTTGGGAGAGGGAGAAAGCACCAACCTATCCGAGGTCCCTTCAGGTCCTTGAAGAGGATCTGTTGAGCCTGGATAAGGATCCAAGGAAGATTTTTCTTCTTCCTTCGTGCTGATTAGGCGTTGCCCCATGTACAAGCTTAAGGTAGGAAAAGGAGAGATTAACGTCCCCTGAAATGTAACTGAATCTATGGATCCGAGCAGGACATTTGTCATTCCATGGGATAACAGATGGAGAATGACGGGACAGTGAGTCTGGGCTGGTACCACCCGGAGACGCCAGGTGAGGACTGTCATGTTCCTGTTTCGAAGGGTTTCAGCAGCTAAAATTGTTTTATTTTGTACAGACCCTGGAAAAACTGAAAGGTAGCCAAGGAGGATGTTCCTGAAATGGGCAGCAAACCGGAGGATCAAACCCCCGTCTCTCCCACCCACAGGCAGCAGGGTCCTTCCCACAGCGCAGCCTTTGCCGGCACGCTCGCACCAGTAAAGCCCTCCAGTCAGGAGGCGGCTGATACTGGGAAACAGAGCTCTTCTGTCAGTGGAGTGCAACTGCCCCTCCAGTGCCGACGCCGGGACCGTGGGGCACCTACAAGCTGTGTCAGGGGACGTGTTTTGCTCACGTATGCCACGAGTTAGACGGGACGTCGCTGTTCCCCAGGCTCACACTGGCAAAATGTCAACAGTTCGGCATAGACCTCCCCAGGCTCCCGTATAAATACAGCGCGGAGAGTGATTCATCTGAGCGATGGCAGGAGTGACCCGTTTCTCAGGTTGGGACAGATGAACTTCAGCCTGAAGATGACTCAAAAGTCATTCAGGGCTACGCTGAGCCCTCTCCATCTTTCAGCGTTCACCGGGAAGCGCGGCGCGGCGCGCGGCAGAGAGACGGCAACCGGCCGAGGTGCATTTGGCCTCGCGGGGGCACGTTGGCACTCAGGGGAAAAGTTGATTTTGTTTTTTTAAAAAGAGCAACAATGCTGCCCTTCAGGGGGAAAAATAACCTGCAAAATAGGACTGTGACAGCAGCATGTCTGCAAAGTGCAGATTCTTCTTCATTTATAGCTTCAGCTTCTGACTTGCCATGATCATTTAAAATCTTAACTCCTGTTTCTTGTCTGGATACTAATGAGCTGACACAGGAACTCCCACTCTGGAAATGTGAACGCCACAGTATCTCTGTTTTTCTGTATCGGTTAATGTCTGGATAGGGAAAAGGGTAATTCCATAATTTGGCAAAGCAAGGCATAGCAAAGCGCTCCAACAACTTTTACTCCTCTCTACAGGGAATAGAAATATATTTAGCTGCTGGAACATCTGCCCCATTAACCTTATCTTTTCTTTTTTTTTTTTTTTTTTTTCCTATGCACTATTGACCTCTTTGAAAGAGGTTTAAATTCTGCTTACCGCGAAAGTCCCTGAGGAGGGACGTCACCTGCCAGGCCCCAGGATCCACGCAAAACACGCGAGGAGGCGTTTATCCCCATCAATAACCTGGCAGCTTCAGATGGCTACAGAAGGAGGCTGGTAACACCGCAGTAGTGCCAATAAAATACCCCGAAACCCGTGTATTAATCTCAATATAATCGCCCAAAGGGCATCTACTGACCTACTTTACCCTCCAGTGTACGTTCCTGTACGGTTGACAAATGATTTTAACAGAGCCTTAGTGGTCACCTGAGGATGGCCAATATATAGCGCTATAAGCTGGAATTTTCATTGCAGCACATAGTTTAAATGACTTTTAACTCTTTAGAAATGCTTCTCTTCCCCCCCCCCCCCCCCCCCTTAATGGAAATATTTACGTTATCCCATTTAAATGCTCTAAGGTGTCTTTATTTCTCTTGGCCTGGCTCATAATGGCCTAGTTCAAAAGCATCAAATTTTAAGGGAAATGAGCTTGGCACCAAGGGAAGTAGGAAAATATTTTTTTCCTCTGTCAGGTGGAGCTGTTTGCCTCAGGAAGGCGCTTGTTCCGTAACGGCACAGGCTTCTCCTTCACAGTGTGCAGGGGAGTGTCTCTGCAGCTGATTCGGGGTCTCTCTCCATCACTTTAGTAGCACAGGGAAATAATCGAGAGGGGTCGAAGGTTTGATCTGACGAGTTTATCGAGGATTTCACAGTGCCAGAGAGAATCCAATCCAAAGACAGCAATGGTGGACAGTAACTTACCCCATCTGTAGACAAATGGCCAGAGGACCTCCATGGCTCATGGAGTTATCACTTGTCATTAAGTCTAATAGCTCTCGTTAATAACCCAACGGCTTCTTATACTGTTCTCTCTT
This sequence comes from Vanellus vanellus, assembly GCF_965231255.1. Taxonomy (NCBI): domain Eukaryota; kingdom Metazoa; phylum Chordata; class Aves; order Charadriiformes; family Charadriidae; genus Vanellus; species Vanellus vanellus. The sequence goes on along the minus strand of NC_138927.1, from coordinate 4,705,585 downwards.
GCTGAAAAAACCAAGTCTGCTTGTCCTGTAACAGCTGTTTTGATAAGTTTCTTTGCAGCCTCCATAAACTGGTGGGTTTTAGTCTTTGACTTCTGGTCTCCTAAGAGCAAATGTCCTCTGTGTAGATTTCCACATGGCTTATATGAACTTGGGTTGTTTTCATTGGTTGTTTTTTTTTAATAGATTGCTACAGAGCAGTGCATTAACCCCAAGAGTCTGCTAACCGCAAGTTGGAGATCACTGTCACTTACGTATTAGCCCAGAAGACTTCACATACTAATCCTGATCTAAAACTATCCCCTTCGGGCACGATCCTCATTAGGCTCAGCACCAGAGCTGAAAACTGCCAAAGCCCTGCTGACATCGTTAACCCCACGGCATAATTATTAGCAGAAGTGCCAGTTCCGGCAGCGGGTCCGAAGCAGACCGTTGCTCGTGGGGCTGACACAAACCGTAAGAGTTCTGAGGCAGGTAATGAAAATGTATGACTGTGTTTCATCTTTGGCCAAAACACAGAGCAGAACCGAAAGAACTTTTTTTTTTTTTTTTTTCCTTCTAGTCTGTGGACAATGAATAGGATGAACAGAAAGACTTTTCCTCCCCTGCTCCCACAGGATGATTAATCTTCCCAGCATTTGAAGATGTTGGTCATTATTTCCTGGCTTTGCCTTGAAATCCACTCTTAAAAAGCAGCAGGATATATTTGTATGATGAAAGAAGATTTTTGTGAAATATGCATTGGTTTCAACATTCTCAGAGCAAACCTCGTCCAGCCCTTCAAGGAGAGCAGAGATTATCACATCTGGGGGAAAGCAGCGACTGCCGCAGACATACGACGATGTCTCTGGATTCGGGACCGACAATGGACTGCACAGATGGCTGTCAAATAAATGGAAATTCACCCTTTGGGAGATTATTTTCCTTTAACGACTGAACCTGTCTTTACTGACTACCCAGAAGCCTGGCAGTTTCCAAAGGCATCGTTCTGGCTGGCTCCTTCTATGGCTGGAAAATTCCTGTGATTTGTCAAATAGGGTCCTCTGGCACATTTTTGAGCTGTGCTTGGTCCCCACCAGTGTCAGATGAGACTGTCACCTCCTGGTTTCTTTCCAAATAGTTGAGATGACTGCAGACTTGTTAGGAAGAAGCTTTGAATAGCCAGATTTTACCTGAAAAGGAGAGTGGATCTTCCTGCTCCAACCAACTTGAGATAAAAAACTATTTTAGCTATAGACAGAGGATAATTCATTCCCCCAGATGCTGTTGGGACTACCACATCTTATGCAAACTGCTTTTTGGATTGACTCCAGATAGTTTTTTTTGACCCAAGCCAAATATTTAAGTTTGGTTTAAGACTGTTGGGTTTTCTTAATGCTTCTGTTTGTTGAAAAGTAGTCTTGTTTCACTTTTCTTAGACAAAACTACTCACCAAGTTCATCACCGATTTGTCTGCAGTTCTGGTTAGCCCAAACTGTGTTTTCTGACGAGTCAACTCTTCTTCTGAAAATTATTCTTAGACATTTTCCACTTAGGATCTTATTTCTGAAGCCATCTAAAATAGGATGTTGCTCCACAGTCACAACAGCGAATTCACTGCATTCTTGTGGCTCTTATCTCACTTAAGTAGGGGAAAATGGAATACAGTCATTCTGATGATGCTGATTTTAATGAAAAAAAGCTCGTGCAGCCTGCTACGTTAGTCACCCGGTGTTGCAAGAAAGTAATAAACTAGAACTGTTGCCGCTCTTTCCTCCATGCACCTTATGCTATGTTTCTGCATTTGCACCATTTTTCATCTTGTTTTATATTTTCCCTGGCACAGAAGAGGTAAGATTGTTGAGACATAGACTTTTACCATAATTAAGCAAGATTACTCCCCTTGTGAAAGTTCGTTCCTACCCAATTCTGGTTTAAGGGACACAGAACGCATTGTTATGTCAGATGTGAATAGATTTTTCCCTTTTTCTTAGAAAACTGATAATTCTGGCTGAGATGGTGGTAGGTTTTCCATTGTGCAAACATCTCTCTCCTGCTAGCAGAGAACTGCCATTTGAATTCTCAGCGAGGCTTCCACGTGTCCCTGAATGTGAGTCTTAATTCAGATAATTAATATCTTGTATGTATGAATGTGGAGTTAAAAGAAAATCAGTCAAACCTGCAGATTGGTGCATGATGATGCTTCTCAATTCAGAGGTTTGGGGGCTAAATATGCTATTTTCTGTGTTTTGAATTTGGCTGAGGCTGCCACTAGCATTTCGATAGCTTCATAGGCAGGGCGAGGTAGCTGCCTTCTCTGCATCAGCCATTCGCTCTTGACTGGTAAAGAGACGAGGGGGCTCAATAGACCCTCACTTTGCAGGTTTAGCTCATGAAAACCATCAGATGAAAACTGTACGCCCGCACAGCACAAACTAAATGAAACCGGCAAACTCCGCTACTAGTTTATCTGCTCTTGTTACTTACAGCCTGCAAACCTCTTCCTTGGCAGCACAAGATGGTCAGTAGATGCTGATGGGATCATCTGGAGGAGGAGGAAGGCTGCTCCAAAGAGCCATGCCTTAAACATGTCTTTCTACACCTTTATCGTTTACTTTATACATTAGTTTTCTCACACCTGCATATGGTTGGTACTCCCGGCTGTAGCTGGAGGGAACTCACTCAGTTGGCTGAATTCATCTGGGCTGTATATCCCACCCTGTCTAGCTGACATTGCCATGGTTGCATTATTATTACAATTTAGCCTTTCAAGTGTCTTCTTAGGATACCTCCTACCAATCCCCGTAATCCATCAGCACATGGTCTAATCTAACAAGCAATCACGCTTTCCACTCTTTGTTCCTTAAGTAACACAAGGCAAGAGCAGACTCTCCTAGGTTAAAAGCAAGCTACTGCATACACTGGGAAACTGCAATCCACTTTCACAGAGCAGATAACAAAGTTCCTAATTATCTAGGCTTCTCGGGAGCCTTGTGTCCTCTGCTTGTATTTCTAAAACCTTAAAATAATCAATATCAGACAGATTTCTTCTGTCCTGAGTCATTACAGGCCATCAGGGATTGTTTCGCTCGTTCTCACTGCGTGTAGATGAGCCCTGCTTCGAGAAAGTTTGGGGCTGATGTTTGCATAATGTATCAGCCAGTTTAAATGTAAGGATTTCCCCTTATCTGATCACAACCAGATAAAATGACGGTAGCTGCAGCGGGCCTGGCAGCCTACACACATCTAAGCCTTTAAATAGACATTAGACCTTGCTGCTTGCAGGTGAGGGAAAGCAGCCTTGGGGCTGCACGGAGACGAAAGATGCCTCAGCAGCTTTGTCCTCCCAAAAAAATGTTCCCCGCTGGGCCACGCGTGAGTAAGAGCCCGGGGTGGGAGCAGCTAGCAGCCATCCCACACAGCGTGAGCCCTCCGCTCCCAGCGGGCGGCTCGGCAGCTCACAAGATCAGGCTTCAGAAAGCCGAGCAACAAATTAGGCTCCACGCCACGGTAAAGTGTCAGAAATCTCTTAACTACGCGTCGCAAGATGGCACCTTGTTCTGTCAACCGCCGTGCTTGTTCTTTTAGAGGTAAAGGATTCCTTCCTTTTTAGAGCTGGCAATTTCACCAGGTTTTGTTGTCACTATCTATACTTTGTAGTAGCTATCAACAAAGTTTAGGCATCTGGTTTACATGCTGAGGCTGCCCTGTTTTAAGGATGCATTTAAATGTACTATCCCTTTCCACTTCAATGAAACAAGCCTGGGTTGTTGGGTTGCTTTTCTTCCCCCCCCCCCCCCCCAAACTAACTATGTTAACTCTGAAACTGTCTGCCAGCAATACAGAGCCTTTCTTCCATCTGCCTGCTCGATCCTTTCATTGCTGTGATGCCTAAAAATCACAGGTTTGAGTGGTTCTGAGAGTCAGAGAGGGCTTTCTGGTGAAGAACTGGAGTGCTATTCCAGCACGAGAGACGTCCCAGGCACTCCGGCAGCCAGAATAGGAGCATTTTCTACGGGGGTTGGGGGTGGGGGGGAATCAAGCTTACTCTAAAAGATAGGCTGGAGGCTTGAGCGTAATTATCTTGCCAAACCCCTTTTGCCTTGACTATTATCTATCGCTCTGTAGTTTTCTTCCTCACAGAAAGGTAGATATTAAATTCTATTTTTCTTATGGCCATAAAAAAAGTAATTTTCTCCAAATTATTTCTTTCAGTCCTGCTAAAAACAAGAACCATAATGCAGCAGGCCCCCCACCTTTCCAGTAATTACACTCTGCCTCCTAACTCCTTCAACACCAATTTCTCAATTTATTTGGCTTATGTCTGGAACTGCAGTCATATGCAGAGACTGAGCTCTCTGTCTTATTATTACACAGACTAAATGGCTTTAAAAATGTAATTAAACATTTACCTTGAAGACAATGCTTTGTCTTCTTTAAGAAGAATGATATCTTAATTTAACCTAATTTAGAAAACCTTTAATTTCTAAGCATTTACCTTCAAGACAATGTTATGCTAAACACAAAGCAAAACAAAAAGATTTCTTAATTTAACTTAATTAAAAGATAAGCCTTCAACTTTGCTATCACTGCTGTATAAAATGAAGAGCTAGGCATAGCCTTTTGGTTTGTTCAGAACTGTCTGTTTTATTATCCCTTTGGTTTGTTCTCAGCTGTCGATTTTATTATCCTGCCTGATGCCCCCAAATCCTCTTAGAGAGCAGAGCTATCTAACCTTTTCGGTCCTGGGGCCGTCTATAAGCAGATCAAGGGACCACCACTGCAATGGCAGAGGTTTTTGGTTTGGTGGTTGGTTGGTTGGTTTGTTTGTTGTGTTGGTTTTTTTTTATAAGGCTGAGACAAAATGCAGCCTGCTGCTTGAGGTGTCCCCAGGGACGAGGAGATCAGAGTGGGGCGAAGGATTATTTCCATTCAGTCTGAGGTGGTAGGTGTTGGGAGGAGGGACGATGGAAGCCCACGGCACAATGGGCTCTTGCTGGTGCTGGTCCCTGGGGGACCACTGATACATGCACCAGGCAGGGCAGCAGCAAAAGCCTTCCCAACCGCATCGATGCTCCAAATAACGGAGCCGGCAGCTGGCTTTCAGGTTTCTCCCCTTTCTCCTGAGCTGCCCCGCGAAGGCGTGCAAAGCAGCAAAACCAAATCATCCTTTGCAAGGAGCTCCCCTGGGTTCCAAGAAGCTTGCGGAGCATCTGCCACACTCAGCGAGGCTCCGGTGCGACCTGCCAAAACGGAGCAGCCAAATCTCCTCCGCTCTCCCTCGTGGTGCAGCTCCGGGGCCAGGAAAGGAGAGCAGCTGTGCGGAGGGCTCGGCGCTCCTTGAGCAGCTGCTCCGGAGGAAACCAAACCCTAAGCGGCGGCTGGGAGACGGTGCCCGCGTCTCCCCCTTGCTCAGGCTGAACTGGTCCTGCCGGCAAAACCACAGGGGACGGTTCAGAGGACACATTTCGAAACCAAATAATCAAGATGCAAATTTGCCTCTGAGGGTGGTTGCCTTCAAGGTCCACTGGGCAGCCACCAGACAGCCAAAAGCACAAGGCTTACTTTTTAGTTTTATTTTGACTCGATGAGAACCTGCAGCAGTTGGAAGGGAAGGGTAAGGCAGGATGATCGCCAGCCCTGGGCACCGCCAGGTCAATGGCAGCTCCCCCGTCCTGCTCCTAGAGCTGCTCTGCCACCTGCTTTGTGTCACTTCTAGCACTTTTCACAGGAAAATGACAACGTGACCAATTCTCAGATGAACAGTTCAAAACGTGGGGCCCTGCAATGTGCTCCTGCTGGACCCAGCAATCAGAGCAGGTATTTCTTTCCTGTGGCATTCATTATTTACAACGAAGGAGCACACTGAGCACAGGAAGATGCAAACAGCAGATGATTCCTTTCGTCGCAGCTCCAGCTCCTTTCCAGCCTACAAAATGTTCTCTTTTAGCTCTTCCAAGTTTAGTCACATCAATACTTGGGCGGCTGCAGTTTACCCTTTCCTGTAAAAGCCTTCTCCTGCTGCGGCTCTTCTCTCTCCCGCTCACAGCACCCAAAAACCAGCTCTGGTGACGACCTCCACCCATCACACTCCATTTCTGAGGGGTTTCAGATACCTTCAGTTTTGGGTGGTGCCCTTTATTTACCTTTCATTGCTAATTCCGCAGGGTTTGAGGGGAGGGTGTCTTAACATTTATGAGCAGAAACATTTCAGTGCACTTCTGATACAGCACCACCTCACAGGGTGACAGTCAGATTTGGTTAGTTCTTGTATGGTACATTGAAGGTTAAGGTGTATGATGAAGGTTTAAGTATTTGCGATTCAGATGTGCTTCACAGCAGTTGACTTTGGGCTGATAAAACCCAGGAAGGACGGTTCTGTGTGCAGGAAATGTGTTCCTAAACCATCTCTGGCCCCTTCCCTGAAGGCCCAGCTCCTGGTCCGGGATGAGCCACCACACCAGCCCTGTGGGACATGGTCCCTCCTGGGGGCTTTGACCCTGAGGCACACGCCAGACCTCAGGCGGCAGACTATGGGGGGGGCTGCGCGGGTAAATCCAACCCCTCCTGAGCCCGCCCAGCGGCTGAGGTGAAGAAAAGGCACCGCCACCTCACCCTCAACACCCAAACCCTCACAAACCCCTGAGCCCGCAGCCCGTATTTAAAGGAGCTGGGCCCTGCGTCCGCCAATCGCAGCGGGGATGGGGCATTCCTCGCAGCCAATGGAAGGCTGACTGGAGAAAAGGGGCGAGGCGAGGCGCTCCCCCAGCTCGAGACGGGCAACTGTGGTAAACAAGCGGGAGGGTCTCCCGGTTTTCCTGGCGTTTGGAAGAGCCAACGGGCGAGGCCAGGCTCCACCAGCCAGCCAATAGCGAGCGAGGGCGGAGCGCGGCCCCGGGGGCGCGCGTCACGGTGGGCAGGACCTGGCCTGCTGATTGGCTGGCGAGGCCTCCGCCTCCTCCCCCGAGTGACGGTTGGCAGGAGGAGGGGCGGGGTGAGGGGCGGGGCGAGGGGCGGGGCTGTCGGCGCTGTCGCAGTGAGCGGCGGCGGCGGCGCGGGCGGGCCGGGGGTGCGGGCGGTGGGCAGCGCAGCCCGGCGGGTCCCCTTCGGCGGGGAGGAAGGCGGGGCGAGGAGGAGGTGGTGAAAAGCAGAGGCCTCTAAGTAGCTTGATGCAGTTAGGTACTTCCCTCCTGGATGCTTGGATGGGCAGGAGAGAGGAGCTGCTCGCCGGAGAGCCCGGCAGGCAGCCAGGCTCTCGCTCCTCTTAATTTAACGGGGACTTTGAGAGCGCTGACAGCAGTGAGGGGTTCCCGCTTGCGAGATGCGCAGGCAGGACTGAGAAGATTTTCCTCATTGTAGGACCCAGAGTGACTTGGATTTGTCAGAGGGGTGAGTAAAACAGGGATGGGGGTAGGAAAGCGTCCGCCAGGTGGGTTTGGCGGCGTGTTTGGGGGGCAGCCGTTCCTGCCCGTGGGAGAAGGGGTGATTTGGGGCTTGTAGGTGGGTCTTTAAAACGCGTCGTGCTTTTTGAAAGTGGACCTGCTTGCTTTCGTGGTCTGAAAGTTGAGCTCTGTCTCTTCCAGCGCACGTAAGGTGTGGGGGGAATGAATAACTCTTAAGAGCGAAGCAGAGATTTGGGTGAAATGGGTAATTTGCTGCCATCCATTTAGCAAAAACAAAATTTATAGATTTTTTTTTTTCTTCAAGAAACTTAGCCCCAGCCGAGCTTTCTGCATGGTTTCTTTGCAGCCCCATCGTCTCTAGCCCTCTGCGGGCGAAGGCAGCCCTGGCAACCCGGGGAGGAGCGGAACCGCCTCGTCCCTGTCGGTCTCTCGGTGTCCCTGGGCACCCTGCCCCTGTCGGGTGCTCCTCGCTCCTCATCTGGGCGCGGATCCTCCTCTCGGCCCCGGGGCTGGCCAGCCAGAAGAGCCCGGAGCTGTAGGGGATGGTGTCGAGCTGAGAGCTCGATACAGAGTTGATAGCAAGTCCGGAGAGAGGGAAAACCACCTAGTGTGGCTGGAGGCGGGGGGGAACGGCTGAGGAGGCGGCAGATCCTCCGGGACAAAGGCTTATAACGCCGGCTGCATCCCTCTCGGTGTTGAATGAACGCGCTCTTCTCTCCTTCCGCCCCCTCCCTCGCAGAAATGCTGCAGCATGAACCCACCGCCTAGAGAGAAGGGATCGCACTTCCTCGGCACCGCTCCCTGAGCCAGCCCCGCAGCAGCCGTCCGGCGGGGAGCCTGTACGAGGGACCGACGCCGGGAGCAGCCCAGCCCCGCCGCTCTGGCGGGATGCGCTCGCCGCCGCCTTCATGCCTGAAGGGGGGACTCTGAACCGCCGCTCCGCGCCCTGCGAGACTCTCGGGCGAAGACCCCGGGCAGCGGCGGGGCCCCGCGGCTCAGCCCGGTCCGGAGCCATCCACGTGTCACCCACCGGCGGTCCCCGCTGAAGGCGCCCCCGCTCCAGCCGGTGGTGCGGGGGGGGGAGGGGGGTGGGGGCGCACCCTTGACCCTTTCGCCGCAGAAACCAGGCGGTGCTCCCCGGGGGTGGCGGCGGAGCCCGCCCGGCCGCCGCGATCCGGTGCCCCATGGTGGTGCTGCGGAAGCTACCGGGCATGCCGGGCTGGCCGGCGGCGCTGGGGCTGCGGCTGCCGCAGAAGTTCCTGTTCCTGCTCTTCCTCTCGGGCCTGCTCACCCTGTGCTTCGGGGCCCTCTTCCTCCTGCCCGATTCCTCCCGCTTCAAGCGCCTCTTCTTACCCCGCCGGGCCACCGCCTCCGCCGCCTCCTCCTCCTCTTCTTCCTCCGCCTCCTCCTCCTCCGCCGCCTCCTCCTCCTCTACCCGCGACACCGACCTGCCCCGCAGCCCCCCCGCCGCAGCCGAACCCCGCCACGCCAGCCCCGCCGCCCCCCGCCGCCTCCGGGAGAAGCTCCGCACCGCCGCCCGCATGGCCGGCCCGCCGGCCCACACCGCACCGGGCTCCCGGCAGCAGGTGCAGGGCGGCGAAAGGCGAGCCGAACCCGCCACCGGGGCTCCCCCCGCCCGGGAGACGCGAGCTCCGTTCCGCTTCGATTACCAACGGTTTCGCCGGAGCCTCCGCCACCCGGTGCGGGGCAGGCGGCCCGGCGAGGACCCCGAGACCCGCGCCCGCAGGATGAAGATTAAAGAGGTGAGGAGCCCCCGCGCCGCCCTCCCCTCACGGCCATGTCACCCCTCAGTCAGCCGACACCGTCCCCTCACGGCCGTGTCCCCCCCTCTCAGTCAGCCCCCGCTTCCCCTCACGGCCGTGTCCCCCCCCTCAGTCAGCCCTCGCTTCCCCTCACGGCCGTGTCCCCCCCTCAGTCAGCCCTCGCTTCCCCTCACGGCCGTGTCCCCCCCTCAGTCAGCCCTCGCTTCCCCTCACGGCCGTGTCCCCCCCTCAGTCAGCCCTCGCTTCCCCTCACGGCCGTGTCCCCCCCTCAGTCAGCCCTCGCTTCCCCTCACGGCCATGTCCCCCCCCCTCAGTCAGCCCTCATTGGCCCCTCACGGCCATGTCCCCCCTTCAGTCAGCCCTCTCCCTCCCCTCACAGCCTCCTCCTCTCCTCACACCCCCCCTCCCTTCCCCAGCCTTGCCCCCATTTCCCACGGAGTCCCCTTTCTCCCTCCTTTTCCCAAGGAAGGGGACAGGAATTGGGGGGTGTGGGGGTGTCCCGCAGCATGGCTGTGTGCCTGCCGGGTGTCAGCGGGCACGCGCGCCTGTTGGCGCCGGCACACACCTCCTCTCACCGGAGAGGAAATGTTAGGGCAGCCTGATAGGGTGTGTCTGGAAATTAAAGAGATTAAATTAGGCAAAGGGAAATTTCAGTCTGGTTATTGGGGGGTGGGGGGGGAACCAAACTTGCTTGGCGGGAGGTGTCTGCGGTTGTGCAGGCAGCTCCCTCCGGGGGTATCGGTGTAAACGTGGCCGCTGTACCCAAAAGCTGGTGGATGGCACAAGTTGCGCTGGTCCATGGGGATGGAGGGACGGACGGGATGTGCCCTCGCAGACATCGGGGAGGAGGCGCGAGGTTGGCTGTGCCCGTAAACTATGTTGTCGCTTACTCTGGGTGGAGCTGGCTGGGGACTCCTTACCCGCTAATGGCAACCTGAAGGTTGCCCTCGCTCAGAGCCTGCCGAGCCCGGGTAACCTCATCGGCAGGGTTACAGGGGTGGAAGGGAGCAGAATTTGGCCCAGTGCCTACAGTTCCTGCATAAAAGCCCGGCAGCCTGGCGAAGCTTGCAGAGCAATCTGTGACCTAGTTAACCAAGAGCTATAGATTCTGTGTAGTGTTCAGTTGTGTTTGTTGTATCTTTTGCTATGATGGATAACCAACTTGGAGTGAATTTTGGTCTAGTAAGAGGTGCCAATAAGTAAAATGCACGGGTTTAATTAAGCAGAGTATACATTTCCTGGGTTTGCTCTCTCCTAGAGATACAGGCATTCAGCAAAGATGCTGCCCCAGGTTGAACAGAGAAGGAAGTCAAAGAATAACTCACTGAGGGCTTTCATCTGCTGTAACCTGTGTTTTAAAAACAGTTTTTTAAAGCTCCCCTCCTGATATGTCTGTCAGTCATTAAAACAAAGGCTGCGTTGCTGGTAAAATTCCAACTTCTCTGCCAGGCAACCACACGCAGCGCACCCAGGGGTGCTGGGTGTCTTTCGGATCCCAGGCATGATTGAACCATCCTTTCGTTCTGTGTCTCAGCTGCGGGGTGTTCAGAATATTCCAGTATGTGGCCCGAGCGTGTGTTTGGAGTTGCAAGGCGTGTGCTTGAATACTCTGCAGACTCCCGCTTTCAAGGTATGCTAGGATAGCACGACAGCCACGCATAACCCAGCTTCCACTCTGTACAAACAAATCAAATTGGAAATCAAATTTATGAAAGCTAGTGGAATTCAGTCCTTTATTTGTAGTTAATTATTTTTTAAATATAGGATTATTGCAAGTTGTATGGATTCAGCCCCATCTGTTTATAACAGCCATAATCAGTGCCGGGTAGCAGAGTTAGATTTTTCAAGGATGAGAATCCATAAATACTAGTTTTATGCTGACGGCTAATTACTCTTCAAACAGAGCCCTGATTCCTTAAAAGTGCCTGCACTTCTATTTATTCAGAAGGAGAGAGAGAAACAAATACGGAGCTGAGATATGAGATTGAATGTGCAAAACAAGGGATGGTGGTGCAGCTCGTGGAAGAGATGAGGTGTGTCTTTTTTTTGCAAATCAAAAGGACATGAAGGAAACAAACCAGGAGAGGTTAGGACACAAATACTGTATAGAAAGAAACAGATGGGTAAAAAAGATTTGCAAGGAAGAAATAAGTCATTTGGCATTTGGGTTAGCAAATACTCTTCACATGATGTGAGAGACGCCAGCAGGGGCAGGTAGCAGGTTTGCTGGCCGATTTAAGGTGTTGGGTGCAGTAGCAGCAAGTAGCTTTTCTCTCCTCCTTTTTCCAGACTTTTAAGCCCTGTAAGTTGTTAAATGTGTTCCAAGCTTCCCTGGTACTTAAAAGTTTTGGGTTTTTTTTCCTTTCTCCCCTCAGGCCATTCTTATAGGTCAGCACCTATATAACAGGGAAGATTGATATAGATGGGATTTGTTGATATATTTTCCCCCATCTGTCTGCCAGTGCCTAGATGAAAGCCAGGAGAAGGAACTGGTGCATGATCAAAGGCTAGGGCTAATGCCCAACCTAGAGACTTGGAATTTTCTATTTTCTCGTAGGACCCTTCAGTCTGAGCAGGAGTTTGAGCAGCTGTCTGCTCTTTCCCACCCAACCTCTAAGCTGCGTGATGCTTCAGCCAAAGTGGAGGGTGTGTCATTAGTTTCTTGGCTGTTATGTGTGGAAAGTGTTGACTAATGTCATCCTGCTAGACGACTTCTGCTTAAAAGATAGTGTTTTCCAGAGTGTGAAACCCACCACTGTGGTGTCTTCCACTCTAATGCTCTTTGGGAAAGCTGTGAGCACCGGAGCTGTTTGCAGATTTAAGGAGCCTGACTGGGGGTGTATCTGCCTCCCTGACTTGCATGCTTTGAATGCTGTGTTTCCTAGTAGTGCAGAAAGGAAAAGAGATGGATTAGCAAGTTGAAATGGCACGTAGAAGTCTGTTAAAGAAGTAAGTGCTGCAGTGAGCTGAGCTGATGTGTGTATGCAGGTATGCTGCTTTGCACTGGTGGGTAACTTAAAAGAGTGGCAGACTTCTTAGGTTCGATTTACCTTTTCAAAGACAAGTCTGGAGTCAATAAGCAGTTGTTTTCCTGAGAAGGAAAAAAGAGAGCACCTGTACTGCACAGACTGCTTACTGCAAAAGGTCATTGGTCACCTGGAGAATTGCCTAGGATATACTGCTGTGCGTTACTGTGGGCAGCTGAGGACTGTGGGCACTCTGACCTTTTGAAGAAAACTGCAATAAAACCAAATAACAATCTCCCCATGCTACAGGTTGGGAAATTTAAAAGGCCCTGGGATTATTCATCTCTTAAACTGACCTCTGAAAAACGTATTAGTTCTGTAATTGATCAGTTATGCATGGCTTCAGGGAATAGCTAATTTTTTACATGTGCCAAATACTAAATCACTGATGTTCAAGAAAAAAAAAAAAACAACCAAACAAAAAGAAGTGGTTGTTGTCTGAAAGTGACTGCAGAAATGCCACAGTGGGATTCCATATTTATTCACTCTCAACAATTTCCAGATCAAATTGGCTCAGTGCAAAGTCAAAATGATTTCCCCTCCAACTGCTGCTACTGCAAACTCAGCCTCAGATCTGGGAAAATCAGACCGTGTGGTTTCTGCCTTTTGCATCATAACCAGTAATAAAGATTTTGCTGTTGGAGCTGAGCTGACAGTTTTGCTGATGATGGATGAAGCAAAACAGACTGCTGCTTGCTGTACTGTTGGTGTGTTGGCTTCATGGGTCTCATAGGTAGGGAAGCAGTGGGGAGAGAGAACAGCATTCTTCTAAAGTCTTTTTATACCACCCCTACTAATGCTTAAGGACAACCATTGTAACCAGCTAGACCAGAAAGTATCCATCAATGAAATGAAACTAGCTAGGTTACTTCCACTCATGAGATGTGGGGAAAAATGTGAACGGTGAAAGAGATTCGCTGTTTTTTCTTTTCCTCTTTGGGTGCAGAAGGCAAGTTTCCTTGCCTGATGTCTGAGAATACCTAATACCTTAACCTGACAGTGTCCTTTGTCCCTTTCAAGTAAGGGAATATGTCAAATTCAGGCAGGCTTTTAGTCCTCTGCTGGGATTGTACCCTTGGGTTTGACACATGCATTCATTTCCTCCGGATTAGTAATACTGAAGCCTATTTGTTTTACAGTGCAGTGCTCTTCATTCTGGCTTTTCTTCCTGTCTCCACCTTCATTTGCCTCACCTTGCTGTCTGCTGTCGTCTTTTAACACAGCTCTAAAGATGTATTTGCTTTCGAAAATCAGACCCCAGGGGGAAGACGGCCATCTGAGTCCGTGTACACAGTTATCCTGCATCACTCTGCAGATTAGCACCTATTAAGGTAGATCGGTCTTTTAAACACAAATATCTTGACAGTTTGTCACTATGAGATAATTGGCAAGAACCGCAAATGTTATCAGGAGCTCAACTTTTGTGGAAAGTTACTTGGTGTTGATTGCTGAGTTCCCTTTGTGTAGTTTTGACAGTTCTGACCACTGATCCCTTCTGCAGTGAAAAAGCAAAAAGCGGGTGGTGTTGGGGCAGAGCTGGGGAAGTGCAGCTTGTTCTGCTTCTGAATTTGTGCCGCAGCCCTGACCCCTGGTGGGAGAAGTATCTGGTCAGACGCTCCTTCCACCTCGCACACCTTCGTGGAGGCAAGCTGTGGTTATTCTCTGGGGATTTTACGTGGGTACTGGATTGTGATCACCAATTTATTGAAAGTGGGGCTCAAAACAGTTCTCGGTTTGAGTTACAATTGGCCTGTTGATACAATGCTGGGAATCACATTATCGGTCGTCCCTGAGCCATCTCATTTCTGAAACCAGCCATAAAAAAAGGTTTCAGACGTCTCCCTTTCCCTACACTGTGCAACTTCTATTCTTCCATTTAGAACAAATGCCTTTTCTTTGTGTAATCTGGGGATGAACAGTACTACAAGCAAATAATGTAATCTGTCAGTGGCTTCAGTACGTGAGTTGCACCATGCACAGTTCTAGATGGAAGTGCAGCTCCCCATGCACATCGTTCTCACTGAGACCCGTGGAAAACGTCTAATCCTTTGTGCTGGTCAAATGTAAATCCAGTGATTTCCAGCAGACTTACTTCGGACACTGCAGGTAAAGAAAACTGTTCTCAGTAAAATACTTATTATAATGGGGTAGAATGATGATCTCAAACCAGTCAGGTATACTGCAATCGAGTCATAATTCTTTCTCTGGGGTAGAAATACCTGTGCAATGAGAGAATTTCTCTGCAGTTTGAAGCACTGGCTGGCTCCAGCCTTGCTGGAATTTTCCTATGCTCCATGTTCTTTCTTATGCATTTATTTACTGAACCTGTGAAAAAGGATACTGTACTGTAAATCCCACAAATGGTGCATACAGTGTGGTTTTTTGCTTCACTAGCCCCTGGTGGATTCATGCAAACAAAATTTAGACCTAACCTGTCTCAGCCTCTTTTGACTGTAAAGTATACATTTAATTGACTAAAAATATATTTTTTCTGTTAGCATAATGCATGAGTATAGAAAATATTTCACATGCTGTGATCTGTGCTACAGTGCTGCTTGCCTTAGAGATGCCAATGATACCTTAGTGCGTGCTATTACTGATATTACTCGAGCTGAGGGCATTTTGGAATTTGGAAGTACTGTGCAATTTGAAGACATTTGTTCTTATCTACAAAATCTAGCACTGAAAGCACTTGTTCCACAACAACTAAATTTGGTGCGAGACTAGTTTATAAACTGCCACTTAAAGACAATGCACTATTCGCACACCAGCAAAATTGTTGGAGTGTGTACCTCTCCAGGCAGATTACAGATAATGACTGAATGCAAGTGCTGGACATGGTGAAATGAGTTTCTAGGACACCCACAAGCGTGTTGTGCAGGACCTGCACCTTGCTGAATTACTTCAGTAAATACGCATAAGCTCTTTGAAAGGTCTCAAATATAAAGAGAAGGGGTTTAGGGCAGCAGGGCTGGAGCCTGACGGTAACATCCTGCTGTAACCACATCCACTTACCCTCGGGGAGCGGGACTGAACGTGGCTGTGGTTGAAGGGGGGGGGGTCCCATGGCTGGGGGGCTACGCTAGGTGAGGTGGCCTACTGTGCCTCACTGCCTGGTGCCGGAGGCAGGCCAAGCTCCTGTCACCTCCCGCTCTGTTCTGCCATCAAGTCTGGGGACTGTGTACATGCAGTTGTGCAAATACTTACTAAAAAGCAGTCACCTTGGTTAAGATTCCATTTTTCCAGCCAAAATATTTATAGACTCCTGATTAACTTTTTAATCAACAATTAAATTTGCCCCTTAATGGGAGAAAGATTTTTGTGTCTAGTGTTCTTTCCTTTGGATCTGTATGCAAGGCTTTACCGGATGATGTTAATCAATCATGTTTGCTGTGCTCTATTAGTCTATTATTGTCTAGATTGTTTATCATTTTGTTTTGTTGTTTTTGAATATGTTTTTCAGTATTTAAAACAATTCAGATTTTAGATGGGAGACAGAGAGGGAAAGGAGAATGTGTCTTAGATCAGTCTGTCATTTAGCTCTGCATATAAAACTGACATGAAGCTGTCAAAAGGAGAAAGCAGGAAAGAGTATTCCCTTCATTGGTGGGAAGAGGAAATCTTGTGCTTGGAGCATTCTAATTTTTAAACTTAGGAAAGAGACTAAATTTACATTCCCCAAAAAAGTACTTTTTACTGAATGCCGTGAATGGATTTGGCATGAGGAGCGAACACGCTCCCATGATTGCTGTCTTTACTGCGTATCCCCCTGGCACTTCAGTTCATCATATGACACAATATTTTGGAAGGGCTCCAGAGAAGCTGTCATGGGCAGTGGTGTCAGTGATCCGTGCGTAATGCGAGTGTATTGTGCATGATGGACCCAAACCGTTGTAGGAAAGAGAGCACAACAGGAACACTGAAGGACTACATAATAAACATTCTCTCCTTATGGGACAGGGGTGTTACTCATTTGTACTCTTACTAAAGGGGGCAGAGGATCTACTGTTAATTAGAACAGGACACTTGGTCCTGGTTCTGTCCCTGACAGCAGGTTCGTCGTGTTGCTGTATGGATCCAGTATGCACCTCTTTAAAATGGGGTTTTGTTTTTTTTTATCCCTAATCCAGTAAGCTAATAAGTGGCAAAAGTGTTTCCTCTCGGGCAGTTCAGCATTCCCTGGGAGGACACTGGAGTGTAAGTAATAGCTGGAGGTTGCACTGAACTGAAGTGACTTTAGTGTTTCCCTTTTGCGTCTACTTACCTTGGCAAAGATGCAGAGACCGTGTGCGCGTGTGTGTGTATCTGCTGCATAGTAGAATCAAAGGAGGGATCTCAATGGTCTTTGAAAGGGGAAAGGGGGCTCTTAAGACTGACTTCTTGCCTTAGCAGGAAGGTAATGGAAGCTTTCTAGGAATAGGAGTCCTGTGTGCTGAAACCCCTATATGTCCTTAGATCCCCCTCACGCAGTTTGTGACTTTCCCCATCCCTCTGCTTGTAGTTCCTTCTGTGTCACCCACCCCTGTCCCGTGGTATCTGTAGCTCTTCCCAGTGTCCCCCCTTGGCTGTGTGGGTGGGCCAGAGGCAATGATCCAGCTCTGGGTACGTGGTGCCCGTAGCTGCCTGCTGCTCAGTGGGTTGTGGCTGAACAGAGCAGGAGCTTGTGCTGTTCTCCTGCCTTTAGTGGGGCACTCTGTGGGTCTCTCCTCCAGTCTGCTGGCAATTTGTACTGAACTTTAGTTTCTTTGTGACCTTTACCCTCTGTCAAACCCAATTGAAGTTTTCCAGCTCAGAAGTTACCGGGAAGGATGGGCAGACGACAGCTGAGCAGAAAAGAGTTTTTGGGCTTATTTGAGCTAATTGTTCTGATGGTTGTGATTGACTGGAAGCCAGGAACTCATTAGTTCTAATCTGGCCTCCAACACTTCTATTGCATGGCCATAGAGCTGTTGTTATACTTCTCTCTCTCTTAGTTTATTAGTGGGTAGAATGATACCCTAAAAGTAAGGCTGCAAAGAATAATAAATGCAAGAGATTTAGAAATTCTACAGCATCTCATCTTGCCAACAGCGCTTGCACAGGATGATGATATACAGTGAAGCTATATGTTCAGTGCATCCTAGAGAACGTCTCTTCTCTAAGAGCTGGTACTTGCTTCAGACAACTCCCACTGATTTATGGAGCAAGATGGCTCTGAAGACTGTCTGTACTGAGAATTGGAACCATGTTAGTAACATCCGAGCAAACTGCGTTTAAAACAGGGTTCTTGCTCTAATTGTGTTAACATAATTTCCCTGGGCAGTAAAGAAAGTGCATAACCATGTACTTTGCAAAGTAACAAAAGATAATTATAATGTAATCACATTTCATCCATCCTGAAACCCTCCTGCTGTCTGGGTTAGCAGCCCAGCTCACAAATAAAATGCTTTCAGTGGAAATGTGGATGTTTCTGGCTCTTCTTCCATCTGAGCCGCCATTTTCCTCTGAAGTTATCTAGGAAGGACGCATATTTATGTTGGTGGTTCAGCCTTGTGGTCGATGAACCCAAACAAACCCTTGGCTGATTTCTGGTGCTGTTTTGGCTTTATTGAAGGTCCTCCTCCAATACTGATACCAAGTTAGAATTCCTCAGTCTTGAAACGTCATAGTTGTATTTGATTATCTTATCCATCAGACATTCGCTCTGCATGTTAGCGAGCCCTCCAACAACTAGAACATTGTTGCTGCTGGGTGCAGATCTGCCCGCTCTCATCACTGGCTGCACAGTGAAATAATTCAAAAGATTGATTTTTGAAAGGCAACTCCTTGGCTGGCGTAGGTTAAAGTGGTAGACAGCTGTCTTCTGGTTCTTCTGGAATTCAAGGACCTAAATAAATAAAATTTTGAGTTGAATATTAGGTTGAAATTTGGTAAGTGAAACAGAGTGGCAGCTTGTTGCTTAGGTCTTGAAAGGAAGCACCGGCCAAAGCAGTACTGTGAGAGCCACTTCTACATTGCCAGGGACATGGAGCCTGTGACCTAGGAGGTACCTTCTGTCTCTAATCTTGATGAATCTTTGTGGTTCTTTTCTTTAGTTTATTGCCCAGATCTCCTGACTTTCCATTTCTTGCTTTATTCTTTCAGCAGTTCGTTAATCACTGTTGTATGATGACTGTCCAGTGTAGTGCTGGAATGATGCCAGGGCCAAGCCCTGGTCCCTCTCATGATGGGAGGGCAGGCTGAATGAAAGCGAGTCCCCTTCCTCCTGCCAGCTGAATTCTAACATTGTTCTAACATCCACTACGCCAACTTCATTTTTATTAAAGATCCAGTATTTGCAACCTAATTTGTATGATTTATTGTTGACTGAGGGACTCCTGAAGAGTTTATCAGCCTCTGGCTAATAAATTTGCTGCTGTGGTCCAAGAATTTCTTATAACACTTTTGTAAGGTGACAACTCTGACATGAGGCTCTAGGAAGGCTGTGAGCAAGTTTGTGTCTGTTATTAGCTATTAGCTTTGATAAATTATTGGGCTAATCTCTGCTGACTACTTAATGCTTGAGAATTGCCCTGTTCCTTTCTTCAGAAGTTAAAATCACAAGTAACTCTTGAAAGGGGAGAGGACAGCAACGCTCCAATCTGTCCCTCCGAGCAAGGACTACGAAGACAGATGGGCAGCAGGTGAACCAGCAAGAAATCATTAAACTAAACTCATCCTCCCAGATCTCTCCTGTTAAGCCATCCAAGTGTGAGATAAATCATGAGGTGTGCTGGCAGTTCCCGACTTCCCTCTTTTCTCCTCTTCCAGCATTTGGACCGAGTCAAAGACAGTTTCCAAACAGATGTTTCTTCCGCTCCCTAATTTTGTTCTCACAGTGCAAAACAGGAGCAATGCAGGGTAACTCTCAGCTTGTATTTACTTTTTTTCTTTCTTTCCTTCCTTCAGTTATCCCATCTGCTTACGACTGCTTTTTGGGCCCTTGAGCTATCCATGTGTCAAAAGCAATTCACGCTTTGCCAGTGCTGGGAGGAAAGAAGCACATCAGATGCGTAGTCCTGAAATGGAAAGAGTAAGACGTGTATATTGAGCTGCTGAGTGAACCTGTGACCGTGCTAAGTTTTTCCTCCAATGTGAAAGGACTCCTTTTGTATCTTACAGTGTGGGTCCTATTCAGAGCTGTGATTCCCTCTTCCAGATTTAAGGGCCTAACAGAGGCCTATTCAACATGTTTAGGTTGTCTTTAGCCAAGATTGTACCTCGAGCCGTGGTGTGAATCAGTTCAGTTCATTCACCTGGCTCCCTATGCTGACTTAGCAGCTCCAAGTCACTCCTGTTCAAAAGCGTCTTGCTGTGTCCCAGGCTGAGAAATCTCTTCTTCCCAAAAGAGGATGTGACTGATGGTGAGGGTGGTCTTCACTTTTTATATCTGAAAATGCTTTGGAAATGTTTCTTTGGCTGAATTAGAGCTCTTCAGCTGTCCAACTTGGGCTGCTGGCTTCAGAGCCTTACACAGAACCCTGGCCTTCTGGTGCATCGTAATTTCCATAACCATGCTTCATGGTGGCTGTCAGGATATTTCTGCTCTGGGCGAGGAAGGCTTTATTAACTTGCTTCAGGACAGCTCTGTGGCAGATTTACACAGAAAGACTGGGGCCCCTGTTTCGTCTTTCACTTCCACACCCACAGGGTATTCCTGCCGTGGTCCCACATCCATGGCTCAGGAGTACAAAGCCTCGTATCTTCTCTGTTTTGTTTCTTTTCGTAATTGATCTATTTGATGTCTGTCTCACAGGCTGTCAAACAGGTAGGACTAATAGGTTCTGAAGACACTTTTTTCTTGTCCTTCTATTATTTTCCTTGAAAAAGAAAAGAAAAATGTCCCCACACTCTTTTTTTTTTTTTTTTTTTTTACCTTGTGGTGTGCCCATTTTTGGTTAGTTATTGCTACAGCTTCTTTAGAGCATCCCCTTGGGCTCTGGCTCTCCAGAAATGAGAATCCTGTGCAGATGGTATCTTTAGGGAAAGAGAAAATGACTTACCTTGTCATAATGCAGGTCTGGAAAAACAATCTTGCTCCGTGTTTGTGTTTCTTCACCTTCCCTTTGAATGTGGGAATATTATGGTGAGGAGCTCATGGATTCTGGCCAGCATGTTTAACTGATTGTTGTACATCGCCCACCTGGAATGTTGGTCACCTTTATGGAAAATTTGTCGTCTGTGTGTAATTAGGGATTTATAAAGACCATGTGCTGTACATGCTTGAAGGAACATTGTTGAAATGTAAGAGCCCTCAAGGCAGCCTATAGGTATGTCACAGTGCCCAAAATCTTAAGAGCTAGGGGAATTTCTTGCATGATTTATGCTGCAGGCACAAAACTCAGGAGGGGAACTCTGTGGTGACATTTGAAGAAGCACAATTACTAGCTAAGTAATTTTTTTCCGCAAAGCATGCTGGAATAAAATAGTGGTCACTAAGAAAAGCCATTGCCAGACTGCCCAACCTAGAGTTAAAAGGACTTGAAAAATCCAAATAATGGTGTCACACAATTGTATTGCTTGCTTTCCGGGTCCGCCTGCTGTCCTTTGTGCATGCAACCCCTGGCAGTAGCCATATAAAGAGTTGTTGTGTGTTTGACAGACATCTCCTAATATGCAACTTTGTAAGCAAAAGTAATCTTGTGAAGTGAACCATTACATTAGAATGTAAAGGTAATGATTTGTGACATCGCAGTAGTGTTGAGGAAAATATTTGCTTGATATGCCTCTTTGTGCGTGAAAGTCTGTATATATGTATTTGGATATATGGCACCTTTTCACTTCCAAAGTGCAGCACATACAATAATTCCTGAAATTAGCATCATGGTAAAGTATAGCACTGTGTTGTGTTCATAGGTATATTTTAATATTTCTAAATATCTAATATTAGAATATTATTAGCTAGTAGTCTAGTATTTTACAAAAAGAGATTGATTTCATGTCTTCAGTTGGTATTTGAATTGATATCTTCCACCTTTGAAAGCACTTTTTAATGCTGCAGGTATATACTCGCAAGTTAAATTTCCATTTAAGAAATCTGTTTTGGGTAGGAAATCTGCATGGAAGCAGTAAAAGAGAGCTAAGTTCTAATTCTGCACAATATAAAAAAACAACCCCAATGTTTTATAATGACCTTAAATTTCTTTTCCGATTTCCTCATGCTTATGTTGCTCAAAGAGCTACTTCTGCCTTCATTCTGTAGTAGTAACAAGGGAGATCAGAATTATTGCTTTGGTTTTAAGCTCATCTTTCTTGAAGTGTCCTCTCTCCAATTTTTAATCTTCCTTTATATCTCTGTTCACTTTCTGTATGTTTGCTGGCACATCATCTTCACTTTTGTCTGCATCATGCAACTTATAGTCAGATTTGCTCTTTGACACTGACCCCATTTTTTTTGCAGCCATGCCAAATTACCTTTTGAGTATCCATCTATGAAAGAAATCATCCTGCCAATTTAATAGGGTCAATTCCTCTGGCTAAGACTGCCGGGTGCAAACTGGACATTGTGGATTGCCTTTTTGGGCAAGTTCTCTAAACCTCATGACAGCAAGTGCTTGAATAGCATTTAGAGGAAACAAGCTTAGGACCAGAAGGATCTTCATCGTTTTTATTTCTGGGCTTGTACAGTGTTGGCTTCAGTTGTGCTCTGGAATATCATATGTTTGATCAGCTATAGAGGCTCGGAGGAATACAAAGCTGACAGCATTAGGGTGACCGAGAACACAAATACCTTTTATTTCTATTAGAATTTTCCACAAGCTTTGATTCTGGGAAGTGAAGGAGATGAGACTACAGCTTTTCTCGTCTCTCTACTAAATCACCCTGTGCTGTGGTCTAGACTTGCAAATTTGTTCTCAAACCCATTGTCGTCCTCTTACAGTCTAGCATCTCATTAAGAAACTAACTGCAAAATCAACTGCTCTTGCTGACATGTTTCCTGATTTAGATGCAGCTGGATCCAGCTGGGTCTTAATGCCTGAGATAGTCCTATCGAAGGATAATTTTTTTTTTTCCCCTCTTGACACAGTTAAATCTAGTTGCATTAGGAATTTAATTAGGATGTAGTTTAATTGTGTTTTGAGCTGTTCTTTTTCCCATTCAGCTTTCCTAGCAGGGGCTGTGAGTCAGGAAGACTCTCGAGTTCTATTTCTGTCCTTGTCACTAACACTAATGACCTTGGACTACTCTGCTGGGTTTTTTTCTGTTCCCCCAGTGCAAATCAGGCTTCTAGTCCTGCTTTTTTCCTGATTGTGGTGGGGAGAGAGTGCTTACCTCTGCAGATCTGAGCTGAATAGCTCTCCTTTATTCAGCTGCCCGTCTGTCTGGGAACAGCAAGCAGAAGTTGAAATTTTTTTTTTTATTACAACTTGCTGGAAGGTGCCTTGTGGTTGTGTGATGGAAGGTGATTCCTTCTAACTCCGTAAAGACTCTCTCCATTGCTTCCAGTGATGGAGATCAGCTTTCTGAGCAATGGTCTGCTGTGTCTTTGGCTATTGTGCAAGAGAAGGCGAGCTGTGATAGTAACTGATGTAATAAAAAAACCACCCATGCACGTTTGAAAACAAGCTGCCAAGACTTCGCCAGAAAAATCTGAAGCAAAGCCCCACTCATCTGCTGCTTGAATTACTGTTATATTTACTTCGAGATAAAGTGACATATAGCAAGTAATTCACAGTATCTATCTACCATCTAACACTAAACAATCAGCTGATGTATTTACAGTCGGTAGGCTGACAAGGTTGGAAATTTTGTTTTAGAATCCCTTATAAAGAGCCAGAGCACAAGGGAGGAGTTATGTACTCAGGCTGGTGCCTTGGGTATGGAAACATGAGCCTTTATCTTGTGTTTAAGGAAAGATTGAGTAGAACAGTGGCAAAGGCAGCTGTCACAGAGCTGAGGCTTTCCTGAGCTTTGGGCGTTGTTCTAAAGGGTGTATTTGCAGAAATTTGCTTTTGAGGAAGCAGGTTCGCGACAGGAATCAGTCATGGGTTATCTGGGAGGCTAATCAACCTCCTGCCTGTTATGGTTGTGTGTATAATCCCAGTGTTCACTTGCACGGATCACCTCTGGCTAAGAGGTACGTTACTGTGTTGATGCAGCTGCAGCAGAATAACTTCTGCTCTTCTGAGTCGAGGACTGTGCCCAGGCACTCACACCTCTTGCTGCCATGGCAAGCCATGGCTAACACCAACTGTGTGTAGACAGGCGTTGAGTTTTGACCCTGAATCTGCCACTGCCGTCTCATGCAAAATGGTTCTGGGTTTGTAAGATCACTGGGCGAAAGAATATTGAGCAGGAATTCACCAAGAGAACTCAGTCCCACACTGTTTAATACACTTTTGTTGTTTCTCTTTATTATGCATGGTGCTCTTAGGAGAAAAGGATGAGGTCTGTGTGGTAGATGGATAAGCTGAGGCACGTGGTAGTGGAAGTTGCCCAGCGGGTGTACAAGAGGGGTCAGGAACGGAAAGCAGTTGAAATCAAAGAGATTGTGTTCACTTGATTTTGCCAGGGCTTTCATTTGGTAGTAACAGACTTGGGTTTCACTGGCAGTCACCCCTTTACCAGCAGTTAAACGAAGAATGAAGTTAGAGAAATGAGGTGATGTTAGATTAACACTTACCAGGGTGAGACTGTAACAGTTATCAGTTGTTTGAAGGCCTATTAAATGAAAATCTCTGCAATTCATTTAATGTTTTATTCAAAGACGGAAGCTAACATGGATGCTTTAAAACAGGCAGGTTAGCTAGCATGTCTCCAAATTGCTCAAGTTCCTGTTGGGATCTATTGGATTTACTGTAATCTTTAATTATAAAATGTAATTACTTTAGAATGGATTATCAGTGTTGGTGTCTGTTTCTGTGGGTTGCTTGGTAACATCTTTCATGTGCTAAAGCAGGGTCTGTTCTGCGAGTTACAGGCTTTTAAACCCATGAAGTAAAAGCCTGTGGATATTAGTGGCTGCCTAAATGGAACCTTTCAATCAACTGGCATTAACAAGCAGCTTTTTTGTTATTGTTTTGCTATTACGAAAAATGTTTCTATGGACAGTGTCCCAAAGAAGTAGCCTGAGAAGTTGCTCAGCTTTGTATTAAATATCTTCAAATAAATTCTAGCCTTTTTATAACATTCTGCCATGGTGTTCGTCTGGATATTTATATCTCTGTGTGATAATATTAAAAATAGGCAACAGATAATAAACATAGTACTGTTTAATTGCCTTTCCCACAGTCAATCCTGAATTATACAAGTGTATGCAAGTCTGATTAGAAAAAAAAAAATATCATCCATTATTCCAACTATAAATGGCTTATCCTGATGTGTTCAGGCAGACTTTTTCTTCTGTCTGCAAGACTGACAGTCGGTTCCTTTTTTTTCTCCGCATCTTGTCATGTGGCAAATTATTTTTTACGTAGCTGGGGAAAATATATGGCATTATATTGCAGGTTAAAAATCTGAACTAAAACAGAGCTATTTTGGGGTAGCAAGAAGGTTAGAGATGGGAAAGAACAGGTCCTAGTTTTGAAACTGATATGACAACTAATCTTCCTCAAACTGCAGAGAAAGGAAGAAAAACCTGTCTGGTAATTCGAGGTGGGAAAAAACAAGTAAGAAGTATGATAGGGAAAGAAATATTTAAAATTACACCCACCAACACCCTTTTTTTGGGGGGGGGGGGGGATGTTTGGTTTGGGGTTTTTTGGGGGGGTTGGTTTGTTTGGTTTTTTTTTTTTTTGAAAACCCAAACCAGGAATTTCTTAGATAGCTTAACAGTTAAATATTTGAAGGGGAGTTGAAGAAAGAGGGCTAAAGAGCCACAAAAGTGGTTATCTTGTAAATATAATGGCTTTGTGTAATGTTCCTTGGAAGTTCTTGGAAGGGGCTGATTGGTTGGTATATTTAGATTTCATCTTTCAAACATTTACTAATTATCCCAGCCTAGATGGATAAAACTAATCAAATAGCTGTTTGGGAATGTTCTGCATTTTTAAATCTTCCCTGGTAACAAAAGGAGGGCAAGTGATAGTGGGGGGGATTTTTTTCTTTATTTCTCTGATCTCTCTGCTTTTTGGAAGTACATAAACCCAGGGATTTTCTGTGGTGTAGTTATTACATACATTAAAAAACATCAGATTTGTGCATCACTTCAAGACTGAAAACTCCTCCTTGGTTAAGTTTTTATCCTGAGCCCTGTTTCTTCATTATCTGGATCACAGAACTCGTGAATGCCTCTGTGTTCTGAATTCTTCCCAACAGCCTTTCCACTGGCGTCAGATTCCTTGAAAATCAGTAAAGTGGTGGCACACTGAAAATCAAGACTAGTACATACGGGCAGAAATTGTTTGTAAATCCCAGCTGGTCCGTATCTCCCGTGTTACAGCTTGGGTGGCATCATAAAGGCACTGCTGGACCGAGGGACAGTGGTATGTCATGTAGTGTGTGTGGAGAGGGAGTTTAACAATTTGGTTGATGCTTTTATTTAATGAGTCCGGAGAGTTGATTTTTAATGTGTGATTTGGTATATTTGATCTCAGGAAATGTAAGTATTTTTGCTGATTAAGACATGGCAAGAGCAAACAGAGACGAGAGAATGGGCAAAGCTGTGTAGTGGTGTAGGTGCTGTTGTGGTGTGCTTGTTAGGCTTAGCAGATGGAGAAGTTTGGGGTATCAGTGAATACATTAAATACTTGTATGATTTCCTGCTGCAGTATTTGAAGGGACACGATACTTAGTGTTTGGCCCAATATTTTAAAGGAGATGGTGCCTGGCTCCTGTGCCAGGCTGCTGCCCGTATGAACTACTTGCTTGAGAGCAAGATCTTTTTTGGGTTTAGATGAAGCAAAGCACAAGAAAAGGTAATGGCCTAAATGATGAAAAGTGATAAGTGCAGGTTTTCAGAATTTAGTTTAGTTACTTGTAGTTGATTTAAATATACAATTGTCTAGCTGGGTAGCTGAAGCTTTCAAAAGTAAAATGTGACTTGCAGATTATAGAAAAGAAAGAGCAATCTGACAAACTCAATTATAAATTTTGAAGTCTCTGCTATAAATCAGCTGAAAGTTAGGGTGATTAGAATTTCAGGGCCAAATAGATAATTGTCTATTAGATGGCAGATGGCATAGTGGTAAGAACAAAATCTAAAATTATGGATCTATTTCCATAATTTTTGTGGTTCTGGTGCCATTTTTCAAGTCTAAAATGTCACGATGTTAATGCTGATGTATTGTGATTTGTCATGACTAGAATGGCATAAAATATTCACTTCTAACCTTGGCGTCTCATCAGAAAGCGGACATAAAACCCTCACCGTGTAGATTTCCATTTTGCGCCTCTCGGCTCCATCCCCTTCCGTTTCAGCCTGGCATTTGGAACCTCTGTCAGAGAAAGCTTCTGAAAGCTCCATCTCAGTGCTCTGTACGGTATATAAATGCGGAGTCCCCACTTTTAGAAACTTGATGAATCTCTTTAGTGGTTTGGAAGTTGTACTGCTAAATTTGGATTGGAAAGACAGCTGCAGAAAGCCAGAATGGGCAGAGCAGCACAGATGCTTTTGGCTTTTAAACTTTTCCAGTTGCTGCTTTTGGGCCCCTTGTTAGAGAGAGGAAAGCTTGATCTTGGAAAATGAAAGGGTACCACATCATGCGTCTTGCCTCCCAAATACACAGGGTTTAAAAGCAGTGAGCAAAATTTTGTTCACGTAAAGGAAAACTGACAACCCTTTAGTATGACGAGGCAGCATATCCAATCTCATCCATCCTCTGCCTGATTATCAGCTCAGGACAGAACAGAGCAGGAGAGTTTAAGACACTGCAGCCGGCGCAGCCCGAGAAATCGTTTTGTAGTGAACCTTTTTGCAACACCATGACAAATGCAGCTTAAATGGGAGAATAGACTTATTTATTCGAATAGCGCTTGGGAGTCCTGTGTAAAGTGAGACACTTTGGGGTGTCTGTCAGCAGACCTCACGCAGTCCATCCTTGTGTAAGAAGATGGAAGGAGAGGAGGAGATTTCCCTTGTAGGAAATAAGTGGCGGTTGAAGGGAAACCCCAGGTAGTTTTCTTGCCTGTGATGGAGGTGTCAGCGAACCCCGGATCCCAGAGAGCCATCTGCACCAGTGGGGCAGAGACACCTAGGTTTATCACATAGCTTTGAAGAAGGAACTTTGGACGTTCTGGAGTGGAGGGGTTAAAAAAGTTGAGGGAAGGAAATAACTTTAAATTTCATACTCAGCTTAAAATGAGGCTGATTCAGAATTACAACGTTAGGAGTTTTGTGCAACAAAATAGAATCATTTCCACATCCTTTTGGTGTCCAGGCTTTCTGTGCCAGAAGGGTGGGTCCTCCTTCCTCAGCTCTCATTCAGAAGAGAAATGAACCAAATAGATTGCCTAGCTGTTTCCTTTCTGGTGCAGGAGCCCTGTCGCTCACTGTGGGAAAGCTGTCTTTATGGAAACACCATCTTTCCTGCAGTAAGTTTCAGGATCAGGCTCTGAGACATAAAAACATTCACTCAGTACTGTCAGAGAGAGTCCGGAGTTCCTCAAAGATTTGCCCTGTTACATTAATGAAGAATGAAAACTTTCCATTTAGAATAAAATTGCCACTGAAAAAAAACCCAGAGATGTAGCAAAAATAAAAAGAACACCCCAAGTCATATGACTGAGACATGTTTGAGTAGATTCTTCCCTCCCCCCCCCAAGTCATTATTTAGTTTTCTCGGAGCATAGTGCTCCAGTGACTAATTCATCCCACACTGAGTTTTTAAAACCCAAGTGGACCTTATTTGTTTGTCCAACATTCCTTCTCCTGGTGGTGTTGGAGTCTGAATGTTATCAATCAGTTCAGCAAATGTTTATCTTCGTCCATATGACCAGCTCTGTGAAACTTTACTTTGGAAGCTTGATGTTTAAAAAGGCGGGGAGAAATCTGGTGATGTGGCTTCTTGTGTATGTGTGCTAATTAAGGAGGATACTGCCAGAGGCCTGCGATGTTGGGTTTGTGAAACACACAGCTGGAGGGAAGGACAAAAGTAAGAACTAAATGACAGTAGGAATTTCAGACCAAAGTAACCTGCATATTCTGATCCTGAAATAGAGCAGTAAATGCTGTTGCAGTGCTAGACAGGGGCACTCTGTGGAGGAATGATTTGTTTTAAACTGTCCTTTTCTCTCAAATATCTTGTTTGAGTGAAGCATTTTAGAAGACTCTTATCTTTTGTTGAGCGGCAGTGGAGAATATTGTTGATTCTCTGAAGCTGCCTTCTTTCTCTTTGTTATCTGACTTTTTTCCAGGGATTGAATCAAAGAATGTACAGGTCACTGCGACGTGGGGCTGAAGCCGCTCAGAGCCAGGCTGTGTGGATTATAAAAGGGAGCTTTATTTAAGGCACTCCTTAGAAGCTGACAAGTCCTAGTCTATCCTAGCTGCAGAGAGGATACTTGCAGGTTTAATTTTTCCTACCAGCTGGAGCTGAAGGGGCAGGAGGACAGAAAAAGCAGTGCTAGTGGTGTGTGGGGGGGGTGTGTATGCGTTGGCACTCACACAAACCCCACTGCCTTGCAGTCCTCAGGAAAGGGTTAATGTGCTGAGCCCAGGCAGGACAGTTCAAATGTCCCAAAAGGAATTGTTTGAATTGGAAGGGGTTTCTCAGAAATCACCCAGCCCATCTGCAGGACTTTGTTAAGAAAGCACTTTTGAGTTTTGATAAGTAGATATCAAAATGTCATGCATTTCCCCTTTCTCCGTTATGAAGCTATTCTGTTAATTAATAGGAAGAAAACTTCTGTGCAGTCCTTAAACAAAGGCCAGTTTCTTCCTTTGCTCACCACAGTATTAAGTGCATTGTGTACCTCAGTGGTGCTGCTTTGCCAAAGTTGTGTGTAACTACTGCAAGGTGGGCAGATGGGGGTGGGTTTTCAGTTTGGTCAAGTTTCATTATCGCTATCATAAAGAAATGCGAAAACTCAGAAGGTAACATCCCTACAGTTAGGGATATATCCGCTTCGGCCTTACATTTTTAGCCCATTTCAATTACCATTCTGAAATACTGATACTCCTTGAAAAAGATCAGAAATTCAGACATGGGGGCATCTTTTGAAAATTCCCACATGGTTTGCACAACCCAGGGGAAAAGTGGACTCTCAGTGTGGTGGGTACTGTGGTACTTCTGAAATGTGTCAGTCCCAAGTTCCGCATCAGGAGCGGTGAGTTTGAGACTTCAGCAAACTGCTGAATGCAGCCCCGTCCATCGGTGCTCAGTGTGAATTAAGATTTTATAATTAATGGGCCATTGGCTGCTGGATTTAGCAGTGGATGGGAAACTCCCATTTGTTTCCAGACCTGAAGTTCAGAAAACTTTCAGTTCTGCTGAGTGCTTTCATTCAACTTTTCTTTTTACAGATGATGAAATTCGCTTGGGATAACTACAGACAATATGCACTTGGAAAAAATGAACTGCGACCGGTGACTAAGAACGGCCACATTGGTAACATGTTTGGTGAGTTCTGAATCAACTGTAGTGCAATTTCATTACATTTTTTTTTGAGGTCACATGTCCACATCAGTTCCTTTCTCTGCAGTGCAGTGAGGTATCTAGAACAGCTTTGATCTCTTTCTTCTTCCCTTTTTTATGAAGTGAGACTTTTAATACAGCTCCTATGGGTTACCTATCCATATCCCATTGCTGGGAATCTCATTCCTACAGGCATCTCTCAATGCCCAGTCTGTATCACCTCTGTGTACAGATTTAGCACCAACCATGTCTGAGAACAGTGCTAAAACCAACCAGTGTCTTTATTAAAACATGAAGTCAGTCCAAACCTGACAATGCTGCTATTTGTCTAAGCTTGTAGACGTCAGGACCTGACCAAACTGAGCATTTTCTCTCCCGTTTCTCCACTGTTGAGCAAGATGTGAATTCCATGAAATATTGAGTGAGTTAATCAATATTAAAGGCTCTTTATACTATGTGCTTACTGGCTTGTATAATTTTACTCTTTAGCAGATTACCTTTTTTTATGTGAGCCACTTAAATAATTTCAGTGCTATTCCCCTGTTCATTCTGGTGGGATACTTGTTGACTTTCTGGGATATAAATTGCCTTTTTCCTCATTTGCACTCAAAGCGTTTCCCTGCTCTTCTCACTCTGCCCTAGCTTGGCGTTGCCTGCGCAGGTCGTGCCATGGTGAGAAGGCCGGCAGGATCTGCTCTAGCAGCCCTTTCCCACCTTTCCTTGGGGAAGACTTGCTGTACAGAGGTCTCTTGGCTTCCTTCCACAGGACTCGTCTTTGCAGAGATTATCTCCCAGAGTCCCTCACCCAGATTAGGGTGGAATAGAGTTCTTTAGTGGGCAAATTATCCGTGAGCTTTATTTCCTCAGGGCAAAGGGATTGGACTAATACAGTATGAAGAAACACTCCCGTTCCTGGTTTTGCACTCTCTGGGTGTCCCAGTCCTTCTCTTCATCAGGCACAGGCATGATCTTTCAGGCTATAGATGTGCTTTGTGTGGAGACTGAGTACAGCCTCCTACGCAGGCCTCATTAGCTTTGGGGAGCTTTTGGTGAGACATGTGTGAAAGTGAAGGTTTGAAGGTGGAAATAGCAGCACGTGTCATGTAGGATGGCCTTTTGGGAGCCCTGTTTGGCCTCTGGACTGCAAGTGCAGATGACCCTAATGGAGGTGGCAGAGGAAGGTCTGGCTTTCAGTTTAGCCACAAGATGGGGAGAAACCTTGGTGTTCTGCTTGTGGTGCCACCATCAAGCCCTTTTATTGCCCCAGATGAAGCACTCGTCTCTTTAGTTCCTGCAGAAGTACCAGGAGAGTTAACTCACAGCTGGTTGTGCAATGTTGTAAGTTGCATGGAAGCTGCGTTAAGGATTGCTGGGGTATCTGGAGGAAGCTGTTTTGGAAGTGTGCCTTGTACTAGCACAGGCTCTTGCCCAGTCTCACTTTGTCCGGAGCAGTGATTTGGGTTTGTTCATCCTTTGCCTTCTTTCAATGCCCCAAGAATACCCAGGTTTCTTACTTGAGAATTTGCATTAACTTCAGCACTAAGTTAAACATTTTGCAACTTTTCCATTCTGGCAAGCTTGTCAAAATTCCTTGAGGAGCATGCCTATAAACAGACAAAAATATTGAAAGCTTTTAAATGCATTTATCATGCTAAAACAATTGGCAGTACTTACGCTTGTTTGTAGCGTGTCTGTGAGCACTCTCAAGGAAAATGCTTCGGAGCACAAGGATTTGCAGACAATTGCAGAAAAGAAGCTACACGCAGAACATATCAGCCTCTTAATAGGCTTTTCCTCCTTTTAACTGTGGCTGGTAAAGAACGGAAGCATTAGGCAATCTGTTGCTGGAGCCCTCTATCTCTCTTGTCTTCAGAGGCTTTTAGAGATCAGGACAGGGCACTGGTTTGCCTTCTACATTGTGCATCCCCCGTCCTGTCACATCTTTTTATTCCAAACTACAGATGTAACGCAGGCAAATTGGGCACTCTCCAGGCTGGAGGTTTCAATATGAAGCTGAGATTTCTCTGCAGCTGCTTCCATGTGGGAGGGAAGGAACCTCTTTTGGGCTATTTTGAAGTATATTTGGGTGTATGAGAAGCAACCGAGTTCTTGAGGGGTGATACATTTTCCTGTTGTGGATGTGATGCTCACTTGTAGCCTGGCCTTCAGTTTAGCAGCCTCACCCTGGGGAAAGTAGGGGAGCCGCTCTTTATCAAATATTCTCTCTAATCAAAGTAGAAATACAAGATAAACACTCACCTTCTGCTCCTACATAGCGTTCTGCTTCTCTTAACAGCTGTGAGCTAGCATCCCTCTCCAACATCTGCCCCGATGGCAGGAAAATCACAGGCAGAAAAACTCTTGTATCTCCACCCTGGTTAATCTCCTTTCTCCTCTGCCGTGGAAGGTGGCAGCTTGCACCTGGGAGAGTATCTGTACAGCTTCCATACTTCATCATACCCAAAGATTAGACTTGCCTGCTGCCCAAGTAAGTGCTAGGCTGCTACGTACGCTGGAAGGCAGCGTTCCCACTCACTTGGACTTTGATGTGGTGACTTGATCTTACATTCCTACTTGTGATTGATGCTCTCCAGATCCTATTCCTAGGGCATCAGTTTCATCAAGATTCTCCCATGTTCTGGACATAGCTTATTTGTACAGAAATCTTCTGATTGCTGTCATTTATAATCATTGCAACTTGAAAGCCCTTTCCTTAAACCTACTAGCTGTGCTTCTTTCATAAGCGTTATTTATTCATCTGTCATGCTTGTGATAAGATGTGCCATGCTAAACATTCTATCCCATGCCCTCCAGTGGGGTAAACAGGTTTTAGACTTGCAGCCATTTCAGATGTGTGATGATTTGCCTGGAAATTACGCCATGAAAATGGGCAAAGCATACTATTAGGGTGGAAGGATGATCTCTGTTAGAATAAAAACTGCACCACAAGGTTCCAGTGTGAATGACTGCACAACTGCGGGGTTTTCAGAATTATCTGCAAAATTTCTCTGCGTATTTAAGCTAACTCAAGAAGACCTGCAGAGTATCTGGCCAATGTTAAAATCAGGCCCAAAACAGGCTTGTTTAGGAGAACTATTTAAAAAAAAAACGGCACAGCTGGACTTGTGGCTAATGGTGAAGGCTAGAGATCTGCTGGTATGTATTCGATTCCCAGTGCTGATCTAGTTATTTTAACCCTTCTTACCCCAGCATCTCGGCATTCCTGTCTTCGGTGTTGTGAGCATTAAACTAATTGATGTTTGCAAAGCATGTTGAATTCCTTGGACTGAGGCTGCTGGAGAGGGCAACTGTATTATGTAGCGCAGCACTTCAAATGCACCTGTCACTGTGATATCCAGCATTAGATAGCTGAATTATTATTCTGCCCGCTCCCTGGGTCTGTCATAGCCACTTATTTTTCTGACAAAATGTTTTTTAAATCCTGTTAGCTTTACAGAGTTTCTCTAGCTATGGGAGAGTGAGCTGGCATCTATTTCTGCTCATGCATCAGCTGAATTGTCAGTTACGTTTTGATTGCACAGTCTTTTAACAATGATAAGGTAAGAAGCCTGATTTTCAGATATCACTTGAAGTGTGCAGTGCTGGCAGCAGAAGAATCCTTCTTTGACTTATAACCTGAGCCAATTTGCTCTGAAATCAGTGACAGTAAGTAAATATGGAACCTTGCTGTGCTGTTAGACAGTCATTTTTCACCACCTAACTGCACATTAGTATATTAATTTTAGTATAAAAATAGCAATCCTTAACTAGGTTTCCCCTCTTTTTTCCTCTCTCCCCACTTGAAATCACACCTAAAATTATGAATTGCCTTGTCGCAGCCATTGCTTCTCTCAGCATATGCTGAATTAGTGATCATTGTGAGGCTCTGTAGCTTTATCTGATGTGAATCCATGTGACAACTGTCACATCTAGGCCACAGCCAGGTCACCAGAACTGGATGGCAAAGATCTGACAGCAGCTGGATCTAACAGATGTAAGGCATTTAGAGTTCGTCGTCATGTAGGGCCCTCCATGTTGTTCCACGTTTGATTGCTTGGTGACAGCATACAGAGGCCTTTCTGCACAGGATGGATAACAGTTCTTAGAAAATCAGTGGCTGCTTAGGCTGTGTTTGTGTACTCAGCTCAGACTTTGGCCTAAACTGTCCTGACAGTTTGTTTTGAAGACGGGAGGTCATTGGTCTCGGTTGCCTGGAAATAGTGCTATTTTGGCTCTCCAGGATAAAAAGAGATTGAAGTGGCTGGAGAAGAAAAGTAGTGGCCATGTGAGTATATGCAAAGAGGCCGCCAGGAAGTACCAAGTTGATTGTCCTGAAATTCAGAAACATTCAATTTTTTTCTCCCTGGCAAATGCAGTGCAATCCTACCGGTCTTCCTCACTGCACTGTGACAACTGTGACCTGCCCAGTTTCTGATCTGGATGGAGATTCAAGTAACATGTCTCCACTGGACTTGCGCCACCAGGCACCTTTCACAGGAACTTTTGACAGCAGCTAGAGTGCTCTTTGACCACCAGCTCACGTCCTGAGCCCAACTGGACACAAAAGGCTCCACATCCCAGAGTAAGTCCCTCCAACCATCCAGTTTAGCCTGTTGAGCCAAACATTTTCTAAGTAGCTGCTTCTTTCGTCAGTGATTTAGCTAGGAAACCATAAAGCAGGCAGGAAACAGGCCTACCTCAATTAGAAGCAACAGGAGTTGATGTATGAATATTTAATATGGGAAAGGTAATTGGATGAAAATATTAATTTAGCAACATTCTAACTACCAGAAGAGAAATGGTAACCTCCAATTGTGCAATCACTTGGTGCAGCTTTTCTGTTCTGCCTGTGAGTCTCTTTCCCTGTGATCACAAAATTACAAAACCCTGGAGTGTCCTTTTATGTGATTAAAATAATAATAATAATAATTGCTTTCTGAATTTGTATGCTGGATTATTCCTGCTGCCTATTGCACATGACATTACACAGTTGGCTCCATGGACTTTTTAAAGAGAAAAATATATTGTAATGAAGATGTTGCTGTAACACTGTTGCTCCCTGGCATCATCTTTTTTTTATGTGGAATGTTACCCAGTTAAGTGTTATTTTCAGGAAGGGCATTCTGAGTTGACGTTGGCTTTTGCTGTCACTGAAATCTGTAGCAGTAAACTTATTTCCTGTCAGCAGGAAGCAGTGAATCAGGATATCCTCCAAATATCAAACTTGTTGGAGATTGGTTGTGTGATTCATGTTAGAGCTGACATTTATCCCTGTTACGGGCTTTTTTTCCCCTGCTTTCCACCTGCCAAAGATCACTCCTTCCAGACACCAAGGTTGTCATTAATACTGCAGGAGATCCGTTCCCGTTCTGCTCTCACCTTGGGTCATGCTGAGAATGGTGGCTTCCTTCAAATGTGCCGTTTCAAGCATTAGCTCAAACATCAGGGCTCCGCTGAACCTTAAACCTCACACGGAGAGATTTAAGCTTATTACAGTGGCTCAGATGACAGGTACTAACTCATTAGCTTGAAATACTCATTTAAAAAGTTTAAACAGGAAAAAAAAATCTATTAAAGTCACATATAGTGGCCTAGGGCCTTCTTCAAACACCTTTGCTATCAAAGCCCTTATTCTGGGGCTGAGCTAGACCTGATCAGCTCCGTTGTGGCAGTGATTGTTGAAAAAAAAATTGATTTGAACCGAATAGATTAATCTCCTCTCAGCTGAGATTTACATCTTAGAAAACAAAAAACAAACTTGGAAAACTGAGTGGAGAACAGCCTTGACCCAAGATGCAAAAGCAGAGATGCACGTTCCAGTGTCTCTCTGTTTGTCTATCCCTTTGATAGGAGGACAGCTGCAAAGATTGGACAGCAAGGGCTTGGTCTGGGCCTGTCTTTAGCCGGAAACTGAGCAAACTTCGCATTATCTTCAGTGTAAAACCATTAATCATCCCAGGCTTCCTCACGAGTTTCACGAACTTTCCGTTGACCCTGAACAGCGTTTGGAGTTTAATGAGTCCTAAAAGTAGGGAAAGTGTCTTGGGATTTGTCAGAACTGCTTTGCACAGCAAAATGGAGGAGAAGGAAAAAAAAATAAATAGAAAAACAGCCGTTAAAGTAGCAAATGAAAGCAGAAAAAGAAAGAAAAATGCATTGAGATGTTGTGACTAGAGAGCATTCTTTGGGACCTGTTTTCAAGATGCTGAGGAGTAGAATGTACACCAGTGTGGAGGAAGCAAGCCATGCATGAGCAGCCCCGTTACCATGTAGACAAGGGAACAATTCAGGCTGTAACTATTTTTTCTTCTTTTTTTCAGACTCTGGGGGCTGTATTTCAAAATACAGCGAGCTTGTCTTTAAGGTTTTTGCCTTTTTTTTTTTTTTTTTTTTTTTTTTAAATCACCCTGTTATGGATGTTGTTTGTGCCTCATTCCGGACACTAATTATGCGGAAATAATTGTCTAATCTTAAGAGATATTGAGCGTGTGATTAAAAGGCAGCCAACTGAGAGTGGGTGTAGTTGGACTGCTCACTGATTCTTCTCTGGATTATGGAGGCGTTGGTGGCAACTCCACAGCAAAAGCTGAGTTGGAGGTTTGGCACTTCCAACTGGCTTGAACTAACATCCAGCATCCACTCCAAGGATCTTAATGGCACCCCTCTGTGTCGACTTGGTAATAACACAGAGTATACAGAGTGGAATACCAGACTTGAGGCTCCTGACTAGACAGATACCTCTGCTTTGGTCAGAATAGATCTTTCAGAAGTGCCGTTTGTCTTCTAGCCACCGTTTGCAATCAGATGCTTTATATAATTTCCGCTGTAGATGCAAACCCACCTGCTGACACGTACTACCAGAAACTGTGTAAAAAAGCAGAGCAAGTTAAGAATATTTAAAAGATGTACTTTTAGCCATGCTTTTTTATTTTGGAAATACGAGACTTCTGGTTTTCTTATCTTTATCCCTCTGTGTTTAGCTTTTCCTTGTTCATTCAGAGGAGATGGGTAGCTATAAACTGTGTAGCAGAAACCCCAGTTGTCATCTTTGTTTTCAATTCACTCTTTTCCACTCTTGAAAATTCTGAAGAGATTAGGCAGGTTCAGAACTAGCTCTGCTGTGTTCAATTTCACATTTAGAACTTAACTGCTTCATCATGTCTTTTTTTGTGCTACTGCTGAAATTTCTTGCCACCTTCATTATGTATCTCATTGGATATTCATCTGGATTAGTGTTAGATTTTGACATTTTTCTATTCGCCTTCAGGAGATCGCATTTCAAATGGCTCCTACAGAATTTCCTTTTCTATAATTTCTCCAGGTACTTGTTTCTGATTTTTTTTTTCTCTTTGCTGCCTTTTGGGATGAGAGGAGTCATATCTTTCGCTTAATCAGTAGGTTTAACGTCATCCCATAGGACGTCAA
Organism: Vanellus vanellus; assembly: GCF_965231255.1. NCBI lineage: Eukaryota > Metazoa > Chordata > Aves > Charadriiformes > Charadriidae > Vanellus > Vanellus vanellus. The sequence continues at coordinate 4,668,440 of NC_138927.1, read as the reverse complement.
CTTTCAGATTTGTCACTGGTTTCAAGGTTGGATCTGTGTTCAGAATATTGCGGTAGGCATTTGTCATTTGAAGACCTTTATACTTTTAAAAAATGCTCTCTTTTAGCCTCTCAGGATTGTTCTTGTCTCTAGAGACAATTTTTTGGAAGTTCAAGAAAATCCCTTAGCCTTTGCTTGAGGCATCAGTGTGAAAAACAGGGAGGATTTTTTTGGACTTACTAAAATTGTTCATCCTTCTTCTGATGTTTTATTCTCAAAAAATCTACTGCACCCTAACACACTTTATAGGCAGTTCCCAAAAGAAAAAAGGAGAAAAAAATCAGTGCAGGAAAATGAAGGTGTTTCAAGAGAAAGTTCTAAAGGCAGAGGTTGTTTCCATACCAGTTTCAATATACCCATAATATCCTTGCTCTGATACAAACATGCAATTAAGAACACCTAAGTTACGCCTATTTCTCGCCACAGTGCTTTTATCTGAATACGTGATTACATAGGGATATCATTTCTTCACAGAGCTGGAGGATGGGAAAGTACAAATTATGTGAATGCCAAAGTGTATTATGGTCCAAGATCACAGCATTTCCGGTGATGGTCTTCACAGCAGCTTTGATTCGTTTGTCTCGCATCTTAATTTCCAAAATCAAATCTGTGCTGTGCTGTGCAAGCAAGAGCAGATAATTCAGGAATGAAGAAACTGAGGATCAAGTTTTTCCCATACATGAGATCAGAAAGCTTTCATTGACTTCACGGAGGCCTTCTTCAGGTGTCTAGAAGTGGAAATCGCCTTCAGGCGTTAGAATTAACACCTTTTGACTAGGCTAGAACATTCCTTCTCTCTTGGCAGGCTGCATCCTGGTTGCTGTGGGAACCAGCATTTTTAATTTCCTGACTTCTGTGTACATCCAAAATTGTAACTGTGATGTACTCTGTCACTAAGGTAGCTTTGGGGGTTTGCAGGGAATCGAGCCATCAGAAAGCGTTTTATGTAGCACTTCCTTCCCTCCGAATCACTTTGGTGCATCTCCAAGAGGCATCTTCATGAGGCTTTCTGGAGACCTGCAATGTTCATTCATCTTGGTGAGTAATCACAGAATAAAAGAGGGACAGCGAGAGGTCATGTATTCCTTCCCTTTTTAAGCCATCCCTAAGCTACCCCATGTTGGAAAGTCACCGCAGGCATTCTGCTTCAGTGCTTTACAGTTTTAAAGCTTGTACTGGTGTCTGACCTCACTCTCCTGCGGAAAGTTAAGCTGTGACTTCTTGGACTCTCCCCATGGACATGGAGAATGGTTTACCATCTTATTCTTTGCAGCATCTCTCTATGTCTCTGCAAAATGTTGCTGAGTTCCGTTCCATCTTCTCCCCTCAAGGCTGACCAGCGCCAGACCTCTCCAGCTTTAATTGCAGGTCACATTCTGTGGCCGCCTCCTCAGTGCCGTTGCTCCCCTCTGAAGTCTCCAGATGAGCCAAATGTTTCTTGAAGTGGACTCTGTCCTGGCTGAGGCTTTGCCAGTGTGGAGTGGACTGCAAGAGCCCTTTCATGTCACGTGTGCGAGACACAGTATTTGCCCATCCTGGGGTAGGGTTTGCTGCTTTTTACAACATTACAACATTGTTGATTTGAGCTGATTTGTGATCTGCTGTAGCCTTGGTATCATTTTTTGCAGAACGCTGTCTAGCCATTTATTCCTTATGCTTTGTGGTTTGTTGTTCTTCCCTCAGGGTGAAATACGTTGTATGTCCTTATTGAATTGCATCCCAGTTATTTCAGACTATTTTCCCAATCTGCTAAGATTATTTTGATATCTAATCCTGTCAAGCAACATACTGGAGAGCATTTGGAGTCTTTCAGCCAGGGCCTTGTTGGTGTGACTTTAACAGTATAGGAGAGAAAAGGAAGAATATGGACAGATGGTTCCAAGTGATGGAGTTACCATGGCTTAATGTGTCCCTGCTCATCAGCCGAGACATGGTAATTGACCATTTGCATTCTCCTGACCCATTGCGTTCACAAATAAAATGTATTTATATTCTTTCCTTGTTGATTAGTGGGGACCTTAGCTCAGCTCGTGAGCAGTAACTTGAGTGCTTAGCAGTGTCTGGGTTGATAGCAGGTGTCCAGGCCCAGCACCTCCCATTCTGTTGCATACTGAACAGCACAACTAATCCTATTAGCTTTATTTTGAGGCAAAGGGCAGTTTCTCTGTATCTCTGAACTCTGCTCTCACACCTGGTTTTGTGTTAAGGACCAGATAATTTTTGTGAACATGCTATGGGAGGTGGTGTTTGCTTGTCTGGACTATAGATAAAACCATGTCAGGGATGAGCAGTTTTATAACCCAAACTAGAATGCACTGTCTGTTCTGCAAAGCCCCTCCAGAACGTGTCTTATCTGCTGTGGGAAAAATGCCGTCTAGGGTTACACGCATCTCTCTCCTGTGCTGTCATAACATATCTGCCACAGCCATTTTTGGGGAAGCGTGTTTGGACAATAGAAGGGCACCTTCTTCCTGATTATTATAACGAAATGTCTCTCCTTTGAATTCTAAGATGAATTAGCAGTCTCTGCTCATTAACTGCTACCTATATGTCTCGGAGTCCATGGATAATAGTTACAGGTAGGACGTGTGTGTTTGTTTTAATAGGCCTGTTGGGACCCCTCACGTTAAATGATGCAAGTCCTCGAGGGTGTGAAGGAGCAATAAATAGTATATAATCAGATTATCTTTAACCAGTCTAAAATGAATTTCGAACATCCAGAGAGGAGAGTCCAGCAGTATTTTGCCCTACCAGTATTGCTGCTGTTGTCTTCTGCTTAACCTTCTTGATCTGCTCCTCCCAGAATTACTCCTTGCTTGTCAGATTACCCATCTTTGCCAGAAGTAATCACCTCTGCTTCAGTGACATCTGAGCCCTGTTGCCCAAACAAAGGAGGAAACCTGTTTCCCGAAGGAGCATTTGAATGATTATTGCTTTCAATTTTCCGCTGAGCTCTCTATAGCCGACATAGTCTGCCTGCAATAGAATCTGTGTGTCATGGGAAACGGATTGGATACACGTGGAGAGTGGATTTGCAGTATCTCTCCTGTATCAAGGATTGTGTTCCTGAGGCTCAGTCAAATCGCTTCCTCCTCTATGACACTTTCGAATAGAAACAGTTTGATTTGAGCTCCAGGAGGTTTGGCGTCATGCAGTGACGGGGCAGTGCCTGTTGTTGGAGGATCACTAAATGATGAAAGATGGTTGGAGAAACTGGGGAAAGAGGATTAAACTGGGGAGCTGCTGCCAAGTATTAAATGCTTAAGAGTCAGTTGGCAATAGGTGCTTATCATATATCTTCTCTCCCCTTCCACTGAAGGAAGTAACTATCTGAAGGGCTGTTACTATGACAAGAAATTCATTTCTATGCTGAACACCCTTCTTTTCTTTTTTTTCCAGTGCATAATAAGAATATTGCTAACCTGTTCCCACCAGCCTGATCTCCTCCAGACACAGTCTACTTTGCCACATTCCTAAATGAGCATGAGCTCCCTTTTTCTCTCTCACCCATCACTTGTTCAGGGGGAAGCTGCCACTGCTAGTTCAGTTTGAATGATAGACTTAATTCTTCAGGGGAAATTGATATTTGAAAAACATGAGTGGTTTGTAATCCAAAAAAGCTATTTCTTCCCCAGCTGGAACACATTCTGTATTAAATTTGATCATAGCAACCTAAAAGCCAACACTTCAAGATGCTTCTCTGTGATGCCAGATTTACCTAGAAACTGTGCAGCACATATGCTAACACCCATCGTGTAGTGCAGGTGGAATTGTGATTCATTATCACTTCCCATGAACTTGGAAGATTGTTCCTGTTGACAACGAAAAACAGACTGAGCTATCTCATGGGCTGGATGTTTAGGCAATATGCCTAATGCCAGTCTTCAAAACTCCTTGCCTTTAGGTGGGAGGTGGGTCAGTAGCAATGGAAGAGGCTTCCCAGGGGCGTTGCGGACTCTCCTTCTCTGGAGATACTCAAAACCCGCTTGCACGTGATCCTGTGCAACCTGCTCTGGGTGACCCTGCTTTGGCAGGGTGGTTGGACTGGGTGATCTCCAGAGGTCCCTGCCAACCCCTGATATTCTGTGATGCTGGAATTCTGAGATCTCTGGGATCAGATGATTGATAGTTGGAGAGATTAGTAGCCAGTTGGTAGCCTACAAAGCAGGGTCATCGCTCTGTCAGCTACCAGTGCTAAATCTATCAGGAACCATGAGGTGGAAGAGATCAGGTGTGGCACATCAACATAAACTGAAATCAAGAGTCGTTTGTGTCTCAGGGTGATGGAACTAGTTTGTTGGGATCTGTGGGGGCTTGGCACATTTCCCCCCCCCCATGTCTGTTGCCCCTGCTGCAGTGCTGACCTGTTGCAGAGCAGGACAAGGGAGAGACAGAATCTGAAGCCAACCAGAACCAGTACAGTTAGTGAGCTGGGAGCCACAACCATGCCCAGCGTGTTGCCCCAAGACCCTCCATCGATGGCTGCTCACAGCTGAGGTTGGCAGGGGAGAGGAGGACAGAGCTGCCCGTGGCGCGTTGCTCAGCAGAGCTGTCTGTGATCCTCTGGAGGCCAAGGGCTCTGTAAGGTGGGTTCCACTCTTCTGTGTAGTGACCCCTTGCTCTGTACATCACAGGGGAGCATGTGTGGGGTGGAGAGAATTTGGGGTGTGACCTTTTGACCAATATCAGGAGAGGAGAGTGAGGAAGATTAAGAAGAAGAGGACGGGAAAATAACCGTGGATATGAAGTGTTTTCTGATGAAGTGCCTGAAGTGTAGGTGCAGTGGTTTATTTGGAAAGCAAAGAAAAATGAGGTTGCTCAAAAGCTAATGGACTTTTTTTTTTTTTTTAGTCTGCAGGAGAATGTGCTGATAAGAAAAGAAATAGATCTTTTCTAATTCTTGGACTACTTTTTTGTCCCCTTTATCTCTCTCTGCTGCTACCTTGTTGCTCAGATGTAATTTGTTTAGTTTACCTTAAATAAAGGGAATAACGTTACTCTGTGTTACAGCTATCAGGTTCACAGACAAAAACCTCAATAAATAAGACACAGTGGCAAGGCTGTAACTCAAGTCTGGTGGTTTTGGCTTTGCAGGCTTCATCTGCAGGATGTAGGTACCGTTCACAGGCAGCTGGAGGACAGGTTGTAATGAGACAATTGTGAAGACTTTCCTGAGAAATCTTTCTTCCTGAAAAGGCCTGTAAACCATTTCCTAGTTTCATTTGGATTTGGTGTTTAATTTATGTCAGCTGAACAAATAGTACCAGCCCAGTCCTAGAGATCACTGACAACTGACTTGATCCTACTCATAATGTGATCAGATTCTCTTTCTACTTCTTGAGAATATCTTCTGGAACTGCACTGTACCTTCCAGTGGCGATACTTAGTGCAAGGTTTCCGTGCTAGAGGACAATTATGAAAGGAAAAGGTAAAAAGTAAACTGGTGGGAGTGCTTTTATGTGGCCAGCAATGCCATTCTGAAGGGAAGATGAATGGCTAGTGCGAGGTGCTTAGGTTGAACAGAGACAGAAACGCCAGGTCAGATGATGGTGGATAAACTAATGTGATCAACGGAGATGGTGAGACAGCAGCTGACGAGGGAACAGGCCAGAACACAAGGGGCTGTTTGCTTAGTGTCACAGGGGTAGCTCTTGTTCCTTGTCTTGCTGTAACTGGTACTGAGCAGAACAAGCTAAAACTTTGGTCAGCACACTGCACCACTTTCCCTGAATGTGGATTTTTAAATCTTTTTATTTCTCTAAACAGCATGTTATCTTATTTAAACTCTCTTTCTTTTTAAACTTGGAGGAAAATGTCTCCTGCTTTTTTTTTTTGCTGACAGAAGAAACTAAGGCCCAATGCAGGCAGGGAGCTCTGGCCTAAACCCAGATCTTATCTCAGGAGTTCTGGGCTCCCAACCACTTGTTCTGCCTGACCGAGAGCCCTCTGCAGAGAGGACTGGCAAATCTTCACTGCAAAGCAGATTTTTCAAGAAACTGTGCAGTGATTTTCACAGTTTACTTTGTTGCCAAGATAATCCTGAACTGCGTAAATGTCTCTGTGTAGATTTCCCCCAGAATTCGACCGTGTGCCACCACCCAGAAGATGTCTGGTGACGTGGTCTCAGCCAGCTCCCAGGCTTTTCGCACAAATCTCTGGGTAAATGTCAAAAGTTCAGTCTGGTCTCCAAGCACTATCAATGAGAAAAAGAACCAAAAAGAAAAAGAAAAGCAGCACTCAGAGATGGTCGTTTTTCAAACTCCTGTTTTAACAAGGCACTGATTTTAATCAAAGCCAGTTCAATCCTTTGAAGCCTTCTATACCAGCATAACCAGAAGAAGGGATCTCAGTGTTTTCAGTTCTTGTTTTGCCCTGCATTGCCTGCACCCCAAGAGGTGAAGATAAATAACCAGTAACAACTGGAGTCTTTTGTGCCGCAACAGTTAACAAGTTCATCATGTTTCATAGAAACTGCATCCTAATTTTTATTCCAAACAAGATTTCAGCACTAATTTTTGTTTTGACAAATATGATTTGACATAAGAACAGTGGGAGTCAAGACCTTTCATTTTTGATCTAGGTTTACATTGCGCTGATCTAAATTCCTCCCCCTTTCGCTCTTGCCTTTCAGTTGTAAACTTGGTTATTAAAGTTAGCAAAAAGCTATTTGAAACTCTCTGTTCTGTAGCATTTAAACAGTCCTGCTATATGCAAGATTAAGTATGATAGCTTCCTAATGACTTGTGCTGTTCATTTTAAGCATTGGCACAATGCATTACTGTACAGATTTTTTAAATGGCTTCGTTGAAAATGAAGGATTTGGTTTCTGTTTACTGAGAGACTTCATAAAGGATTGTTTGCCAAATGGCAGGACCAGGCCCCCTGGGTCTTCTCTCTGTGACATGAGAGACGATATTCCTTCACCTCCTTGCTTGCTCTAGTGCTTTGGCTCTGCCTGCTTTATAGGTGTGTTGGTGAGGTTAGTTTGGGCTTCCATCCATCTCTCTGGCAGACAATTCATAACAGCAACGTAATGGCAACAGCAGGGGCCCGTGGCTCTCTAAACGCAGGTGATATGGCACAAAGAAGAATTTTGTTCAAGCTAAACTCTGACATCACAGAGATAGTGTTGAAAAGCTGGTGAAGATACTTCCATCTCCTGCTGCTTGGGAGTCCTTGCACCATTTCCAGCCTTGTAAAGGCAATGCATCTAGGTACACACTAAATTCATCATTATTCCTTGCACCTAGATAGCAAAGCTGTTGAGAGTTGAGACAGGGAGACTGCCTCATTGCCTGGGATGTATGTGCCATTTTGGCTTTGCAGCAGGGCAGCCACCCCTTAGATCACACACCTGCAAGCCATCACGCGTAGTGGCTGCCCAAACACAGAGTGGCAGTGGGAGTAAGGCAAAGCCGTTGGTAAAAGGCATTTCTCCTTCCTGAGGAAGAGGGCTATTAAAGACCCCACTCTTAGCTACTCATTTGCTGAAGCGTCACTTTTACAGCTTTTCTAAAGGCTCTCAAGGGACAGACTTGCAGCTGGGAGCCCTTCAAGTCTCTTATCTGGCCTGTGATACTCCAAGTTGGCTATTTTGGGAAGAGGGGAGTGAGGGAAGGCGACTCTCTCTGTCCCTCCCATCACAGCTGCTCCACTTTGGCTAGAAAATAAAACATTTGCTGAGCTGTGGAGGCTGAATATGTCCTGGGGCTAGGCCACTTGTTTAGCCACTGGGAGAAGCAGGTGTGGGTCTGTGCGCTAAGTCTGGTAGCAAAAGGATTTGAACAGGTAGATCCCCATCCTGTAAATACCTCACCCCAAGGAGGTATTTCATTTTGGCCAAAATTACTTCCCAGAGCCTGAGTAACTTCCAACACACACACATAAAAAAAAAAAAACAAAAAAAAACCAAACAAAACAAAACAAAAAATCCAAAACCAAACCAACCAAAAAAACACCAAAGCAAAACCACCCCAAAAACCACTACAAAACTGATTTTGACAAAGGGATGCTTTTTGACCCCCAAAAGTGTAACTGGAGAATTCTGTCTATCAGGTAAGAGAGCTGGTTGGACTTCATAGAAACGGAGCTGGGAAAGCCAGAAGGCAGACTGAGGGCTTGTTTCACCTGTGCAAGGATACGAGGGTGTTCTATAAGATTCTGGAGATTGGTCCTTGAAGTGCAAGCTGCTGTACTGGCTGTCCCTTCTCTTTGGGCCTGTTATTCTGCATCCTACTTAACATAAACCCTCTGAGGTAGGATAAAGGTAAATGAATTGTGCTTTGTTACCAGTGAGTCACTCTGTTGCCTAACTATTGTCTCTTCTCTTGTCAGTGAGTCACTGACACCTTATTAGAGCAGCTGACAGACGCCAGGCCCTGTTCCCACTGGAAGGAGTGTGATGGGGCTTTGTTTCGGAGGCAGCTGGGTAGGCTGGAGAGATGGCACGAGGCTTGGGCTCCATGGCCCAGAAGGCTGATAGATTTCTTCCTCGATTATGGGCAACACTTTAGCAGTTTGAACTGATAGAGCAGGAGCAGAGCAGGGGAAGACAAACCATTTTCTAAGCACAGCAAAACCCACAATCTATTTTCTGGTGCCAAGGGAATGCATTGAAAATATCCTGGATGTTCTTGCAAGTGCTCTGCAGTCTCTTTGTTTTTCATTTTTCTTTCTTCACAGTCTGGTTCTGTCCCTCTTCCCTTTCCTTCAGTCCCTGCTCACTCCTCAGTCATGTAGTTGCTCTTAAGAGAAAGCTACCCAGTACTGTGCATCTCAGCGTGCTATTGTCTGCCTGCAGGGTGCAGAGGGTGGAGGCAGAGGTTCTTTGAAGCCGAAGGTTTTGACCTTGGCTGCAAGAAGCCGTATGAAAAGTTGTGGCTTTCTCTGATGTGACTGTCTTCTGTTCTGTGTAGCTCCCACAGAGACTGAAGGAGAGCTAAACCCGGGATAAATTCACGGTCTCCTGATAAAAGACAATTCTTTGGTGTGAAGACTTTGTCTTTTGCTCAGTAGGTCATCTTCCTTTCTAAAAAATGTAATTCTGTCCTCTGGGCCCTTTCTAATCGGGGAGCTCAACTGTGCTGTGTGAGCAGTGCCTGGATCAATGTTCTAGCCCAATACGACCTGTGGCAATCCCTTGCCGCTCCTAGGCAAGCGGGGCTGTAAACGCAAGCAGATGCAGTGTTCACATCAGTTGAATCACACATGTGGATTTGGTGGCTCATGAAAGCTTCAGCACGTCAGGTGTAAACTCTTACTGCTCTGCTAATGATCAAAAGTGGAGTTTTTGTTGTGTACCTGATGCTGGTATGTTTGATTGGCCTGTTTCTGCCTAAATTGGTGGGTTTGATTTGCAGATAATGGGTAGCTAAAAGGAAGTTCACAGATGCAGCAGCAGTTGTGATTGTTACCACAGTTATACTTAGTCCCTGCTTGGCACTTTGCAGTGCTTTTCAAGCCTTAATTAGCCCTTACAAGTTTGGCAGGTGGTAGGGTAGATATTCTCCACCTTTGATCAGCCCTCATGGCCTCCCTTTAAACTATATGTTGAGAAGAAAGCTGTTCCCTTTTCTCCTTCACACGCTGGCTTGCCAGGATGCTGAAGGAGAGCAGGGCTGTGGGACACCTGCAAATGGGTGAGTCTTGTGCGTGTGTCACGGGGGTCCCATCTGTTACTCGTAGGTTCCCCACTCGGCTGACTTGGAGCTTTTCACCCTTTACAATCCTCGTTCAGCTTGTGGTCGGGACCGCAAATCTGTCACCTCTTGGTTGTAGTCCCTGGGCTCACAGTTGGTATAGATCTTCGTGTTGGGGTCAGAGGAGCCCCGGGCTGCAGTGGCAGCTCTTCTCTGCTGCCCTGTGCTCCACAGCAGGTTCGGAGAGGGCTGTCCCTTGCCTGGCAGGAGGAGCCTAACTGGCAGCTACCCGGAGAACCTGGCAGGCTTTTGTACCTGTCAGTTCCTTTGGTTGTTGAGATTGGCATATGGCTGCCAGAGTGCTCCCCCTCTGGCCCAGACATGCTAAACCTCCTAATGAGCCTTTGGAACTGTTTTTTGTCTTATAAACTCTTGCCACGAGTGGCTTTAACGAACCCCTAAGCTGGCAGGCAGCAGGGATGAGTCGGGGATAGGAGAAAAGGATGAGCCCTTCTATTCAGTTTATCTACCCCAGACTAGAACAAGCTGCTATGGGCTTTATCTGTGGTTTTTAGAGATAGCGCTACCATTAATTCCCATAAAGGTTCTTTGGAGACTGTATTGCTTGAATGGTCTTGTTCCTCCAGACTGGTGTTAAAGCACATTCCCACTGAGGCTGTGGGGGTACGGTGTGCGTACAATGCCATCTCTTCTCCGTGGAGTGCTCCATTCAGCACCTTTCACAAGAATTATGTTAATTAATGTAACATTTGTTAAGTGATTTCTGTAGCAGTGTTCACAAGCGAGCGGGTGGATGCTTGTTCCTCTGGGTGGGTGGAAGTAGGAACAGAGCAGCCTTGTTGCCTACATGGATGTCTCCATTCTTCTTCCTGCACAAAAGAGCAAATACACTTGTGGCTTGGGACGGAGTGGTACAGGCCCTCCTTCAGCTCAGGAAGAGATGAACCTTTGTCTTTCTACCATGAGATGCTGCTTCTGGTGTATGGCTGTTCTCTCACAGATGAAACTCCAGGCAGAGACCCTGCCACTTGTCCCAAGAGCTGCCAAGAAGTCCTTTGGTTAGAAATGCCCCTGGACGAGCATCCCTGCATTCTGCCTCAGGTCCCAGTTCTTCCTGCTGGTGCCAGTGGAGGGTTCCTCTTTCCCATTCAGAATGGCCCTGGGCTCCCTCTGGGCACTGCAGGAGCTGGTGTGGATCCCAGAGCTGTGTCCAACAGACGCACTTCCCCTTTCGGCCATCAACGAAGTGACCTTGCCTCTGCCAAGCGAGGTGTATCTCTGCTTCAAGCCAGTTTTGCAGCAGGATCGGGGGAGCTTTTCATAGCACATGCGGCCTTAGATTTGTGGAGATAGGTAGAATCTCATACATGGAGTTCTGCTTAAAAGGCATCACGACCTTTTCTAGGTACTTTCAGAAGGGTTTCTTTTGAGGGTTTCTTGGTTTCTACTTTAAAACTCCCTCAGAGGGAGTACAATGAGGCTGAAACCAGTAATTTAGAGAGGGGAGTGTCAGCAAGAGTCAAAAGTGACAGAGTGGATTTTGATTCCTTTTCCTTTTGAAGCTGCTTCCCCTTTGATTATATCCCTCACATTATAATGTGTAGATCTGGAAAGGTGATTATTTTTCAACATCTCTCAAAGTAAGCAGCTTGTCAAGCAAATCTCACCACCTTTATAAATGGGTGCATATATATTGGAATAAACATCCTGGGGTATGTATAGCACCATCTCTTGACAGCTGAGTATAATTAGAGCTATTGGACATTGTATCATGAGCTCTGTCATGGTCTGATGAAGTGAAGTCTGAGCAGGAAGGAATAAAGATGTTCCTGGAGCAAAGAAGTAACATGCCAGTGTGTACAGGGGGGTCAGGGTCTTTCCTAGATGTCCTGTCTGTCCTGTCAAGTGACAGAGACACAACGGTGAAGTCCTGATGCCCAGTTTGCTCTCTGCGTGGTTGTGGAGGTGAAAGAGGTTCTTTTTTGTCATTCTCATGAGACGGCAGAAGCTGACACAGTAGCTCTTGGTATTGCGATAGACTTTGTTAGCTGCAGGAAAAAAAGTCAGACGTGCATTGTGCAGTTGCTTCAAAGCTGGTGCAGAAGAAAGGAAACATCGACAAGACCCTTGTACAAAACACACAGCCAGCAGTTCTTCAGATACAGAGTGTTTAGGGGAATATTTAAAACAAATGTTTAAAACGACACAAAGACAAGCCAGTGGGGAAGCAAGGTTTGCCCTCCACTTTGTCAAATACAGAGGAGGAAAGCTAAGCAACTGCGAGCGATGCTTTAGTGAAGATCCGAGCATGTTCCTAATCCCCGATGCATTTCATGTATTTAAAGGCCTTACTTGCTAAAAACATAAAAGGCTCTGTCAATTCAAGCAATATTTTTCACTTCGATTAATCATCCCAGAAAATTGTAACTTTATTGTCTTTGTCTCTGTTTAGTTTGAGCAAATCCAACTTTTCTCATTGTCTCTCTGCAGATTATGAAAGGCTTTGTGGATTATATCATCAAATTAAATCGAGCCTGTTAGTGTTACTCTCAGAATATCACAGTAATGGGCTGTGCCTCAGGCAGCATTGCCTTTCCTTGTCTTTTTAAAATGCTTTGCCTACGTCTGTGTTGCTCTGAGCTGGTGTGTCTCTCCTTGCTAATAGGAAAGTGTATAAAAATCACATAATCATTAATATTGAAGAATCATTAAGGCTGATAAAAGCAGCTCTAACTGCAGTGATGTTGTTTTTCATGGTCACTGCCTTTGGAAAACATGCCATACAAACATCAGCTCAGTTGTTTTTTAGAACCCACCAGTTGATCTAGTGGCTGTTTGACTCCATCTATTGTACTCTCAGAGATAGCTCCAGTTAGATGATCATTTTGCAAGCCTGCAGGAATAAATGGATTTCTAGAGGCTGTCTCTGCTGCCTTCGTCCCTTTTCCACAGCCTCTGTTTTTGATGCAGACAGCATCCAAAAGCCAGCAATCTGTAGTTGAGCAGTAAAGTCTTGGTTGGGTTTTTATTAAAGCAATGATGTGCTGACTGGCTGAAAAGTGTCAAAACTGCAATCTTGTAACATCAACAAAATAAGGCAGGATGCCTTTCTTACGGGAGCGGAATGCTGAAAGCATAAATGAGCCCTGCATGAAATTGGTGGATCTGAGCACTTCTCCTCTGGGAAAAGGGCATGATGTACATCAGACAGGATCACTTTTTTTCCTTAATAAGAAAAGACCAAAGTCTTAAGGTTCATGACACATGGCTCACCTTTGCCTTCCTCTCCCCTCCACAGTAGTTCCTCGACAGTGCATCCAGCTGGGTTTTCCTCTCTTAAGCAGAACTAGAATTGAAGTAACACTGAAGGTATTATAAAAGAGCCAAGCCAATCTGAGCATGCAGTCAAAGGCTGGGTAAGCCGGGGGCATTTGGGGTAGTATTTTGAAGTCTGTTAGTGAGAAAAAGGAACTGACCTGAGCCAAATAGAAATAACCTCTCGGGAAAGCCCCTGGGCATAAGCAGTGTGTGTGTCTTTGTGGTTACACTGGAAAGGGAGATGATAGGGACAGAGCCGGTACAAGCAGTTTCTCCTGCAGAAATGAAACCTGAACCTCATCCAAGCGTCGTTGCTGCCAGAGACTCCAAGAGGTCTGGCTGTCAGGGGGTGGGTAGGAATGTGGCTGCAACTGAGCAGCGCGTGTGTGTGGGCCTGCACGTGCAGCTTGCTGACGGCGATACGGAGGCAGCTTCACGCCTATGGCCTGGTGCGTTACATCCGCAGAGAGATGAGTGATGATGATTCCAAACTGGCATCCTCCACGTGAGGATTTGTCTTTGCTGTGTTACCCAGGAAAGTGATGGGCTTTGTAATTAAAGCACAAAAGGTTTTGAGTCACAATGAGCTTCATACCCTCTGCTTTCCCATGCTAGGAATAATTTTAGGGAACCCTACCAGAAATAAAACTCTAGCACTGAGATGTTCCAAACCCAGGCTTGTTATCACCTCTAGTTTCATTTAATCTCAACTGCTACAAGATTGTCTGTCTACACACTCTGCGTAGTTTTCTTGGCATAGCATGCCACGTCGTTCTCTCTCACTGGAAGCTCTTCTATAGTCCATTTGCGTAAGACAACGCTTGGCATGCAATTTTTTTACATGGATGACGTGGTTGGTCCAAGTACTTGGTTGGCATTTGCTTTGTCTATATGTGTCCCATTGCCATCTGCTGGAGAATGGTGAGCATGCTCACAGGGACTGTTCTGTTAGCCGAAGGAAGGGAACTGTCCCCAAAGTCACTCACTCTCCATTCAAGATTCATCAAGATTAGTTTCTGGTCTCTCTGCTGCCAGATGAAGCTGTGTTTTGTATATGGTAGTGGGAAATCCTTGGTCATGGCGTGGTGCAAAAATACTTTGTGCCCCAGCTAACACAGAGTGCACCAGGGCCGAATGATCAATGTCCTGTCTTGGATGCTCTTGCACAACAAAAATAAAATTCTCTCACTTAGAAGAGTGTTATGCTTGTAACTGGGTTAGAAAGAGGCTGAATTTAGGTTTACAGCTGAACAAAAATTAGGGGTGGAATTGCCTGACCACTTTGGCCAAGACAAGACTGGAAAAGAAGGGCAAGGCTTGCAGTCATGACTGGTGGATTAAACTGTGGACTTTGAGCTGTTCCTTGGGGGTATTCTTTCAGAAGTGTCAGGCCTTTGAAAATTGGGCCTCTCCAAAGAAGCCCATTTTGTGTAGCAGAGCTCAGTCCTGTTAGAAGATCTCGGCCTAGACCATGGCCAGTCTGGATCCCATCCAGACATTCCCAGTATTGGGAATGGAAGCTGCTGCCTATCCCAGCCCCATGCTGGTTGATTTAGAGCTAAAGATGACTGCATCAATGGGGCTTCATCACGCTGTTCTGTTTGCAATGCAGGAGGCCTTCGAGGAGCTACGGTGGTAGATGCCTTAGATACTCTGTACATCATGGAACTTGAGGAGGAATTCCAAGAAGCAAAGAAGTGGGTGGAGAAGAGCTTTGACTTGAATGTGGTGAGTCAGTTACTGGGAATGCCTGTCTGTGTCACAGAAGTGCTATGTGTTTGGCCAGTTCTGATCACAGTCTTCTCTAAGAATCATTTGGGAAGGGAAACTATGAAGTCTGTGGGGGAAGAAACAACTCAACTCTGATTTGGGGGTTTTTTTGAGGCCAAAGGGACTATAGTGATGATTCACCCCATTTTCTGCCTATACACGGCACAGGGTTCCAGCCAGGGTCCACCAGATCAGACTCACAGTGTCTGGCTGAAAATGAGATTCAGTGTTTAATGTTTTTTGTGTTTTGGTCTGGGTTATAAAAACAGATGTAATTATTAGATATTCTAAGGAAGTTTTGTTCATCAAAGAACAAGTTCTGTTTCATTTCAGTTAAATGCCTGCCTGTGGTAAGGCAAGTTTTCTTTTTACACGCTATAGATTAAGATTGAAAACTCTGATCTCCTTGACTGGGCCCTTTGTTGGTATGTCATTGCTGGGACTCGTGCAGTGGGAGGGAGCGTGGCACCTTGGCAGCAAAGTGGGAGCACATAGCCTAGATTTGGAAGGAAGGGCACGATCTCTAAAAATCACCAGAGATGCTCACTGTCTGTGGCCCCTGAAGCTTTCCTAGCCACTTCTTAGAGCTAGTATTAGACGTGCTGGGACTCTGGGTACAACACATGCCTTGCAGCGCTATCAAATCAAGGATGCCATCCTTTATCTCACTTTGTGGCTGGGGCCGCTTGCCATAGCTCTGATTATTGGTCTCCAAGCCGGCTCTTGTGTTTCTCATGGGAGAGCTGATGGGATCACATCAGTGGCGTACGGAGAATGTTAAAACCAGAGTGCAGTTCAGACTTTTATTTTTTTAATGCCAGCCTAGTTGTCTGTTGTGAAAAATGGTTCTCCCCCTGGGAACAATGCATGCAGCTGCCTTTATAGAAAAGCATCATTTGGGAGGGCACGACTGGCATTCATATATTCATAAAAGGAAGACCACATCTGATAAATTTGGTGAATGCTCTCAGTGCGTTACTGAATCGATAAACAAGGGACAAAATCAACTGGGAGATAATTTATCTGGATTTCATAAAAGCTTTTAATCTTGGCCTGCAGAATAGATTGATCTGCAAAGACAAGAATGAATGCTGTGGATTGATCGGTGGAGTCAGAAAGCACAGCAGAGGGAGAGAAGGAGGGAAATTAATTAAAAATTGGCTCTGTACAAGGAACTCTGGTAGTCCAGAAAAGTGAGGCAGGGACTCCAAGGCCCACAAGCTCTGTTTGAAACTGGGTGCCATGATCTGTCTCATGCAATTTCAGTCACAGCTCAAGAAAGCACTTGCTCTGATTTGTAACCTGCAGGTAACTTGCTAGTGCAGAGGTTCAAGTGCCCCTTTGCTTTGCCCTCCTCACTGAAAGCACTGTGTTGGTGGAAGATCTTTCTGGGTTTTGGCTTTATGCATTTGCGTGAGGGTAGGAATCGTTTATCATGCAGATTTAACAGCCAGGAGCATGTATTTTTTAAAGGCACATTTTGAATGCAATCGTTTTGACATTTGCTGATCATCAGCTGAGTAGATAGAGCAAAACTTGTTCCAGGTGAGTGGGTTCTTGAGCGTTTCAATGAACCCTGTCCATCTGTGTCTGCTGTCTGTGGTGGTGGGGCACATGGACATCACGTAGTTTGCCTCTCCATAAGCCTGTCCATGACAGGCACCGTACAGGCTGTGGTCCTCTCTGAGCCTGCAGACTGGGGTGAGTCCTTGAATGACAGAAAATATCTACCTAATGCAGGAAGTGCATTACATCTATCTAATGCAGTGCCCCCTTCACAAGAAAATGGATAAAGTAATTTTTCCGTGTGGCTGTCCAATTTTCTGTTTAAATAAAATATTTCAAGGGGCAAACTTTCCCCTAAACTAACTCACAGCTTTTTGCAAGGCATGACCCAAGACAGGGTTGGATGGATGGACAATACATCTGCCCTAACTGATTTACATATTGTCAGCTGGTGATAAATGGGTAGTTTGGGTGTTTCTCTTCCCTTCAGAATCCACCTGTCACTGTAGAGCAAATAAAGTGCTGTGAGATCTTAGACAAAAAGCTGTGTTACACTGTGGGTGAGGACTGGGAGACTTAAGTACCTGCCTACAATCTGTTCCCCTTAGCTGCCATTTGTGCGTGCAGACTTTGCAAGTCAAGTATATCATTATGTATTTTCAGAACGGAGAAGCATCCTTGTTTGAGGTGAACATCCGCTATATTGGAGGACTGTTGGCCGCATACTACTTAACTGGAGAAGAGGTTTGTTTTGGCAGCTCTGCATGTCTCACACAGTCACCAATAATGAACTGAAAGGGTTCTCCAGCAGCTTTTCTCTGAGCATCAGATAATCCCTCCATAACAACAGGCTAAACCTATCGTTTTTATGAATATCGAAATGCCACTAATGTTCTTTTAATTAAGTCTCGCATAATTACCTTGCACACACCGTGCATGCCTCATTTGCAAAGATCTTTTCTCCTGTGGGCAATTCTAGCAAGACATGTTTTCGGTTGGACACATTGCTCCCTAGTGAAATGCCATTTGCAGTGATCTTTGTCTTTGTACTTGTTCCTTTGTATTCTAAACATAGGCAATATTTCATCAAACATCATTCCAGATTCTGCCTCGGACTAAGGAGGGCAGCTGATTAGTGGCAAGTGCTCCAAACTCTAACGGACAGTCTTTCTGTAGCAGTAGTTTCTAAGATAAAGTGCCCTGGGGTACAGGGAAGGAGGGTGGCAGACTGCCAGGGCAGGGTGCCTGTATGCTGCCAACTCGTGACAAAGTGATACAGCTCCACAAAATGTCCCCTTGCCCAGCACGTGTGGGTTAGGCGTCGCAGCCCCTCCTGTAGCATGGTGGAGCAGTCGTTCAGTCCTGGCTAAAGCAGGAGGCTCTCGCTTCCACTTTCCTTCTTTCCCTGCAGCCCAGCAGAGGCCAGGGCTTAATGCCATAATCTGTTTTATAATGTGACTGGACTGGAATTTTACAGCTGGCTGTAGAGAGATGAAGAGATTATTCCTTTGCCCTGGAAGTCTTAGGCAAGCAGAAACTCTGATTCAAGGAGGAGTTTTGTGAGTGAAGGAACTGGAAGAGTGGCTCTTAAATGAGAGCATAGCTTTCGTGCCATACACTGACCATGGCTGGGTGCTGTCCACCATAATAGGATGGGATGGCTCATCACTGCCTGGTGGCACCATTGATCCGTAGAGTCATAGGAGCAGCTCTGTTACTTTAGTTGCATTTTAAATGAGTTCCAGGAATAACTTCTCTCTGTGATTTCCCCCCAGGGAAAACTCTCAAAGACTCAGTGCCCCAACTCGGGGCCTGTCTTAGTCACAACTTCAACAGGCTTCAGATCAACAGAGCAAAAAGAAACCACATTAAACCATAAAACTCCAGCAGTGACCTCTTGAAGTGCAGTCAGCAGCAATGCTCAGCAGCCAGGGCAGCGCCTGTCACGTTACCCAGTCAGTGTCAACAGGCTGAAAGGCAAAAATCAAGTCCCTGTCTCTTGCTTTCCCTTCTGAACCAACCCCCTATCTCCTTGTGTGGGTATCAAAGGTCTGCAAGCCCAGAGGAGAGCTCAGGTTTCCTCAGTGCTAAATTTTTAGAGCAATAAATTCCTGCTTTCTGAGAACTACTATGACATCTTGGGCTGGTATAGGGGGGCTAGAGGTAAAAGGCTTGTGCTTTATCTCCTAAGTCACTTACAGGCTTCCCTTGATCAGGACTAATCTCTGGAGCAAAGATTAGTGCTTGTGTCAGTTTGTCCCAAAGTAATTGTGTATGGTGGCTTTGTGCTGCAAGCCACCATAAGCTATAATTTGATTTGAAAGCCCCAAACTGAGGCATTACAAATGGAAAAGGAGCAGTTTAGCCATGAATCTATGAATCCTTCCTGGAAAAGAGTTGCAAGTAAAAGATTGTTCGTTGGAAATCATGTTTTGCAACAGGAGATGACACAAGCTACGCAAACCCATGTTGTAAATCTAACAATGCTTCACCCCAGGAAGATTTCTTTTGATTTTAATTCAGTCATTTTACCTCCTTGTGTCCTCTGCCACCCTGGGAAAAGGGAAGGATTTGTACCCAAAGAGTACTTTATGGGTCAGTTCCAATCACAGAAATTTGCTGTTGGGGTGTTCTGAGCTCTGCAGCTCTGGCTGCTCTCATCCCAGCTGAGGGTTTTGCAGGGGATGTGGGACTGGTTTAGTGTGGGTTTTTAGAGGACATTTGGATAGATACCAGCATGACTTTTGGTTCAGATGTATTGTGCAGTGGAACTAGGGCAGCAGCATACCTGAAATGGTAGATTCTTACAGTGCAGCACTTTTAGTTTTTTATAACGGTATGTTTGGAAATGGGGATTTGCAAGAAACCAGTGTGATGAGGATTCACAAGCAGTCCATCATATATTTATCCTCTCTTCTTCTTTTAACAGGTGTTCAAGAGTAAAGCTCTGGAACTTGGAGAGAAACTTTTGCCAGCTTTTAACACCCCCACTGGTATCCCACGTGGCGTCATAAATCTGGGCAGGCAAGACACACGTCCTTACAAGCATGTCATTTTATTACTGAATGTTTGTAAAAGACCAGGATTCAAGCAGGAACAGCAGCAGTTCCTCAGAGGTGCCCCCCTCTAGTGCAGATTCTTCGAGGTCATTTGTTTTGCCAACTCAAAACCAAGAGGTGCCTTGGCAGAGATTGCAGGTGACTCAAGTTAAACCCAGCTGTGTTTTATTAATTTTGGGCTATCCGCAGTTTCTTCCTCTACCTCTTGGCAGGGCTCCCTGCTGCAATAGCATTTTCCTCACTCTCATTTTCTTTGAAAGGTTATTTGTAGTCTGCACGTAGCATGCGGTGTTCTCTGTATTTTTGCAGTGTGCCCAACTAGGTGCGTGTGAATTTATACAGGTTCCATGTTTGGAAAAATTGGGAAAGGAACTGGATGGGACTGACTGACAGCTTTGCTGCTGGAAAGGGGGGAGTATACAGATGCTCTAGTTGTCTCCTTTCTGGCAGCACTCAGCCAGGTGTGTGTCCTTCACTTAGAGCCACAACATTTCTTGTCAGGCAGGTGGTGTTCTCGTGCTGGAGGGGAGCTTTGAGGCAGCTGGGTTAAATACTCTGCTGAAGGTCTCTCAGCAAACAGAGGCAAACCTGGAGACTGGGCTCCCAGTCTCTGATTCTTGCTAGTAGAAAGTGTTCTCTGCCAAGAAGGGCTCATTGGCTTATTTTGATGCCTACAAACAAATCCCGCAGGGTAAAACCTGCATGCCGGCTGAAATAGAGACAGCAGGAAATGTGGGTTAAGAAAAGCCTTTTCTCCTCACCTCTTGCAAAACTCAAAGCAGCAGCCATGAAATTCATTATTCATCTCTTAGCCCAAATCTCCTGTTTGGTTCATGTATCTGTGAAGTGCAAGACTTTCAAATGTTTGGCTCACGCTGATCCATTGCTCAAATATCACTGTCACTGTTCAGTTGGCTTATCTGCATGTGATTCCAGTGAAAATTTGAGCCACCACCATGTCTTTAATTGTCTCTTCTTACAGAAGAGACATCTGCTTCCTCTGTGGCTGATAAAGATTCAGCATAGACTAACCTTTCACAGAAATGCCAAACCCTCCCCTGCCCTTTGTGAAGACAATTGAAACAGACTCTGTCTGCCTAGACATTCCCGAAATGTTTTGCTGGTGACCTTGACTAAGAGCACAGAAAATCAAAATAACACTGAGCCCACAATCCAGAGCCCATATTATTGGCTTGAGCTCTGGCTTCAGGGCCATGAAACTGCTGTGAGGGCTCAGAGAATCAATTGATTTAGAAGCAAGGATGAAGCAAGCTAAATCTGTAGTCTGGCTACCACAGGAACATGATGAACAGCCAACGGCTGTGAACCCAAAGGGGAAGGGAGTTACTCTATGTGAGATCGTGTGTGGAAGTGGAAGCAGGGGAGAGTGAGGTGATGCTGTGAGAGTGCGCTGACCCAAATATCAGGGCCAAACCAATGCCCAGAAGAGTTTTGCAAGAAGAAATTCTCTCCAGTTCTACTTCATCATCTCAAATGGAGGAGAGTCTTGCAGCATGTGTAGGCTTTTGGTGGTGGTAGCTTGGGGGGATGGGTTAAGAATGATATTCAGAAATTTGAAACGAACAAAAGCTGGCATTAAGTCAATTCTGTGTGTACATTTTTGAGGACCCAAGTACAAAGACACCCAATCCCCCCAGCTCTTCTCATAGCCAGCTGGCTTTATCTCTTCCTATCACCTCACACCACCTTTTCCTCTTGTGTCCCCTCTCTGCTGATGTGCTTCCCTGTGGCCTTCTGTTTTCACACAGGCACTGTATCATATCTCACACAGGCTTGTTTTCCATCCTGCTGGTCCAACTGCTACGTTGTCTGCCAGGTCCTAGAGTACATTGTCTTCTCAAGCTGCTGCTCTGTGCTCTCTGCCTGTGCGTTGCGCTGCGCTTTCTCTCCCCATGTCTCCTGTTCAAAGTCCCTGGCCTCTGATCTCCTTCACATCTCCCCTAAACCTTCTGCACCTCCAGATTTTTTGTCATCATCCCCTCCCGTTCTCTCTCTTGACTTGGCAGTGTTTTGCTGCTTTGGATCTCCATGAGGGAAGGAGATGACGCAGACATTTTCAGTCCATGCTTGCACTGGACAGTGTTTAAGGAAGACCCACTTATCTAGGGGATAAAGAGAGCTCTGGGCATTTCCTTTTGTCTTGAAGACCAAGGTCCTTTAAACTATAGTTTCCTCTGAGATGTTATAAAGCAGCTGTGAAGATGCAGTTTGTCCAGTCCGTAGTGCTGAAAAATTGTTTTCCTGCAGTGGGTCATTTCAGGCTGCTCTTTAACCCAGGGACACATTGCAGACATACTTTGTTTCCTCCAGAGCAGCTCTCCTTGAGCGTTACTGTGATTTGTAACCCAGGGCTCGGGTCCTCAGCAGCGTGGTCCTTGCAGGCAACGCCTGGCTGCGTGTTTGGGACAGAAGTTCCCAGAGGAGGGTTGTGTTGGCTGCTGTGACCCCACATAGCGGCTGTCACAACAAACGCGGCCCCATTTGGCTGCTTCCAAGCTCTGCTCATTTGAACTAGCTCAGAAGGCAGTTTCTGTTTGTGAGATCGTATTTGTTACAAGGTCCCTTCAGTGCAGTAAATAAAGAAAAAGTAATTGACTCTTTATAGATATGAGAACACCCTGGGATTGTTTAGCACACCTGTCCCAGGGCCAGCTGCTGCCAGGTTCAGCAGATATGTCCAATGCAATATTAAAACCAACATCAACCTGGTCAGACTGGAGGACCTTTCTGCCTGCGCAGGGAGATTTCTGCCATAAACACTCAATGTCGTTGAGGTACCTATTTTTTTTTGGCTGCACACAGTCTTTTCAAATGAAGAGCTGGTGATACAGCCTCCTGACAGTTTACAGGGAAGGCTGACGGTTGGCAGTGACTGAGCAATTTGAAACAGCGTGAACATATTGCTTATCTAATGGCTCTTTTTGTCTGGAGGCGAAACAAACAGCTCTGGACCTGAAATGGGTTTCCGTACATCACATGGAGGGGAAGCTTCCCCCTCCCCAAAAAAAAGATCATTAGTTTTAGCCTCCTGTAAACAACAGGAACCTTTTTCTTCTGATAGCCAAGCTTTCAGGCGCCATCTAGTGTTACCCCCGCCCCCCCAACACAGGAAACCTGTTACCTCATCAGTATCAACTGCAAACAGCGCTCGCAGAGATGTGAAAATCAAAGCCGCGTCACTTCTGAGATGGCCTAGCCAAGCTTCCCTGGGCCCACACCTGCAGAGGCTAGTTTGGGACCAAGGCTTAAGGATATAGGGCATTTTCATGTTTGTGTAGGTTTCAGAGAGGCGCAGAGCTGGAATCTGTAGCAGTGGGATCCAAGAAGTGGTTGAATGTAAAAGCAAATCCAAGAGTGAGGCTGTTAGTGCTTGGAAGAGGCTCTGCCATCCCACATCCTCTGGTTAGTTTTCTTTGAGATTTAAGGGAGAAGTTATGCCCTCCTCATCCCCAGAATCGACTCCTTGCTTTCCTTCAGTGCTGATTTCTCTCTTTGCATGGATTTGGCAGGGTGAGGGGAGACAAACAGAAACTGAGGAGAGATCCCAGTACATCAAAAGTAGGGGCAGAGGCACTTTGTATAGCTTCTTCAGACAGTGTTTGCCAGCTTCTGTAGGTTTATGCTGGCCCTCCTGTTCTTGCAAGGCACAAGGTTCCCCATGGCTTTTCAGGTTTGCCCAATGACATCTTTCCTCTAGCGCTGATGTTGTTGTGTGCTTTATCCTCTGCAAGCGAGCATACGCTGGGAACGTCAGTGTCACGGACATACAAAGAGTGTGAGATCTTGTTGAAACAAGGTGCTTAGGGACAGTATGGATTCTCCATAAAGTAGCAGCCTTGTTGGACTTGTGGGACATTTGAGATGCGAGAGTTCAACCCAAGCCACTTAGAGACATGTTATATTCCAAAATGTCTTGTGTAGGGCAGGTTGTCAGTGTTCTTCCAAAGTTTCCTTTAAGCCGATCTGTTTGGGAAGGATTATTCTCCCACAAAACCTGCAGTTTCACAGTAGGTACAGTCTGTGTGTTTGCCCTGTCCTAAACAATCCATCCCACTAGAACTGTTCTGTTCCACGAAAGAGTCCTAAAAATCTGTGTATGTCCTTTACATGGCCCCTGTTGACATCAGGTGTGCACTGCATGCACGTAGCAAGGGCACGATCTGCACTGGGGTGGTGGGGGGACCTCAGGCTTTGGCTGTGTTTTCCTTGCAATGAAGGCTCCCTTTTCTCTCCTTGCAGCGGCATGAGTTGGAGTTGGGGTTGGGCATCTGCCGGAAGCAGCATCTTAGCAGAATTTGGTACCTTGCACTTAGAATTCCTGCACCTCTCGGAGCTCTCTGGCAACCCAGTGTTTGCAGAAAAGGCAAGTACTTCCCAACTTGGTGTTTAGTGAACTGGTCTCTTCGTACTCCTGGGGTCAGCGCTGGAGCAGAGCAGCACTGTGCTCTGCCTGCAGCATACAGCGTGGCAGCAAAGTGCTCCTTCTCACCAGTCCCAGTAGAACTCAACAGAGGAGGAACCTTCCAGAGTGCGACACGGGTTCAGAAACCTGCGCCTTGCAGGCTGCAGAGGTTCCCAGGCCTCAGAGCATCCTGTGCACCAGCTCGCTGAAAAGGTCACAGCGAGCTCCTCTTGGAGATCCCGTCACACCAATAGGCCTTGAAAGGCAGCTACCCCAGTGCTTTCATTGGCCATTTACATTTGCTGTAGCCCCTTCATCTGCCTCTCCATCACTTGCAGCCACTGGGGAGATGGGAATGTTTTTCCCAATGTCTCAGTCATGTGAAGTTGTAGCAAAAACTTAGTCAGACAAGGGCACAGCCAAAATTAAACCATCTGCTGGATGCAGACTGCAAAGATAATTGTTAATTCTGATATCCTAATAGTAGTGCCTTGTACTTGCAGACCTTTTTACTCTAAACAGGCATTAAATGTTATGCTCCAGCCAGCAAGATTTCTGCTGAGGTCTCTTATGTAGGAAAGCCCTGACAGTTGACATATTGGATTCCTTTTGTGTAACTTGTAACTGAAAATCTATTAATATTATACATTACCTTGAGCTTTTTTTTCCACAAGTGATCTTGTAGTGCATGCGAGAGCAACTTAATAAATATGCTGTTGGATACCAGCAGGTCATTAGCCTTCACTGCACGTCCCTGAGGAACCAGCTTTGAGGGAGACAAATTGTTCCAGTTAGAATCCAAACTGCCCCCATGAGCCCAAAAGAAATGGGGCCTGTCCAGAGTCCCACGGTGGGGTGAAAACAGACAGTGATTCTGGGATTGTCAAAAAGAAGCTCGAAATGGTACTTTTCCAGGATATTTGTGGTGCAGGTCTGTCAGTTGTGAAACAATAAGAGAATTTGCAGAAAAGACAGGAAGAAAGAGAAAGAAGCAGCTAGGAGAGCAAAATGGAGAATAGGATGGAGTGTATGGAAAGCAATAAGGGTGGGGTGAGCAAGAGGAATGTTGCAGAGGACTGAGCAGGAGAGAAAAGCAGAGGTTGAAGGGAAACTAGAAACCCAGGAAACTGTAGGGAAGATAAAGACAGACTGGTGATTTGAAATAGAGGAGACAAGCTAAAGATTCCTTAGGACAGTGATAATGACAGATTGCTCAGAGGAAGGGGGGAGCTGAGAAAAGACCGGCAAAGGGAACAGCAGCATGGAAAGAAAATGTGTGTGAAGGAGATGAAGGAGGAGGGAAGAGAGATGAGCACTGAAAACACAAGGGCAAGAAGATGCACTGTTAAAAACTAGAATTGCATCCATATTCCGGGTTCAAACTGTGGTATTTTGAGCCAGGGTCAAGTCTCTGTCCCCAGCCTAACAAGTTTCCCTCTTTTCCTGCTAAGCCCATAGAGGGATAAGGGTAGAACCTTGCTCACGGACTCTCCTGAGCTGAGCATGCCTGATGTGTGCCACAGAAAATGTATCACATTCGTCCTAACACCCTCTGAGAGAAAAATTGTAGGATGATGTGGGCTCAAACAGCCCATCCTGTGGGAAATTACTTCAGAGGAACAGATCAACTCATTAACTTGCAGCTTGGGACTTGTGTGATTTTAGCAAGAATAAAGTCCATCTGTGTCTTTTATTCAAACATGTCATTAATATGCCATGCTACTAAACTTCAGTAAATATTATCCAGCCTGACGACTTACTTGGAAGCATCGACTTAAGTCTGTAGCCAGCTTTTGGCGTACAAATTGTCTAATTTTATAAAAGGTTTAGAGTGTATTAGCTGCTCTGTAGGTTATAATAGAATATTTATGCTGCATACTATTTAACTTTGTCTCTTATGGGGAAGGCCTATTGGATTTAATGGGGGTGAAACCAAGGGAGGTTTTAGAAAATAAGTACAGCTGTTCTAGCATATTAAAGGAGCTGTCTGTTGTTGAAATTAAAGGCCCCAATTCATCATGTTAAATGACCACATGGTGAATATAAGTACTGTGTGAGTCACTCATCCCTGCCACACCTTTCCCTTTGGATCATGGAAAAAAATCACCCTCTGCATCTCATACATTTCCACCCAAACCTCAAATCCTCAGGATTGCTTCTGGACCACTGTTAGCGAACTGCTTCCACTGCTTGCTGAAATGGGGCCTTGCAGGGTTTTTAGAATCATTTCTAAAATCCCACAGAGCTGGATAAAGATTGTGCTGAGGAGTCCAGCAGGAAAGTTTCTCCATCAGCCCTCTCACCGGAGAGCTATGTCACTGGGTTCTGCTTGCATGATGATTCACAGCGTTACAGGCTGCTGTGCTTGTTCAGCCAGGGATCAGCACTGATGAATTACAGAGTTCTTGGTGACAGTGCAAAACCGTCGGCTTTTTCAGCAGAGAAGTAACATAGTTCTTGTCTCTCATCTCTCCTAGGTGATGAACATCCGCAAAGTCCTGAACAGAGTTGAGAAGCCGCAGGGCCTTTATCCCAACTTTCTCAGCCCAGTGACAGGGAACTGGGTGCAGCGTAGGTATCACTCTGCGTTGAGAGTCCTGCCTGGAGCATTTCAGTCTTTCCATTATTCTTTTGGAAGCAATGGCAACTGTCAGAGTAGCAAGCCAAAGAAGTGTCATGTCAGGCAGCCTGTTATACATGTGATTAGATAATGCAACCTGATTTGTAAGATGCAATATAGTAATTGTACACTTATTCCATCAGCCTTGTTTCCAGCTGAGTGTCTCACCTCCAGAGAGAATTAGGGCCTCTCTTGCACAGGGGAGGATAATGGTACATGGTTCATCACACAGATATTAGAAATCAGTACATCTCTTTAAAACCTCATCCTGCAGTCATCACATAGCCACAGACCTACTTGGGAGTTGCACATGAAGGCTGTGAGCAGAAGCGCTATGAGATTTACTTCCTGAGTGTGCTGCAGCAAGTAAGGAACCACCTGGAGAGGGAGAGGGCTTACAGAGTCTCAGATTCCCCTAGGATCTAGGGATGTGTTCTCTTGTGTGCATTTGTGTACCTGTCACCATGGTACCTGCACATAGTGCAATGTTGTGCAAGAGGGGTGAGACAAGCAGGTGTTCTTTTCACTTGTTGGGAACCCAGCCCTGGCCAGCACTGGAGACATGGGCAATAAATAGATACTGCTCTGATATAAATGAGGAGCAATAACCAGGAAAGGGCTTGAAAAGAGCAAGGAAATATTAGAAGCAGTGTGCCCAGGGAAAGATTATTTACTTTCCTACTTTACACACACAGCTCCTTCCTTACCCAGAGAAGAGACTCTACCCCTCTTTTTGTGCCACCAAAGGGCAGAAGCTTACTCTCTGGTAGGAACATGAGAGGTTACTTCTGCTGCTGTGCCCCAGATCTCTGACCTCAACCTTCCACTCTGTTAAGGGTTTGCTTGTTTTGGCAAAGGAGGGTTGCTGGATTTTGTGTTTCTCTGTGAAAGGAAAGAAAAGTCTCTTTTTGCAGAAGTTGTTTTTAACCTGTCAGTGGATTGCATTTATATCATTTAAGTAGTTTTCTTTGAGTCATTGCATTACCTGGTGCCCCACGTCCCGTTGCACTGTTTGCTCTGCTCCAGACCTTTACAACTACTGTATTAATAGCTCTGATTGTAACTGATGGGCAGTTGCATGGCTGCCATCATCTGAGACAGTAAGGGAGCCCTAGCTGTGAGCAATCCCTGACCTTTAACTGCCACATCAGCATCTCTAGCGGTAATTGACAGGGCTTGGCCTGAAAGGTGTCCTAACAAAGCATCTTGGATGGTTGTGGTTGTCCCATTAAACCAGAGCTGTCCTTTGGTGCCACGAGGAAAGAAAGTAGACTTCTGTGTTTGTCCCATTAATTGATCTTCAAAGTTATCCAATCTCTTTGTAAGCAGTTCAGCTTCCCCTCCACATTTGTCTCTGCAGAGTTGTTGCAATATGTTCCACTTGAAAAGCTAATCTCCCATCCCCTACTGCACCCCTGAGATGCCATTTTCTTTAGGTTATTCTCAACTGGCAGCCACACTGCACATTTTCCCAGACACAAGCATTAATTCTGCCTATTCATTGGTGCTGAGAGGAGAAGAAGTGCCTGTCTGTTTCCATAACTGATCGTTACAGAATCTTTGGGAAACTGAAGAGCTGTGCTCTTAATTCAGATGGTTAAACTACTCAGCTTGATACTCAGCACTCATCTCTTCTGCCACTAATTTAATTCTATTTATGTCTGCAAATGTTACTTCATTGTACTGACCCACTCCCACCCCTTGCTGACATATAGAGGGGCCCTTTGCTGGTTCTTGGAGCTTATTAAAAGTAACCTCTGACTACTTGTTCTGGGATAGGCTGATTTATGCAAAAGGACTAGAGATAACCTCTCTCCTAGAGTTTTATGTCAAGAGGGCAACTCATGGCACAGGCTGTTTGTGGCAGTTGCTCATAACATGACCTTGTGGTCTGAGTCCGTATTCCAGTGGGGGAAAAGGCTGATCAGCCTCTTCTGCATCTCCAATACTGCTGGTGAGAAATAGATTAGGACCAAAGTAGGGAGGCAGCTGCAGCCTGCCACAGAGATGTTCCCTGTAGGTGCCAGGCTCTCATTTTCTCTCGTCATTAAAGCTCTTTGCGGGAAGCTGTTTTTCTTGGAATTGCTGTGATTTTCTTAAAAGGTGTATCTTTGACCTGGCTGAATGAGCAGATCTTCTAAATGAAGAGGCAGTGCTGTACCTCTTCTGAGTGCGGTTGTTACCTTTAGAAAATTAAAGCATGGTCCCCTGCTGAAATAAGAGATTTGTTTATGCAAAGTGCCTAGGAGGCAAATGCTGGCAAAGCTGATGCCATATGGAAAGCAATTATGTACCAGAGCTCCTGCTTTGGTGATTTTATGAATGACACACTTAGGATCACAGAGCTTCTCTTTAAAGACAGGCTGTGCAGCCAGTGTTTGCAAATAGTCTGTCCTCTTTTTTCTTTCTGAATTCATGCGTCTAATCTCATTGTTTTGCTATGGATTATTCCATGGATCATTGGACACACTGTATCAGGGATATTTGCTCTTCAGGTCAGGAAAATGCATGGCTGTTGATCTCTTCTGTCGGTAGGATTTAGCATTTAGAATAAGCCTTAGGACTTTATATATGTACAGTGAAAGGGAAAATAAAAATCTGAACAGCTAACTCTGAAAACCCTGCTGCATCTGCTTACGTTTGAAATGAGGATGCGTGCAGACACAGAGGTGGACACTGTTAATTAACAGGGATGGTTCAGTCCACGGTGGGTAATTTATCTTGCTCTTCTAAAAAGGGGACTACTTGGCTGCTTGAGAGAATGAGTGCTGCTTTTCCCCCTGTGGTATAGTTCAAAGATATAAATCCATCCAGCAGTTCCCCCCAGGCAGAAACCTGCAGCTGTCATGCCCATTTCACAGTACAATTCTTCAGCATCCTCCTCTCCAGTAAGGTCAGAGCATTGTGTACTCTGAAGAGATAGCCTTGAAAATCCGATTTCTGCAGAAGAAAATATTCAGTGCACATCCTTGTACCTGACTTTATCATTTTAATACGCCAACAACCCCAGCCTTCCCCAGGCCACAGAGTCCCGCCATGAGCCAGGAATACAAATGGCACGATCGAGAGGTCCCTACAGCAGCCCCTTGCTGGCAGCTCTGTGTGATCCAACGTGCGTTATTCCTTTCCCGAGGCAGGGAGGCAGCACCCAGTGGCTTCATATAGGTTGAGATCCATCGATACCTGCCATTGCTTTTGGTTTATGAGGCTGGGATTTATGGTGATTGCTTCATAAACAGGAAGCATCTTCAAGTTGCAGTATAAATAACTTGTAAAATAGGGCTTCTGAATAGTTTTGGTAAGGGATACTAATGCTTTGTAAAATGACAGAACATTTTTCTTCTGATTGCACTTTCCACCTTTCTTCCTTTTTGAAAAAGAAATGCTGCAAGGTCTCCCCAGGAAACTGGGAAGAGGGAGGAGAGAACAAGGGCATTAAATAGGACATGGTTGTTTGCTCTTTGTAAAGCAACTGCTCATTGTATATCATGAACCTGAAGTTCTTTTCTGGCTTTCCCACTACAGACCATGTCTCCATTGGGGGGCTTGGGGACAGCTTTTATGAGTATCTCATCAAATCTTGGCTGATGTCAGACAAGAAAGACTCTGAAGCTAAAAAGATGTACGACGATGCACTAGAGGTAAGGAGCAGGTTGCTGCTCTGTATTTTTTGTGTGGGACATTGTTCATCAGAATGTTTCAGGCAAAAACATCTCAGATTTTTGGGTTTCCTTGGTATTCATTCCTGTCCACTAAGTATCTTGAATTACTTAGTAAGTAAGTTATACTTACTGTCCTCTGAGTAGCTTGAAATCATGATTTTCATCCCTTTAGGCAATAGAAAAGCATCTGGTCAAAAAGTCTGCTGGAGGATTGACCTACATTGCTGAATGGAGGGGTGGCATCTTGGATCACAAAATGGGCCATTTGGCTTGCTTCTCTGGGGGCATGATAGCACTCGGAGCTGAACATGCTGGAGAAGAGAGAAAGCAACATTACATGGACCTCGCTGCAGAAATAACAAACACATGTCACGAGTCTTATGCACGCTCAGGTAAACCTGTGGGCTGCCTAGAAAATGTTGGTAAGGGATAGCCTTAGGAGACTCAGCTTTTGTGTGGCAGAGGTTTGCAGTAGGGTATTTTGTGTATCTGTATCCCTGTGTATGATTTTCACTTGTCTTTTCTGGGATATCTAGAAGAGAAAGCAATATGGTTTACATAGCGGAGAGCTGGAGCCGAGGGGGACAGGCAGATGTGAGCTCCTGTGGCAGAGTTGGGAAATGAACCCAGAGCTGAATACCTAGTCCCGCCTCCCAGTCCCAGAACTAGCCTTCTCCCAGCAAGGCTATAGTGTGTGTCTGCCTTTCCACACCCCTTTGCAGACAAGAAGGGGAGATTAATAGTGATTAATTGCAGGGTGTCCCACTATATGCAGCAGAGCAGCTGAGAAACCCAACAGGAGAGTGTTGGAGACCTGCAGCTGCTGGTAGGAGCCAAAAAAAAGTGAAGTTATTCAGCCTCTCTCAGCTGCCTAAGCAGAGGCTGGCTGAGTCTTTCTATTTCACAAGTCCAGTAAAATTTGTTTCGCCACCCGGCGTGCTTATCAGTGCTTTGGGAGAGCAGTGACTGGTGATGAATGAGAGACTGGGTTAGTTCTCTGCCTGCAGGGCTTTCAGCATGATAAGTTTGCGTTGGATTCTGCTCCTTTCTTTGTAGGCATCTCTGTAGCTCTTCTGAGATTGTAGGCAGCGATGCAGCAGTCTGCTTTCCAGGACCTTGTCAAGTACAGGTCTGTCTGCACTAACTGTTCCCAAAGGCTGTTTCACACCTTCCCCACATCAGAAAGTGCACGTCAGCAGCTGGTGTCCAGCATGTTTGCCCAATAAACTTCAAGCTAACCTGAAATGATATTTGCAAATAACTCTTTTTTCCCCCCAGCACTTAAAGAACTAAAACAAGCCACCCGAACTAATAACCCTCTGGTTGTGAGTGCCTGGAGCCAATTTTCACCTTCAGCAGTATCCATCAGCATAGAAAGGACAATAGCAAGGCTGCCCACACTGGTTATGGTGCTGTCGTTTCAGCGAGCTCGTTGTTTTGCAAAGAACGTCTGTGCATGTCACCCTGGCTCTCAGCAAATAGTCCAGCTAGTGAACACTGTTAGATGCCCACACAGAGTGGAGGGCCCAGGGAAAGCATGCAAAATATTTAGAGAAATAAAATGACTCCCTGAAATACAGCCTTGTGGTAGACACATGCGTACAGCAAGAGAAACCTCATGACACGATCATAAGCAGCCTCTATGCTCAGTTTCCCTGTTTTTTTAATCAGGGAGAGGGTTGGTGTTGAAAGTAGGGATGAGTGCTAGCTAATGCTTGCAAGAGATTGAGATTCTTGTGTAAGGGACACTCAGAAGGACCAAGGTACTCTTAATGTTTTATTTATAAAATACCAGTGAAATTGATTAAGGTTTCCCCATCATCCTGATGTCTTCTTTTCAAAGAGGCCGCTAGTGGACAAGAAGGAATGGCAGAAGAAGTGATTGCAGGTCCCAGGTACCACTTCTTACAGCCTCTGTGCTGCAGTGCAGGCAAAATGGCTCAGTCAGGTGGACTGATAATTGTGAAACAAACCCCCTGCCTGGGAGCAGCATATCAATATCTCTGTTATGGCAGGGTCAGCTGCATGGCTAGATTTTCTTTTTAATGTGTTTTCTCTTTGAGGCTTTACGACAGGATCTGCTTCTCTGTTCTTTCCCATCTGGGTTCTGAGTTTGCCTTCAATGACAAATTCTGCTCTCAGGGTCAGGGGCAGCGCAATTCCTAGGAGCAAATACCAGCCCAGCAAAAGTGCTAGGGCATGGGGAAGATTTGTATCTGCCCTCTCCACACTCAAAGGTGGTCCAAGTCTGTGTTTTGTCAGTTGTATCCACCCTCAGAAACACTTTATCCTCACCTAGATAGTACCCAGATGTACCACAGGATGAGCAACACCTGGAGCAGCAGTGGGCACAGTTCATGCACTCTGTGGTGTTGCCCCTGTTTTGACATCAGCTGTGAGGTTGATGTGATACCCAGGCATGACTGATCTGCTCATCTGACCTCCCACAAGCCTTACTTAAATGTTGGCAGCCTGAGCAGCATAAAAGCCCCTGGACAGTCTGTTTACTTGCTTTCTCCTCAAACTGACCATCGCATGTGTGTGATTTTGTCTAGATACCAAACTCGGCCCTGAAGCCTTTCGCTTTGATGCTGGAACTGAAGCCATGGCAACCAGACTCAGCGAGCGCTACTACATCCTACGCCCAGAAGTGGTAGAAAGCTACATGTACATGTGGCGGCTGACACATGATCCCAAATACAGGCAGTGGGGCTGGGAGGTTGTGAAGGTATGATTGGAAAACTCACAGTAATAACTCTTACAGGCGGCTGGATTCTTACAGAGATCTTTCCTTCAGTCAATAAAAAGAGCAGAAATTATTTAAATTATGTTAGACACTAAGACACGTTAGCAATGGGGCAGGAATACACAGAATAGCTCAATTTAGTGTGGCGTCTCTGTTGATCATTGTGAATGTTTTCTTCTCCCTTTTGGGCTATGCTAAAATCAATCAATCAATCAAAACCATGGACGTTTATGGAGATGAGTGCTGCAGACAGCAAAAC
This sequence comes from Vanellus vanellus, assembly GCF_965231255.1. Lineage (NCBI taxonomy): Eukaryota > Metazoa > Chordata > Aves > Charadriiformes > Charadriidae > Vanellus > Vanellus vanellus. The sequence continues at coordinate 4,635,379 of NC_138927.1, read as the reverse complement.
CTGCTATTAATGTAACAGCCCTCTGCAAAAAGAAGTCAGCCTTCTATTTGAAATATCTGGTCTGCTCAGAACCACTGGTTCGTAGCCGGCCAGGGAAAATCAGCAAACCTGCCTTTGCCCTTTGTCTTGTCTTCTTCCCACAAAGACCTCCCAGCCAGAAAGTGCCTCACCTCTTTCTAGCTCGTACAATAGCCCATTGGCTGCTGCCCCACATCCTAGCAGGGGCTGCGTTTCAGTGGCAGAACTGTCATTTGTCTACTGCCCTGGAAAAGAGGCTCCGCAAACAGCTGTAGTTGCCATTTGAGATGTGTTTTTGCTCTGTGTGTAACGTCAAGGTCAATCAATCAACTAACTTAGGCAGTTTATGTTTCTCTTGCTGTTTCATTAGAACTAGCTTTATTCCCAGAGTCTGGAGTAATCACCATGCTCTTCAGTAAGAGACAGAGGCTACTATAAACCTGGAATTTGATTTGTAAAGCTGACTTGTAATGCAACTGATGATGATTAATGAGTTACTCCACGCTATTGTGTGTTACTGAGATTTCTTTTCTTTTCTCAGGCCCTGGAAAAACATTGTAGAGTAGAAGCTGGTTTTTCTGGCATCCGAGATGTTTACACCACAACCCCAACCCATGACAACATGCAACAGAGTTTTTTCCTCGCAGAGACTCTGAAGTAAGTGTAGTATCACAGAGGTCTTTCAGAGGAGCATAATTCCTGCAGCATCAACGCTCTTGCCTGCTAAGATGACTCAAATAATAAGGGGGAAGTCTTATTCTCTGAGGGGAAGACTGGGCAAGGCTATGGGTGCCGCAAAGCTTTGGTAGTTTCCTCCTGTAGAAACACTGCTGCCATTGGCACTCTCAAGGTTTCTGCTCATGTGCTGGATTTAAAGGACTCTTCCCGTGATTTAGAGCTGCCCGAAGTGGGAGGATCTGACTGCTGAGCTCCCTTGAATTTAGCGCTGATGGTTTAAGAGGCAGCTGTGTCCCCTGCCAGGTTAATGTCCTGCGTGCAGAGGAGGTGTGACTATGGCCTGAATTTGCTGCCCCTTGGTGCAGATCTGCCCTTGCTGGTAGCGTGAGCTAATGTTTGCAGGGTGGCGGAGTGCAGATGCCCATCCCATTTTGCCACCCTTGCACCAGGGGTGGTAGTTTCCAGCAGGAGAGTGAGGCAGGGAGGTGGGAAATGTGTCACTGTGGCAGCTTAGGCCAGTGGCAGTTCCCATCACAGTCCTGCTGACAGTGCTTGCTTGTGCATGCTTAGAGTACCGCTTGAGTTTCTTTTAATCTCCCTTTGTGTCCATCTTCTTCCCGCCCACCCTCGCCTTATGGCTCCAGGTACCTCTATCTTCTGTTCTGTGAAGATGATGTGCTGTCCCTGGACGACTGGGTGTTCAACACAGAGGCTCACCCCCTGCCAGTCAACCACACGAACTTTAAAGCAAGCGTGCAGTAGGAAGGCCATTGCCCAGCGCTCTGCTTCTGCAGCATCGGCGCATTACTGCACTTCCTTTCCATTAAAGGAATTTGCGTTGTTCCTAAAATGGTATTTTGGGGCACTAGTCCAATTCCGGACAGTATTATATTGGGGAGATGAAACCATGACATAAGCACCTTCTTTTCCTCTGTGAGGAGCTTTATTAGCCTGATAATGAGATGTTTATTCTGGGCCATATTGTACACAGTTCATAGACATTCCTTTATACAGAGAATTTATATGAAATCCACTGACTTTGCTTTATAGTGGCCAAAGGACTGGAAGTTTGCCATAAAATAGACTTCACACACATACGCATCCTCCTTTTGTTTTTCTGTTTCATTTTTGCCTTTTATATATTCTTGGATTTATCACCTTTCTAATTAACAGTTTTCAATATACTGTGCTTTCTAGGCGGTAGGCTTTCTAGGCTCTTTAGGAAGGACAGGACAGGAGAAGGAGGAAGTGGCATTGCCCTTTATGTGAGAGAGAGAAGCTGGAGCGTGTGGAGCTCTGCCTGGGGATGGATGAGGAGCTGACTGAGAGCTTACAGGTTAGGATTAAAGAGAGGACAGGTAAAGGTGACATTATAGTGGGTGTCTGCTATAGGCCACCTGACCAGGAAGAACAAGAGGATCGGGTCCTCCACAGACAGATAGGAGCAGCCTCAGGTTTGAATTTGCAGGCCCTGGTCCTCATGGGGGACTTCAGCCACCCCGATATCTGCTGGAGGGACAACACAGCAGGACATAAGCAATCCAGGAGGTTCCTTGAGTGGATTGATGATAACTTCCTCCTCCAGGTGACAGAGGACCCAACAAAGGGAAGTGGTCTGCTGGCCCTCACACTCACCAACAAGCAGGGGCTCATTGGGGATGTGGAGATCAAAGGCAGCTTTGGCTGCCATATGAGATTGTGGAGTTCAGGATCCTGAGGGCAGGAAGGAGGGTGAAAAGCAAGCTCACAACCCTGGAGTTCAGGAGAGCAGACTTCAGCCTCTTCAAAGATCTGCTTGGAAGAGTCCTGTGGGATAAGACCCTGGATGGAAGAAGGGCCTGAGAAAGCCAGTTAATATTCAAGAATCATGTCATCCAAGCCCAAGAAGTTCCATTCCAATGAGCAGGAAGTCAGGCAAAAATGCCAAGAGGCCTGCGTGGACGAACAGAGAACTCCTAGCCAAACTCAAACACAAAAAGGAAGCGTACAGAGGGTGGAAGCAAGGATGGGTAACCTGGGAGGACTCCAAAAACATTGTCTGAGCATCCAGGGCTGATGTTAAGAAAGCTAAAACCCAAATGGAATTTAATTCATCCAGGGATGTCAAAGATGAGAAAAAGGGCTTCTATAAGAACATAGGTGACAAAAGGGGGACTAGGAAAATATGGGCCCACTGCTCAACAAGACAGGGGACCTGGTTACACAGGACATGGAAGAGGTTGAAATGTTAAATATCTTTGCCTCAGCCTTTACTAGGAAGACCAACCTTCAGGAATCCCAGGTTCCAGAGAGCAGGGGGAAAGGCTGGAGCAAGGAAGATGTGCCCTTGGTAGAAGAGGATCAGGTCAGGGGATTACTTAAGCAAACTGGACATAGATAAGTCCCTGGGCCCTGAAGGGATGCACCCACAAGTGCTGAGGGAGCTGGCAGATATCATTGCGAGGCCACTCTCAGTAATCTTTGATCAATCATGGCAACTGGGAGAAACGCCCAAAGACTGGAGTAAAGCAAATGTCACTCCTATCTTCAAGAAGGGCAAGAAGGAGGCCCCAGGGAAGTATAGGCTTGTCAGCCTCACCTCACTGCCTGGGAAGGTGATGGAGGAGCTTAGCCTGGAAACCATTTCCAGGCACGTGAACAACTGAAAACTCTTCAGGAGTAGCCAGCATGGCTTCACCAAGGGGAATTCATGATTGACCAACTTGATAAACTTCTACAATTGAAATGACTGGCCTGGTAGATGAGGGGAGAGCAACAGATATTGCCTACCTGGACTTCAGGAAGGCCTTTGACACTATCAAAGGAGATCATCATAGACAAGCTGTTGATGTATGGGGTGGATGAGCAGACAGTCAGGTGGGTTGAAAACTGACTGAATAGTTGGGCGTAGAGGTGGTGATCAGTGGCACGAAGTCTAGTTAGTGGCCAGTAACTAGCAGGGTACCCCAGGGGTCAATACTGGGTCCAGTCCTGTTTAACATCTTCATTAATGTTTTGTCAGCAAGTTTGCTGATGACACAAACTAGGAGGGGCTCCTGATACACCAGAGCATTGTGCTGCCATCCAGAGGGACCTCAACAGGCTGGAGAAGTGTGCTGATAAGAACTTAATGAAGTTCAACAAGCAGAAGTGCGAAGTCCTGCACCTGGGAAGGAACAGCCCCATGCACTGATAGGTGCTGGGGCACCTGGCTGGAAAGCAGCTTGGCAGAAAAGGACCTCGGGGTCCTATGCACAACAAATTGACCATGAGCCAGCAGTGGGCCCATGCTGCAAAGAAGGCTAAGGGTATCCTGGGCTGCGTTAGACACAGCGTTGCCAGCAGGATGAGGGAGGTGATCCTTCTCCTCTACCCAGCACTGGTGAGGCCACACCTGAGGTGCGGAGTCCAGTTCTGGGCTCCTCAGTACAAGACAGGCAAAGACATACTGGAGAGAGTCCAACAAAAGGCCACAAAGATCATTAAGGGACTAGAACATCTCTCCTGTGAAGAAAGGCTGAGAGAGCTGGGACTGTTTAGCCTAAAGAAGAGAAGGCTTAGGTATTTATATACATTAAATATATAAATTTGTATATTAATGTATATAAATACCTGAAGGGAGGGTGCAAAGAGGACAGAGCCAGGCTCTTTCCAGTGGCTCCCAGTGTCAGGATCAGAGGCAATGGGCACAAACTGAACTACAGGAGGCTCCCTCTGAACATGAGGAAACACTTTTTTTTTTAGTCTGAGGGTGGCCGTGCACTGGCACAGGTTGCCCAGGGAGGCTGTGGAGTCTCCATCCTTGGAGATATTCAAAAGCCACCTGTACGCAGTCCTGGGCAACTGGCTGCAGGTGGCCCCGCTTGAGCAGCGGGGTGGACCAGATGATCCCCAGAGGTCCCTGCCAGCCTCAACCATTCTGTGATTCTGTGATTCTGTGGTGTCAAAATTGTAACTCGATCAAAACCTGTCCACAAAATTCTTGATCCTATGTATTTTTATATACTTTTTCTGTGCTCTTAAAACACATTTACCACACATCACGTCTCATTTAACTTTCCTTTATCGTTCTTGTGTTTTTCTACTTTTATTTGGAACTAAATGTTATGAGTCACTTGTAATAATTTCACTGCTGTAATAGTCAGATCTGTGAAACAGAATAAAAGTCTTGTAAAATAAAAAGCATGTTTGGGTTGATTCTCTTCAAAGCCATCTGTCAAAGACCTGTTACATCATGCTTGGAATAACTAGGTGACAATACTGGTTGATTTCAAGAATATTTCACAATAGATGTTGATTTCCAGAGTAATCTAGCCAGTGTATGGACAGCAATTCCCATCTGCACCAGCTCTCTTAAATTGCTTGTTCACCATCTGATACGAGTTAGCAGAAGTTCTACTAAATGTCTTATTTTTCTAGCAAAAAATAAATAATCTCCATCCAAGTTTGCTCTTCGATATACATTGTTTCTGGACTGAAGTAACAGAATAAGAAGACAGGAAAAAATTGAAGCCAGATTCTTCTGTGCCTCCTGCCACAGTTTAGCCTGCTGTCCTCTGTGACTCTAAGCAGGATGGCTGTGCACAGGTGTTCGTGCGCCGCTCCTGTTCTCACCCCGGCAATTGTGAGTACCTGCAACAAGGGCTGGATCTGGGATCAGCATCCTTTCTCCCAGCAGTCTCTCCTCTGGTCACTGCAGAACCGCGTGGAACATTTTTGTTCGTTCTTGTGACATTCTTTTGATAATTGGTTTATTCAGCAACTCGGGAAGATGAAGTTGCTTTGAGCAAGTTGTGAAAACAAAAAAAAAAATATGTGCTTGTAAGTTCATGCCTTTGTAATTCCCCAAGAGAAATAAAGTTGTCAGGTGGGGACTTAGCATTATCCCAGGGATAAAGATACTGGCTGGTAAGCTTGGTCTAGAGGAATGGTTATTGGTAAATAAACATCTTGGGAGTGAGTTGTGTTATCCGAGAGATTTGGGTACCAGGAATTTGGTTTAGCTCAGAGGGGTTTTATAATGGATTAAGGAATTCCATAAATAAAAATGTCCTGCTCTTGGAGTAACTGAAAACACTTTGCCTGGCAAAATTTAAACCCCCAAAACAAATAGTATGGTTCTAGTTTCCTTTAGAAATAGATCCTTGGTGTTCCATTAAAACTCTGCTCTTGTTTTCTCTTCCACACAAGTGAGCAGGAACAGGATTAGTAAAGTCACACACACTTCTGGAGGAGAGCTGCTGCTTTCCTGCAGGTCAGTGGCTGCATCGCAAGTAGGGAGGCTTCTGAGTTGCCCAGCATGCCTGACGATACACAGCTTACTGATAAGTTTGCTTACCAAGACACTGGTATGGAGTTCAGCACCAGTCACAACAAAAGCTTTTTGTTGCAAACAGCTGTGCTTGAAAATTTCTGCTCTCATAGACCACAATTCTGCAAATACTTCACCCTGTGCTCGCAGATAGCCACAGTTAAATCCCTGAGGCCAGGGGATTCATTACAGTCACCGAGCTGCGTGCATGAGTTCAGCGGGAGTAGAGATTTGTTCCAAGGATCAGCTTTGTTCCAAGGCCTGGCCCTGAGCCGCGACTGGGATTTCTCTGTCCCACGGCAATGCAGGTAACGGAACCGTTTGCCCCGCTGGTGTCTTGAAACACTTCAGCTCTTTCCTCGCTCCTCTGCGCACCTCGAGCCTTGGCTGGGTGCTCTGGGAGCGCTGTGCGCGGAAGCGGGCGCTGGGATTTCCCCTCACTTACCTCGCACCCCCCTATATGCTTCCTGCCTGGCAGGGGTGGCGGGACGACTTCTGTTCGTCCAGGTGGGAGCTTTGAGGAGACAAATAAATGGGCTGTTACATTTGAACCAGAGGTTTGGTTTTAAATGTCTAATGGAAAGGATCTGGGAAGATGTGTATCTCTGAGCTGCTTTCCTGCCTTTCAGTCTCAGGCATGTGGGACACCAGCGGGAATTCTGTTGTTGATTTATGAAGGGTTTTTTCTATTTTTGAGTCACCGTACCAGGAAATGTGACCAGCCTAGGTAATTTCCCATTTCCCCTGTTACATTCAAATTCAGGAGCCGCAATTACCATGTTAATTTTCACCACTAGAACATGTGGCCCTATTTTATGTCAGAAGGAATTTCCTGTAAATGAAATTCTGATAAAAGAAAGGTACGTTAATGGTAGAGATTAAAACTAATAACTATCACTTGTAGACCAGCCGGCTGTTGTCGCCTGCCCATACAAGGAGATAAGACAAAACTACCCAGAAAACAAATGCATCTTTTTGTAACCCACACTTCATTTTTTACGGCGTTATTAAATTCCCTTGGAAGGCTTTCAGCAGAATTGGTTATTGAATTCAAAAGCCTGGCAGTCGTAGTATTTTTCCATATACATTTTGATCTGATCTATTTATCTGATTGTTTCAGATGTGATGCATGGAGCGCTGGTGCCCAGTGCGAGCAGTTTCAAACTTTCAGCAGTTACTTCTGATCATGGTTGGGGTCTTTGGCTTCATTCCCCGTGGAGCCTCAAACAGGTACTGGTGCTGTAATTAGGAATCCTCTCACTAAAACACCCCTGTGTTGTAAATGCTTTCGTTTGGCAAGAGCCAGTGAGCGTCAGAACTGTAAGTGACCCACCAGACCGGATTGCTTCCGACTGAACGGGAAAGGCCATGGGGGAGTTAGGGGTGCAGGCCCTTGGGAATCGGGTAGGCTTTGGCTCTTGCTCTTCAACTTGACTTTGAAACGTCTCAATCAAAGGTCATTTCACTCCACAGCCTTTGCTGGCCATTCTTTTTCTGGGATGAATCGTATGTTTTCCGTGGGTGTGAAGCTTTGTCACAGGATACAAACCCCTCTTCTGCAGGTTTACTGCAGCACTGGTTTTCTCATCCCCTTCGAAAAGCCCCATGTGAAACCAGACTTGGATATTCCTTGTTCCTTACTGTTTTTCAGAGGATTAATATTTTTGGGCCTCAGTCTGATCAGGACTTGCTTCCTCAGGGGATTTCTGTTTCCAGGTGCTTTCTCCATTTGTGCACAGAGCTCAGATTTTAATGCCGCCTTCCATTACACTGTGCTCGCTTTGACTATAGAATGCGCCAGGGTTTCAGGCTATGGGAATGGGGCCATCAATTGAAATGAGAACAGGGTTTCTCTGCTCTCGCAACGTGCCGCCCTGGAACGTGGAGTTACTGTGTGTACTCCAGCATATGGGAAACCCACCCCTGTACTTCAAAAAAGGTCGCTCCAAGCTTTTCATCCCTGCTACCAATTTCTCACTATTTTCCTTATTTTCAGCCAGACTCTTTCCCTGCTGGCAAAGGAATCTGGGATAGTTTTTCCTGCTGGGTGAGTTTTCTTGGTGGAAATCTTCCTTGTTATTTCTCTGTCACGAGGATTTTCTTTGATAGAAGTGTGCCTGGGTGGGCCATGCAGCAGATGTCTGGATATTTAAAATTCTTCCTGAGCGCTGTAATCTGTAATCTTGAGAACCAGCAGTGTAAAGCCAGGAGTTGCTGGGTTTTTTCTCCTTTGAGGAGGATTAGTTCCCAGCGGATGCCCTGAATTATTTCACCTTTTGTCTTTCATTCTTTCTCCTATCAAATAATTTATCTGCTTGTCATCTTTATGTGGTCGCTGGTGACACTGGAAACGGTTCAGATGTAAAATAAGCCCCTCTGCTTCTCGTCTAAATGGTATCATTTTGGCTTTTCCTGCCACCCTGTCAGGTTGCCTTCTCCATCGGGGTGTCTGCAGGCTTTGTCATCTCCTATCACCTCTTGCTCTTGCTCATTTCCCAGACACCCAAGTACATTTATCCTGTTTCAAAGCTCTCTCGTCCTGTTACATTTTGTGCTCTAAAGGTACCTGCTAGGTTATTTGAGGTAAGCAAAAGCTCTCCACACCTCACTGCCCAACCTAATGAGTCCAGAAAGTTTTAAAGCACATCTGCTTAAAGTGCTTGAGCGCTTAACTCATTCACACCTATCTCTGCTCCCAGATGTTATTTCAATGCTCTGTTAATTTGTTTCCTCCCAAGCACCAGTTCTTTGACGGATAGGGAGGTAGAGGGCGAAGAGTGGTGGCAGAGTTTCGTGAATGTTTTATTTTATGGTGGAGCTGGCAGAAGGAACCCTGTCCTTCCTCCCTTGGCCATGCAGATGTACCAGCACTGATCTGAGTTACAAATAACCCGGAGTTTATTCTGTTGCTGGGCTCCCCAGCCTGGTGCGCTGCGTTGCCCAAGCTTGCACCATGGCTGCAAAAGAAACATCAAGGGCGACGCGGGGATCTGCGGCAGAGAGAGGAACGGTGCCCAAGTCCCAGGGAGAAGGCTCCTCTTCACCAACCAAGTCCTGCTGCCTCCGATCTTCCTTGCCGTGGTCTACAAGAAAATGCACAGTGGGATTTTTTTTGTCTTGTCCCAGGAATTGATCAAAACTCCAACCTTCCTGGCCTGCTCTGCCCAGGATTACCAGCCTCTTCCTCCGTCCTCGGTGCAGCTGCCACCACTCTCTTAATGGCTTGGTCATGCTCTCCTCATCTCCAACCAAAACGCTCTTTAAACCTAAAACAAAAAAATGATTAGGCAGGCTTAGGAAAACAGCAAAAGCTTCAAAGGATTAAATGCTAACGCTTCCCTTAGAGAGATCAAACATTCTGCGCCGTTAGCCCTGCAGCAGCAGAAAATGGTACTAAATCTTCCCCAGCAATCAGGGGATTTCGGTGGCGGTGCAGGATCGCATGTGAGGAGGAGCAGGAGACTGATTTATGAGGAAAGATTAAAATGACTAAATATATATCTCTTGGCCAAGCTGCCGCTAAGGAGCGATGTGACAACCGTGCAGAAGAACCTGAAGGGCACAAAGAACACAGGGAGGGGGGAAAAGTTTGGGGGGGGGGGGGGGGGTCGTAAAGGACCATAGAAATGATTCAAAATGTGGGGTGATGGCAGACAGGACTCAAAATTTGGGGATCGCGACACCTGAGGCTCGGTCATGGCTGCAAAGTCATTCCCGTCCCTGCAGTCCTGGGGCTTAAACCCCCATGAAATCACTGCAAATGAAAACGCTAATACCTGGTTGGTTTGGGTTGTTGTTTTTTTTTTTTTTTAGAAATCCATTTTGGTGAGCTGAAACCAAGTAGAAGAGCGAGATACATCTCCTTTTTGGGGGGAGGGGGAACGGTGAATTAAGGACCAACGACCACTTTGGAAATTAATGGCGGGGGGGGGGGGGGGGGGGCGCACACACGCCACTGCTCCCATCATTAATTAAAAGCCAAAACGACGGAAAGCAATGAGATCGCTGAAGAAGGTGGTGACGATTCTCCTACCAGAGTCCCCTCAGCGGATAAATTTAAGGCTAAAAAGTGTTTTTTCCTCAGGATTGCGTGAAAATCTCGGCGAGGACCCGGAAGCGGGGAGAGGGGCCGGACGGGGGCCCCCGTCCGGCCCCTCTCCCCCCCCTCCGGTCCCCGCGGGGAGGACACCGGCTCCAGCCCGGCCCCGGCTCCGGCCCCGGCCCCTCCTCGCCGGGCCCTGCCCGCCTGACGCCTCCTCCCCCGGCCGGCGCGGCCATGGCGGCGGGGCGGCGGCATCGTCGCTGAACGACGCGAGTATGGCGGGTCCCGGCGCGGCCCCTCCGCGCTTGGCTCTGGCCCTGGCCGCTTTGGCAGCGCTGGTTGCCGTTAAGTATTACCGAGACGGTGAAGTAGCCCGTCAGCAGGTAACGGGAAGGAGAGAGAGGTTGGCGGGTGGAAGGGGAGAGGCGGTGCTGAAGCCGCGCTGCCCCTCAGGGAGGGGAGGGATGAAATGGCGGGCGGGCCCCTTCCCGCCGCTGTGGCGGCCGCGGGGCTGAGGGGGCCGCTGCTGGTCTGAGGGGGAGCGCCACACATCGGTGGCCACTGGGGTTGAGGTGGTCACTGCTGGCCTAAGGGGACCCTCAGGCATCGGTGGCCACCGGGGTTGAGGTGGCTACTGGGGATGTGTTGGCCATGGACAGGCTGAGGTGAGTGCCAGGCAGAGGTGGCCACCGCTGTTGATGTGACTACCGGACAGCGGTGGCTACTGGAGTTGAGGTGGCCAGCAGGGTTGTGGTGACTGCCAGGCGCTGGTGCCCACAGGTTTGAGGTGGCTACTGGGGGTGAGGTGGGCACTGGGGCTGAGGTGACTACCAGGCTTCGGTGGCCACTGGAGTTGAGGTGGTCACTGGGGGTGAGGTGGCTGCTGCTGGGCTGAGGGAACCACCAGGCAACGGTGGCCATGGGGGTTTAGGTGGCTACTGGGGCTTGAGGTGGCCAGCAGGGTCGAAGGGACCCTCAGGCATCGGTGGCCACAGGGGTTGAGGTGGCCACTGGGGATGAGGTGGCCGCTGCTGGGTTGAGGGGACCACCAGGCATTGGTGGCCATGGGGGTTGAGGTGACCACTGTTGGGCTGAGGGGACCATCACATATAGGTGACCACTGGGGTTGAGGTGACCACCAGGCAGTGGTGGCCACTGAGAGTGAGGTGGTCACAGGAGCTGAGGTAGCTGCCACCAGGCTGAGGTGACTACCACACATTGGTGGCTACTGGGTTGAGGTGCCCGCTGGGGTTGAGGTGGCCATCATCAGACTGAGGGAACCACAGAGCTGTGGTGGCTGCCACTGTATTGTGGTGGCCACAGGGCATTGGCGGCTGTAGTCTTGAGGTGGCTGTAGTCTTGAGGTGGCTGCCAGGGTTGAGGTGACCATCATCGGGCTGTGGTGACCATGAAGCCGTGGCAGCCACTGTCAGGCTGTGGGGAAAACCATGTATCAGCAGCTGTGGAGCTTGAGGTGGCCACTGCCTGGCTGTGGTGGCCACCACCAGTCTGAGGTTACCATTGTGCTCATCACATGTCAGTGGCTATGGGCTTGAGATAGCCACTGCCAGGTGGAGGTTCTGTAGAGCTGTGGTGGACACTAGGCTTGAGGTGGCCATGGGGATTGTGGTGGCTACCACCCAGCTGAAACAACCACAGGTGGTGACCACCAGGCACCAGCTTTGATGCCAGCTGCTCCTGCCAGAAGATGGAGGGAGAGCAGGAGCCCCAGACCCTGGCCCTGCTCTTGGCGTAACGCTTCACAGTTCCTCTCAACGTGGCCTCAGAAGGTGTCTCCTTCCTGCTTTATTCCCTGCAAAAAAGGCCCAAAACTCAGAAGTTTGTGGATTTGTGCCATACTAGAAATGCAAGTCTTGTGTGCCCGAAGCAACTCTGACTGTAGAAGCAGCAAAAGAATGGAGAACATGAGCTGAAAAATGGGAAGGTTTTTTTAGGGGCTTTATTATGTTTGTGTTTTGTTGTTTGGGTTTTTTTGTTTTTTTTTTTAAATTAGGTGTTTAACATTGGTTTTGATTGTAATCTGTATAATTCAAATGACAGCTGCGTGCTTTGGAGAAAGCATGCCTTTGTTAAAGGTCCCGTTCCCCTGGCTCTTCGCTTCAGCATGCATCCTTGAACATCTAAAAAGGTTCGCGAAAAAGAGCAGACTTCTTGTTCTTGATATTTCTATAGTAAAAAGACAAGTAGTTTTAAAAGATGCCTCTTTTCTTTGTCTCTTGCATTGCAAAAAAAGGGGGAAATGGCTCAAAACAGTTAATGAGAAGAATTCTTCCGGTGGGGACAGAAGGGTCAGGACAGTCCTTCGCAGGCTGGCTGAGGGGACTTCAGCCCTGCCTGACAGAGAGCCAGGTCTTGTGGAGGTTTTGATTTTCCTGAAGGACAGGCAGAGGGCTGTGAGAGGCGCTGCTGGAGAGGAGAACAACATGTGCGCAGCCCAAGGTTTTTATTTTCCTTCGTCCTGCTTAAAACATATGTCTTGTCTCTTTCTATGGAAATGTTTATTTAGCTAAACAACCCACAAGCAGGTGGGAGAAGAAAACTCTTTGTGAAAAACACAACTCTCCTTCTCTACGAAAAGACTGAAAAAGCTCAGTCTTACTGCTCTGGCACAAACAGGGAAACTTTATTTCTTATAATCTCAGATTAGAATGAAAAAAAAACCACAAGCTCTGGAGAGCTTTCTTTAGTGTGAATGTTATCAGAAAGCAAAAGGCCAAGCCCTGACATCTCTCTCCCCTTTTAAACATAATTTTTATCATTCCTTTTGACTGAGTGCAGCAGGACCAGTGGAAATCTTTGTTCCTCCATGGTTGGGGACTTATCTCCGGCCGAGTGGGTCCCTGCAGTCCTGGTGGCGAGGGGCTCGCGCGATGCTGCCACTGAGCTGCCGTGCTTTGTGAGGGTGTAAATAAATGTTTCCAGAGGGAGCGATCTGACCTGAAGGGTTGTGTGGAACTGATGCGCTGTGCCAATACTGCCTGGAGCGCGCCTTTGCTGGAGAAGTGGCTGTTTTAACTAGCTCTGGAGAGGGCAGCATCGTCTGGAGCAGGCAGGAGCCCGGTACTGATCCTGTTAGCCAGGAGGCGGCGTTCAGCCAGCCACTGGCACGTGTGAGATGTGTGCGCACACATAAGTCGCCTGACCGCAAAGCTACCATGTCTCAGGCCAATTGTAGTTGTAGGAATAATTATCTGATGGTTCTGCAGCCGATGGCTTTTCATTGCTTAACCTATGTGAAAGTGCAGGCTGAGGGGATGGGCGCATGCTCTCAATTTAGATTGATTTTTGGAGGCTAACGTCCAACACCAGGCACTCATATTCCCCCCTTCATGTTCTGCTGCATTAGACGCAGTCAGAGATGTTCTTCTGTATGTGTGGGGCATAACTGGTTCTCTTTCTGCCTTCAGCCCTGTTAAGTAAACGATCATGACTTTTTAGTACAGCAGCAGGCGGTCTAACCAACTAAAAACTTTGTCGCTCATTTGCCTCCCATCCCTTGAGGTCCATGTCTGTGAAGTGCAAAAAGAAGATTCATCAGCAGGGAATCGCTGACGCACTGTGGAGAGGACTAGGAAATGGACCATATCTTCAGAGCTCAGTACACGTCCAGAACAGCCCCCTCTGCAGAGGGGGAGGCCATCATGCGCTCCCCGCACGCTTCCCTGCGCCATGAGCTGGCTCCCAGACAGTGGGCAATCACACCTGACGAGGTTCATGCATTACGCATTACATGCCGGGCACAAGCAAGGTCTAGAGGTGAGAGGGGTACTGAAGCCTGGCCTGAGGCTTCGCGACATGACCCCAGCACCCAGCTGTCAGGGAGCAGGGCAGTTGCTCAAGAAAATGTTGTTTTCTGTGTGCAGGGCCAAGGATGTGCATCGCCGTTCATTTGGGGAATGAAGGCACAGTTTTTGCCCCAGGAACGTGGACAGGCTAGAGTGGATTGTTCCTGTGTGTAGATAAATAACCATCTTGTTCCTTCATTCATTTTTTCAGCTGTGTAGTTCCTGCGCACTCCCGTCCTTGTCTTTCCTCAGCCATGGCTGTGTCCAGATCTCTGGTTTGTATTCCAGGGTCTTTATTTCTGTCTGTTGTGGTCCTGGTACTGCCCTGGAAAGCTCTTAAGTGCTTTTGTTGCTGCAGTTGACGGGAGCAAAGCCTTCCAGGCTGCATTAGTGCTGCTTCAGGCTGGCAGGCAACAGATGGAAAATAAACTAGTTCAGGAGCTCTGGGGATGGTAATGGTGCTGCAGGCAGTAGAGAATAAACACGGTTAAACAGCAGAATACAGAGTATTTATCCTTGCAGCTTTAGGCTTTTACGGGGGTGGCAGGGGAAGCTGCCCCAAATGATGGGTCACAGGGGATGTGCTGCAGGCTGGCTGGCAGTGATGTGGCTTGTCTGACTTGCTGTGTGTCTCTCTTTTTCTCTCACACCAACGTGGAGCTCTCTTGTTATGCCTGCAAGTTGTCCCCTTCCCTTCAGTGCTGAGTGCTGTGGAGTAGAAGTGACTAGAAGCATCTAGAGTTTTTCTGGGGCTGCTCCAAGGGAGACATTGCATTTCAGTGGTGTTTTCCACTGGATGATCTCCGTGTGGGCTTTGCAGAGGGAGAAACTGAGGCTGGGGGTGGCTGGGATCTTGCAGAAGTTTCTGGAGAAGATTCTGGGATTTGTGGCTGCCTGATGTATGAATAGGCAGCGCTCCCTGCGGAGCAAGGGGCCAAAATGCTCCGTCCAGTCCTGAGGCTGGGGACTTGGAGGGGAACCTGACTAGAGCAGGGCAGTTGCGTGCAGTACTGCTGGCATGGATCTCAGCACGGGTCTAAGTTAAGTTGCTTTCCATTAGAGTTACAAGGGCTCGGTTCATTTCATTTGTGTTTTTGTAATGTGGATAGTTATGTATTTGACTGCCTTTGTTTCACTGCACATCGGTTAATTACAGAAATCACGATCTCCAGGTGCTCTGAATATCTACAGGTTTAGGACTAACTATGTGGAAAAAGTTGGAAATTTTTCTGACAAAAGACTTTGAGGCTGACTGAGCAAATGATTCAGTTTGAATTACTCAGCCAGATGTAGTTTTAATATGCTCATGCCAACAGTTCCTGGACACCGATCCCTATTGTAAATAGCACAAAATCCTGCCAAGGGCGTTAATCTTTCGATTTGATGGCTGTGTTTGTGAGCTGGAAAGAATGCAAATAAACTCTGAAGCTGAGAGGGGCCGGAGTGAATTTCTGCAAGAGGTTGGAATGAAATCTCACTTGCATCTTCTTCCTGAACTAGGAGCTGGCACTGAAGTCTTTGGGAAGTGAGGGGCTGTTTCTCTTTTCTTCTCTGGACACAAACAACGATCTGTACCTCAGTCCAGAAGAGTTCAAGCCGATAGCTGAGAAGCTGACGGGTAGGTATCTATCTACCTCACAGAGCTCGTTCTGCACAGACCAAGCAAAAGCCAAAGATAATGCACTCAGCAGTTTTTATTCACATCTTTATTTTTTTCTGGGTGCTGTTTTGGGTCTTATTTACATGAAGAGAGGCTGCTGAGCTTTACATGTTTTTGAAAAGGCTTAAGCACTAGACATCACTTTCACAAAGTAGAGTTTTATAAGACGGAAGATCCCATTGCTGGACTAGCAAAGTACATAAGTTACTTTGTCTAGAGCTTAAAGGGGATTTGGGATGGGTGAATGCAACAAATACAGCTCAGCCCAGGCTAGGCCAAATCTATTAGTGAGTCGCAGCACTTCATTGATACATTCCTGCGGCTGTAGCGGTCTCTCTCAGATAGCAATTGTGAGAGATCGTGTTTGGAGACTGTATCAGTGTGTAGCAAATGTCTCATGGTGGTGCCAAGCAGGAAGAAGTGTGATGACGATAATGTACAGGAGAGCTTACAGTACAGTTGAAATACAGACAGTTGTTTGCTTGTGCTGTAATGAATTCTGTGTTCTGATCCCTCCTAGGTGAAAGGAGACTGCTTAACTGAGCCATGGGGTTTAGAGAGTCGCCCGCTAAAAGGAGGGCTCCCCTTTAATTCATGCAGCCAAAGCTGGTCTCTGGGGTGGGTCTGAGTTCTGCTGCTGCATACAGCGTAGAGACAGCTGGGAAGCTCCCAGTGCTCTGGGATTTGCC
Organism: Vanellus vanellus; assembly: GCF_965231255.1. NCBI lineage: Eukaryota > Metazoa > Chordata > Aves > Charadriiformes > Charadriidae > Vanellus > Vanellus vanellus. The sequence continues at coordinate 4,619,196 of NC_138927.1, read as the reverse complement.
AGGATAAATGTGTAATCACTTCACAATTACTTAAAAGGGGAGGGAGGGGAAACAGCTGCTTAAATTCCTGTCCCTTTGTCTAGGGGTTGCTCCCATCTCCGAATTTGAAGAGGAGGAAACACCTGATCCAAGCGGGGAGACCTTGTCCGTTGTGGCTAAATTCCAGCCTTTGGTCATGGAAACAATGACGAAGAGCAAAGATGGTTTCTTGGGAGTAGGTATCATGCAGGATGTGTATGGCCAGAAATTCTGGCCACATCCAATGGGCTCATAACATCACCAGGAATAAGTGCTAGCGTGTTAGGAGGAGGAGATGGTCTTGCTCAAGCCCGTGGGATTTGCTTTGACAAGCAAAGTCATCGCTTTCTGCAGCATTTTGTTGTTTTCAGTGCATTCAGCAGCGCTGTGCCCCGATTATTACGCCCTTCCTGGGAAGCTTGAAGCAGACATTAGTGATGGCTCTCCTGGAGCCAAGTCCAAAAGCAGTGGTGTTACGTGGTATGTTCCTCTCTCTCCCATTTCCTATTACTCACATAATTGAAAGTTGACAGAACTATTTGGTGGTGTTTGGTGTGGTAGGAAGAATTTAAAACGTGGTTGGGTTGTGTTTTTTTTCACCCTTCTCCAAAGCCTAGTTACATCCATCAGCATTACTGCATATTTGAAGAGTAAGGTCTAGGCTCTGATAGTGTCTTTTGTTCACAGATTTCTCATGTCGCTCTGTCTGGGCTGAGGAATTGGACTGCCCCAGCAGCCCCTATGAGCGTGATACTTGCCAGGCAGTTTAAAGCCTTTCTTCCTCCAAAGAATAAACTGGATCTTGGGGATCCATGGTGGATAATTCCTAGTGAATTGAACATCTTCACTGGGTATCTTTCCAACAACAGATTTTACCCTCCGCCTCCCAAGGGCAAAGAGGTGAGATATGAAACTCAATTTCTATATACCTGAGAGGTATTGTGTGTAATGTTCTGCCTTATAGCCCAGATGAATCGCAAGAATCTCTAGAGTGACAAGACTATTGCATTATGTCTCCCTGGACTTTCTAGGTGAGCAAAAAGGCTGCAGCATACAGCCAGGAGTACCGTCTCCTAAATTGGAGGTAAAACTGAGAGCAGGCAAAAGTTCTGGGTGTCTGTCATGACCAGATGAGGCTGACTTGAGTATCTTCATCTTGCTTTCTTTAAATGTGTGGGGTTTTGGGCTAGTCTTTCCCAGACAGGAAGGGGAGAGGGTTATTCAGAAAGCGCTTGTATGAAGTGATGGTGCCTTGTGGAACAGTTGCCAAGTGCCACCCCAGAGGTGAGCATTTCATTGACAAGTGAAAGGATGCGTATACGTAGTTTGTAAAGGTAGGTGTGTGTAACACTTTCCCCTGGGGTGCCCAGTAGGTGTTAGTGATCACATAGTTGATATACCTTCCCAGCCCAGTGTGTTTATTGATTGCATACCCACTCTTTCAAAGTCTTAAGTAGTATTGATGGAGGCAGCCTCGTAGATCAGTTTACTGTACTCAGACGTTCAACCGACTGGGATGATGGAAACTTGCAAACAATGGGAATAGCATAACAAGTGTGGAAGATGGATTTATTTTTAAAAGCAGTCTCTTGCTTTATCTCCTTGTTTTGTGATTAGGTAGGTCTCTGAGCTAATTTTTAAGCCATAGCAATTGCCTTGCCTCCCTGATCTGGTGGAGAGAGTTACTTTGGAGCTGCAGCCGACCTGTGGTGCAGGAGCTATTCTCATTTTTGCTCTCTTACAATTCTTTCCGTAGATCATAATCCACAGGCTTTTGAGCATGTTCCACCCACGCCCCTTTGTAAAAACCCGCTTTGCTCCCCAAGGAGCTGTGGCCTGCATCCAAGCCATCAGCACTTTCTACTACACCATAGCGTTCAGGTATGTCCACAGGTCTGGGGTGTTAGAGGAGGGCTTGGGGGCACTTCTGAATTTGTTCCATATCTCAGGGAGTGGAGAAGGCTGCTGTGAGCCCGTGGCAGAGCGTGTGTGTGTCATTGCACAGGCAGTCGTGTTCCCAAGCAAGATCAGATGTGTGCTGGCTGGGAGGGAGGTGAAGCAGTTCAAGATAGAGGGTGGTTCACAGCCCGTGTGTGATGCTTTGCTGACGCCCGAAGAGGGCACCCGCGCTCCCAGTGTCGCTGGGTCCCTGGTGAGGTGGGGACTGTTGCCCAGATGCAGGACAGCAGCCATTCTCCATCACCCTTGGTTTGGAGCTATGCCTGGCTGAAAGGGGAGTCTGATGAGCAAGAAATATATTAGATTTTGGTTAATCCGGGGGTGGAGTGCCTTTCCAAGGGGGAGAGTCTGGGAAATTGTTCTTTTGTTTTACTGGGAGCAGCTTTTATTTGCCTGATCAAGCTGGAAGGGAGGCTGAAAGGGTCTTAGTCTGTTC